>NC_081568.1:101864465-101980295 GCF_022355385.1 Mustela nigripes
TCTCGGGGCGCCTGGGTGGCTCAGTGGTTAAGCCGCTGCCTTCGGCTCAGGTCATGATCTCAGGGTCCTGGGATCGAGTCCCGCATCGGGCTCTCTGCTCAGCAGGGAGCCTGCTTCCTCCTCTCTCTCTCTCTCTGCCTGCCTCTCTGCCTACTTGTGATTTCTCTCTGTCAAATAAATAAATAAAATCTTTAAAAAAAAAAAAAAATCTAAAAAAATAAATAAATAAAAGTGAGCAGAAGATTTAAATAGACACTTCACCAGTGCAGATGTACAGATGGCAGCTAAACACATGAAAAGATGTCTAGTATTGCTGGGAAGTTGCAAATTAAAACCAAGTAAAAAGACTGTCCATGTCAAATGTTGGTAGGCACATGGAAAAGCTGGAATTCTCATATAGTGCTTGTGAGAATATAAAGTGGTGCAGTTGCTTTGGAAAATAGTAGTTTTCTTGGGGCACCTGGGTGGCTCAGTGGGTGAGCCTCTGCCTTCAGCTCGGGTCATGATCTCAGGGTCCTGGGATCGAGTTCCACATCGGACTCTCTGCTTGGCAGTGAGCCTGCTTCCCCTTCTCCCTTTCTGCCTGCCTCTCTGTCTGTTTGTGATCTCTATCAAATAAATAAATAAAATCTTTAAAAAGAAAAGAAAATAGTAGTTTCTCTGAAGGTTAAATGTATGCCTACCATGTGATTCACCATTCTACTCCCAAGAGAAATGAAAGCATATGTTCATACAAAGACTTAGAAACAAATGTTTATGATGGTTTTTTCTTTCTTTTGAAAATCTTTTTTAAAAATTTTTATTTTTTTTTACCAAAGTATAGTTGACATATAGTTGACATGTTTTACCATGTTTTACCAACATAGAGTTGACAACATATAGTTGTCAGTTTCACATGGAAAACATAATGACTTGACAGTTCTGTGCATTACAGGATACTTACCACAGTAAATGGAGTTACCATCTGTCACCATATAATGTTACCAAAATATTATTAATTATTTTCTCTATGCTGTACTTTTTACCTCCCTAACTTACTTATTTTATGACTGGAAATTTGTATCTCTAAACCCCTTCACCTATTTTGCCTACCCCCACCTCCCCATTTCCCCCCCTCCCCTCTGGCAACCACCAGCTTATACTGTATTCTAGTTCTCTGTTGCTAGTTTTTGTTTGTTTTTTAGGTTCTATATATAAGTGATGTTATGTTGCATTTGTCATTCTCTTGACTTAATTTCACTTAGCATATTAACTTCCATCCATGTTATTCCAAAACACAAGATGTCATTTTTAATGGTTGACTAATATACCTGTGTGTGTGTGTGTACACATCTGTGTACACATCTTTTTTTTCTTTTTTTAAGATTTTATTTATTTATTTGACAGACAGAAATCACAAGTAGGCAGAGAGGCAGGCAGAAAGAGGAGGAGGAGAAGCAGGCTCCCTGCTGAGCAGAGAGCCTGATGCGGAGCTCGATCCCAGGACTCTGGGATCATGACCTGAGCCGAAGGCAGAGGCTTTAACGTACTGAGCCACCCAGGCACCCCTGTACATCACATCTTCACCCATTCATCTCTTGGTGAACTCTAGGGCTGCTTCCATATCACAGCTATTGTAAATAATGCTGCAATAAACATAGGGGTGCTTGTATCTTTTCATATTAGTCTTTTCATTTTCTTTGGGCAAATATACAGTAGTGGAATTCCTGGATCCTATGGTAGTTCCATTTTTAATTTTTTGAGGAACCTCCATCCTGTTTTCCATAGTAGTTGCACTAATTTACATTCCGATCAACAGTGCGTGAGGATTCCTTTTTCTCCACATTCTCACCAATACTTCTATTTCTTGTCTTTTGCATACTACCCATTCTCATCCATGCGAAGTGGTATTTCATTGTGGTATTAGCAGCTTTTTCTCTAGTAACCAGAAATAGGAAAAAACTCATGTTATCTATCATGAATGGATAAACAAATTATGGTATATCTATATGGTCAAATACTCTTTAGCAATAAAAAAATGAGCTAATGATACAGGCTGCAGTATGGGATAAATCCTAAAATAATTATGCTGAAATAAAGAAGCCAGACAACATGAGTATATGTGCTATATACATCCATTTATATAAAATTCTAAAGAGAGCAAACTAGCATATCATGACAGAAAGATTAGTGGTTGCCTGGATACAAGAGAGGCAAGGAAGGCTCTCTAGGGGTGGATTACAAAGAAGGTTGAGGATACTTTTAAGGGAGATAGATTTATTTATTATCCTGATCATGGTGATGGTTTCAAAGGTATATACAAATTTCAGACGTATCTAATTGTATATTTTATGTGTAACATATTAATTATGTATTGTTAATTATCACAATAACATTTTTACTTATTTTTTTAAAAGATATTATTTATTTATTTGACAGAGAGAGATCACAAGTAGGCAGAGAGGCAGGCAGAGAGAGAGAGAGGAGGAAGCAGGCTCCCTGCCAAGCAGAGAGCCTGATGTGGGGCTCGATCCCAGGACTCTGAGATCATGACCCAAGCCGAAGGCAGAAGCTTAACCCACTGAGCCATCCAGGCACCCCGACAGTAACATTTTCAAGAAAACATTTTTTAAAAAGTAGATGAGGAAGGTAATTAGTATTCCATTTACATTTGAGGACCTAAGCTAAGGGTCACTCAGCTGCTAAGTGGCAGAATTAGCTATGGAATCTAGGTTGTTTTTTTTTTATATTTATTTTGTTTTTATTTAAGTAATCTTTACACCAAACGTGAGACTTAACCTCATGACCTCCAGATCAAGAGTTGCGTGCTTCTCTGACCAAGCCAGCTGCATGCCCCTGGAATCTAGGGCTTAAGTGCATTTGTCCAGTGGTTTTTAAACTTCATGAATTTGTGGGAAAAAATGCTGCCAGAATAACCTATTTTTTGCCAGAATAACATATTTTTCTGTAGAATTGTGTTTTTTGTTGTTAACTTTCACACTAGGAAAAATCATAATAGAAAAAATATTGAGGGGCTAATTTGGAAGGAAAATAGAAGATAATAAGGAGAGGATAAAATGTTTTCTCAAAAGTTTTAACTCTCTTATCTTCTGGGGGGAAACCCATTAGGGTTGGTGGTTCTATATTTTTCTTCTCCCTTTAAAATCAAAATTAAGTAAAAATTTCTGTGGTACTTACCTTGAATTTTATTAACATTCCCTAGCATCTTTCAGGGATTTATATAAAGATCAACAAGTCAGAAGAAAGGGAAAGAAAGAAGCCTTAAAGCCACAAGCGAAATTGACTACCTCTTCTTTTGTGCCACTGCTATGTCTTATGCATACTCTTATTGTCGAACCAGTCAGACAATAGCATACTGAAAACAGATGTGTCTGCCTTCTGGGATTACAAAGTTCTTTGCATACCACACCTTTTATTCAGTAAATATTTCTTGAGTGGCTGACTAATCATATAAATGGAGCTATATCAAAGCAAAAATCTATTTTAATTACCATGGCAAAAGAGTACCTGCTCTTTTCTACTTTTTAAACACTTTCTACCTTTTTCCCTCCTGAGGGATAACACCTACCTATTTTAGGTCTGTTGGAACTTTCAGTCCCTTAGAGAAAAGAAGTCATCAATGTTTTGCCAAACCCAGGAGTTTTACATATTTCTTTGAATACTGGCAGTTCATGAGAATATGCGTACACAATACTAACTCAAAATGTACTATATATTCACTTACGATTACATACTACAATTTATATGTGATTTATATTATCTTCTATATGCAGTTTATGTTCTACAACTTGAAGTAATATAAACCTTTCAAAGGAGATAGAATGAAAATAGCATACTCTAACATAATTGTCTTAATTTATGTCATAGCCTGTTTTAATTTGTTGTTTTAATAGAGACTACATTGAACCATATTTACCAAGTAAAGTAAATACACAGTTCATTTTTATGTATCAGTTTGTTTTCTTCAATGAATATTTCATGTTTATAAAGAATACAGACTATGAAGATGAAAAGGCATTGAAGAATCCAAAATACAAAGATAGAGCTGGAAAACGGAGGGAGCAGATTGGAAGTGAAGGGACTTTCCAAAGAGATGATGCTCCTGCATCTGTTCATTCGTGAGTACTAAGTTTTAATTTCTCAAAACATTCTTTGTACTGTAATCACATTCATAGAGTAGTGTGACTTATAGGACGATATATACTGGTAATTAGTCTTTAAAGGAATGGTTCTTTTTTTTTTAGATTTTATTTATTTATTTGAAAGACAGAAATCACAAGTAGGCAGAGAGGCAGGCAGAGAGAGAGAGGAGGAAGCAGGCTCCCCGCTGAGCAGAGAGCCCGATGCGGGGCTCAATTCCAGAACCCTGGGATCATGACCCGAGCCGAAGGCAGAGGCTTTAACCCACTGAGCCACCCAGGTGCCCCTAAAGGAATGGTTCTTTTTTTTTTTTAAAGATTTTATTTATTTATTTGACAGAGAGAGATCACAAGTAGGCAGAGAGGCAGGCAGAGAGAGAGAGAGAGAGGGAAGCGGGCTCTCTCGCAGAGAGCCCGATGTGGGACTCAATCCCAGGACCCTGAGATCATGACCTGAGCCGAAGGCAGTGGCTTAATCCACTGAGCCACCCAGGCACCCCAGGAATGGTTCTTAACAAGATGGAAATACTGTCTCTATTTACATTTTCTTTTAATATTAGAATTCCATTCCATAGAAGATTACTTAGCATATATGAGAGTACAAATACTTAAACAGACATATATACACATACCTAACATTCTAGCCATGCCCTTGAGTGAACTTTTTTTTTAGAGAGCCTTGAATCTGGTGGAGTGGGGGAAGGATGGGCAGAGGGAGAGGGAGATGGAGAATCTCAAGGAAGCTCCAAGCCCATTGCAGATCCCAATGCAGGGCTTAAGCTCATGACCCAAGCCAAAATCAAGAGCTGGACATTTAATTGACTGGGCCATCAGGGGCCCCTGAGTGAACATATTTTTTATATACTAGATATTTTAAAGTTTGGACTAGTAAGAAATTAGTATGAACTGTGTTTTGGGGGGGTATTTTTTATAATTATTTTAATACTCACCTACTTTTGTTCTTGTTGACTCTGAAATACTATTTTTCTTACTTATTTTTCTTTGGTTCATTTTTTTTCTTTTGGTAAAGTAGCACTGATAACATGAAAAATGTGATTTTTGTGGCCTATATGATATGGCCATATTTCTGCATTTGGTCATATACTAGCATTTTTTTTCCAGAATACGAATTCGGGGTTTAATTAGAATTTAAATCTTTTGTGTAAGACTGACAACTAACCATAAACTTTGATTAAATGTATTTTATTAATTCTAAAATATACTACTTGGATAGAGTTTTAGTTACATATATATGACAACAGTGTTTTCTTAATGGTACATAAAATAGCAGTGCATCTTGCATCCATCAACCTTGATGAAATACAGCATTATGAATTAGATATATAAACAACATGATGATTTTTTTAAGTTTAATATTTTTTATATAATTGCTGGAAAATACGAAGATAGCATTAGAGTTAAATTAGAAGGCAGAAATAAAAAATGAAATACATTGGTCTGACATTGCTTGGTTTACTGTTATTGAGCTAATTTAACATATTTTGTAGAACTGAAAATATAGTGTGATGGAACATAAAATATCCTTAAACTAGCAGAACATAAAATCATAGAACAAAATGCAAATAGTGAATGAGAGTTTTGTTTAATTTTACTTTTATTTTTCTATTGGTGTATAATTTATATACATAAAAATATACAAATGTAAGTATCACTATCAGTAACATATTTTAAGATTACACATTGTAGAATATACATTTCTTGGTCAAGAAATAGAAAATGATCAGTAATCCCCAGAAACCTGCCTCTCCTAATGCCCCCTTTTCATCACTAATTCCTGTTTCCTCCCTTAAGACAACCACTTTCCTGACTTCCAGTAGGAACAGATTCATTTCACTTGTTTTTGAATTTTTAAATATACGGGATAATTTGGTATTAATTTGTGTCTGAATTCTTTTTGTCCAACATTACTTTGTTAGGTATATTTTATTTTCAGTGCTGCATAATATTCTCTTGCATATTCATGTAACATTTTACCATTGATAGACATCTGGATTACTTCCAACTTAAAGTTACTAGATTTGTGACAGAAACATTGCTTTTTTTTTTTTTTTTTTAAGATTTTATTTATTTATTTGGGGGAGAGAGGATGATAGAGAGAGAGCATGAGGAGCAAGGTCAGCGGAAGAAGCAGACTCCCTGCCGAGCAGGGAGCCTGATGTGGGGCTCAATCCCAGGACTCCAGGATCACGACCTGAGCTGAAGGCAGTCACTTAACCAACTGAGCCACCCAGGTGCCCACAGGAGAAACATTCTCATACATGGGTTTTTTTTGTGTGTGCACCAGAATGTTTTTCTTTTAAGTAGTATATATAAGAGAATTTATTTAACTGTATTAGGTAGGCCAAACAGTTTTTCTATAGTATTTGTACCCCTTACTTTTAATTTATTAGTTTATTATAAATATGACCTACATGGCCTTTTCAAAATCAACTATCTTCTTAATTTCCTTTAAAGTGAGATTACTGATAGCAACAAAGGTCGGAAGATGTTGGAGAAGATGGGTTGGAAAAAAGGAGAGGGCCTAGGGAAGGATGGTGGAGGAATGAAAATTCCGGTAAGATGAGTGTTTTCTTTCATTCTTTATTCGTACAGCAGATGTATTTACTGTGTACTTGCTTTGTACCTTAGTGCCAGTAATATAGTATCAAGCACAAATAGACATATTACTGTCTTTGTGGCATTCATAGTTACCAAATACATACACACACACACACACACATATCACATTGTTTTGTGTTGTTTTTGTTTTTGTTTCCTGGGGGGTTTTTTGTTTTGTTTTTTTAAGGATTTATTCATTTAAGAGAGAGTGAGAGCACAAGCAGAGGAAGGACAGAGGGAGACAGAGAGAATCTCAAGCAGACTCCTCACTGAGCACAGAGCCCTGCATGGGGCTCCATCTCAGATTTGAGCTGAAATGAAGAGTCAGACGCTTAACCGACTAGCCATCCATGCACCCCCACAGTGTTACTTTACCAACAGGCAGATCCTGTATCTGTTTTAGATTTAGGAATCAGGTCATGTAACAAGCAATAAAGGGAATAGTGTCTGGAAAACAGTGCACTAATTAATTTTGCAGTCCCCATGGTTCATCAGAGGTTTAGATTATCTTTTACAAAAACCTTACAAGGTAACATGATTACAGAACTTTTTTGGTAATTATCTGGTGCCTAAGGAAATAATGGATGGATCAGTGTGAGGGTTAATGTGAATTTTCTCACTTATTGAGGTACAATGAGGAGAACATGGATTTTATAGCCAAACCTACAAAATAGAATTATTTTGTTAGAATAGGTGTTCTATCACTTACTAATTGTGTGACTTAGGGCAGGTTTGGACTTCAATTTTCATATGTAAAAATGGGGATTATAAGAACTGTTTTCCTAGGGGTATTTCCAAGGTGAAGCTAAAGCCTTTAGTATGGTGGCCAGCATACAGTAGGCACTCAGCACGGGTAGCTTTTAATAGTTCTGAAAACAATCAGAAGTCCTGCCCCTCATCTTATGAAAATACTCAAGTTCTATTTGTGGCTCTTATTTATTTATTTTTTAAGATTGATTGATTGATTTATTTTAGAGAGCATGTACATGCAGAGCCCAATGCCAGGCACAGTCCCACAACTGTGGAGATCATGAGATCAACCCATGAGATCATGACCTTAACCAAAACTGAGAGTCGGTCACTTAATCAACTGAGCTAGCCAGACCTTCCTCTCTTTATGACTCTTCATGTTTGATCTCCGCTTTTACTTTCTTAGGCAAGGCTAGAGCAGCAGTAGGTTTAAGTATGTCCATTGCCTTTTCTTCTTCTTAAGGTGGGACGGCAGCCTCTGTGGCATCTTGGTGAAATTTGGCGGCTACTCTTTAAGGAGTACTCTGTTTTCTTTACAGTGTCCGCTGTAGTTACTGATAAGCAAGACAATGTAGATGAATGGCTTCAAGTTCTATATAGAATCATGCATGCATTCCTGCATGTGTTTGATAGATTTGACAGGTTTATCTTTTGCATCAGTCTTTGTAAATCAAAGAATTAAAGTACCAAGTTAGGTATAGCAAATTTCAGTGTATTTAGACTCTATAGTGAATCCTCTGCTCAATTTTGGTAACAGATCCAGCTTCAACTTCGGCGAACACATGCAGGCTTGGGGACCGGCAAACCATCTTCAATTGAAGATGTTCACATTCTCCAAAACAAGAGCAAAAAGAATTGGGAGAAAGCACGAGAGAGGTTTGCTGAAAACTTCCCAGAAACTAAATCTCAAAAAGATGTGCCAGGAACCGTCCCTTGGGTCAAAGGGACCATAGAATAAAGGTTAGTCATAGAACACAATTTAAGCTTTTTTTAATAAAGAGTTTATAAACTCTTATTTTATTGTAGAACTTTTCCCTCCAAATGAGTCGGTGGCGTGAGGGAACTATATCACAATTTACCCCCTCATGATTCAGATATGTGTAATAAACTGTGGTTTGCAGCTTTTAAAAAAACATTTTTTTAAAATTAATAAATAGTAATTAGGTTATGCTGTGAGCAGACTAAAGTTCACAGGGCACGGCTGAGCTTATCAAACTGTTATTTTATCTTGTCATTTATAAGACCCATTTAAGCAAAATTCATATATTCAGTAATGATTTAAATGTACATTTATCCTTGTCTCCATGTATTCATTATTATAAGATATGCAACAAGAGAAACATCAAAAATTTATAAAAACAAGTCTGATTATATGCATCCTTGTTTATGTCCTTTAGAACTTAGATAAAAAATGTTGAGAACACAGGGATAGTGGTGCATAAATTTTACTATTCTTGAAATATTCTAAGTAATATAATTGAACTAATGAACAGGTGATATGTTATAGAAAATTAGTCTTTCAGTGTTTTCTTCTGTGAAGAATTTGTTGATTTGTACTATAAAGCATTTACATTTGGTTTGTTTTATAGCTGAAATATTTAGATATGAGCAATTGAGTACAGTATTGAAATATTCCATGTGCTGGTATTTATAGTTTTGATAAATCCCATTGCTGGCAATGGAGTTGTGCCAGAGAAATCGGATTTCTACTGCTAAGGGATTGCCTAGCCAAGGCCTCAAACACAAGATATTTGTTGAAAATGTCTTCAAATGCAATAAAAACATTATAACATCAAGAAGGTGATTCCTTGAACCAGTGTTTTAAACATATTAGTCTGCCTTGAACTCAGGACCAGCCAGAATTTTCCTCTTCCAGTTGGCAGAGCAGTAACACCAGGATAACTGCAGCCTTCTGAGTGCAGATGTCGCTACTCTGCCAGCTATCACTGTTCTGTTCCTTTCTGTTCAACTTTTCTCTCAGCTTTTTGCTGAGAAATTATGCTGAAATAGGCTCTTTTCTGGCAGTGAATAGAAGCTAAAGCTCTCTCATCTACTATAAAGAAATGTCTTCAAGATTTATAAATAGGAAAAGAAAATTCTGAAAAAAATTATATAATGGGAGAAGATAATTCAGAAAGAAAGGCTACGTGCTGGAATTTCTACTCTGATTCGTACAGGGTACTTAGGAAGAAAAGGGCATGGTGGGGAAAGAAAAGTAAATACATTACTAAAGATGAGACATAGACCAAATGAATTGTCAAGACTCTGTGTGTCTAAGCTGGGATAATCAGAGGTCCTATAACTCCAAATCTGCAAAAAGTAATTTTCTGTATCCTTCCTATCCGCCCACACACCCTGACACTTACATATTTTCACTGAACTTGAAGACAACAGGAATATTCTGCATTCTTTTTTCTAAATAGAAAAAAATTGCTCATTTAAATGTGGTTCTGGTACTGGTGCCCTGTATATAGGTAATAATATAGGAGGCCCAAATTAGAATTGTGGTAGATTTCACTCATTAAGTAAAGTATACATTGTATATATACTATTTCCCATTTTTATTATTAGATTGTGGAAGGCTTTTTTCATTGCTTTCTTTTGTTAAGAAAATGGAGACTTGAAAATGGTGATAAAAATTGAAATATATGTGATGTTTGCATTATTAAAACCCTTTGCAGATCTAAAGTCTCAGGGCTATACTGTATGGTGGTTAAAGGACTAAATAATGTCTGGGTCTATTTCCATTTGTGAAATAAGAATAATATTTATCTCATGTCTTTTGAATAGAAAATGAGAAGATGTATATAAAAGCACTTTGTAAACTGTAAAAGTAGTATGGAGATGTAAGCTTCTGTTTGTTTAGAAGCAAAGATGTGAATTATGTACAATTTGGATTACACATAAAATTGTTTTGTGTCTCATTTTAATTATTTATTCACACAGTATAAATTTATTATAGTAGACTTTAAGGTTTGTTTTTTTTTTTTAAGAATTTTATTTATTTATTTGAGAGAAAGAGAGAGACAGAGACAGAGCCGGCGGGGCAGGGGCGCGGGGTTGGGAGAAGCACACTGAGCTTGGAGCCTGATGTGGGGCTCTATCCCAGGTCCCTGAGATCATGACCTGAGCTGAAAGCACTTAACGACTGAGCTACCTAGGTGACCCCCCCCTTTTTAAAAAAAGACTTTATTTGAAAGACGGAGCATGAGTAAGGGGGATGAGGCAGAGGGAGAGGGAGAAGCCCTAAGGGTTTAAGTGGAGCTATAGGTTGCTGAATTCTGAGAAATCCAACATCTTTCATTTTTACCAGAACATGAGAAGCTGGTAAAATTTGAGAAATCGTAAACATTAAAGTAAACTAACAGAAGTTGTTTTTTAGAATTAAATAGCTAGGTAGCACTTTTTCTCAAAAAGAGGATTCCACCCCCCCCTTTAATTGTTATTTTAATTTTTTTTTTTTAAGATTTTATTTATTTATTTGACAGAGAGAGATCACATGCAGGCAGAGAGGCAGGCAGAGAGAGAGGAGGAAGCAGGCTTCCTGGTGAGCAGAGAGCCCGATGTGGGACTCGATCCCAGAGCTCCGGGATCATGACCTGAGCTGAAGGCAGCGGCTTAACCCACTGAACCACCCAGGCGCCCCGTTATTTTAATTTTTTAAAATATTTTATTTGTTGATTTGAGAGAAAGCACAAGTGGGGTGAGGGGGAGAGGAAAAGGGAGAGGCAGACTCCCTGCTGAATGTGGAGGCGGACATGGGTGCACCCCAGGACCCAAGGATCACAGCCCAGTCCAAAGTTAGATACCTAATCAACTGAGCTACCCAGGCTTTTAAAAGTTTTTATTCTGGTGTTTCATTTTTATTCTTATGAAATTTAATCACTCAGCCAAATCAGATACCTTCCAACTTCTTGTGTAAAAGATTATGTCTTAATTTGGCACATTTTCCAAGAGCTCATAAAAGAAGCTAGAAATCTCAAATAAGGGAAAGCAAGAGCTGTCAGAGATTGTGTAGAAAGGTCATCCCATCAAGTTGCAGGACAGAGGGATGTGCTTGGCAGGGAGCCAGCAAGGCATTTCTGGACCCAAGACCTAAATTAAAGGTGTTCGCAGTGTTTACCTATCATCTTGTCTTAAGCGTGCTTCTTATTTTTGTAGAGCATCACTTATATCTCTGCTCTGAATCTTAATCTGAAACACTTTTACTTTTTCAGACTTTAAAGTGGAAATATATACATAATTTGGATTCTTCAAAATGAGTTAGTGTTTATGTGTGTGTATATGTGTATCAGAGCCCAGGCTTTCTGTTTTACTGATCTTGGCATTGGTTAATGGCCTGATAGTTGCACATGACTTGGAACTCCTCTGTCATTATATTCATGTCCAAAACAGGAAGAAAGGGAAAAGAGAGCAATATTTGTGTTCTGTTTTACCATGAAAGTAAAGGCTTACTCAGAATCTCATAGCAAACTTCTCCTTAGGGTCATTAACCTGAATCTGATCATGTGATGACTAACCATAGTTGCAAGGGAAGTTGGAAAGGTGGGCAACAGGATGGTCTTACTTGAACAACCACAAACCATCAAGTGGGGCTGAACATGTTGCTGTTGGAACAAAATCAGGGTTCAGTGAATAAGGTGGGAAGAGGACAGAGGCTATTGAATGGACAGATAACGGGCCCAGATAGCTCAACTATCTATCAGTGGGAATTCTATGGGATTGGTTAAATTGTTTTTGCAGTCCTACTGTGTAATACTTTGAAACCATTCCAATGTGTTAGTTAGAATTATCTATATCCTGATAAAGAATATTCTCACTACATCACTGACTTGAAAAAGCAGATTGTAGAAAAGTGTGTATAGCCTGATCTCATTTTTTAAAAAATGTAAGGGTGCACGTCAAATTGTTAATACTAATTGCTAAAGAAGTGAGCAGACTTTCACGTTTTTTTTCTGTATGTGACCTTTGAAGCAAGTATAATTGTGCACTTACCTATGTGTGCTCGTACACGTTTATAATAGGTAGGAATATAACACTTGGAAGTGGAGGGGCCTTCAGGGCTCAACCCCAGGCATTTTCCTCACTCTCCTGTGCTGCATTTCATTTACCATTTACATTCCCTTGACTTCAGGTTTTCTTAGCCAGGATACATCTCCAACTCGTGTCTTCCCTCCAGTGTATATCCTCCACACTGCAGACAAAGTGTACTTCCTTCGCAGAGCACCTCTTCCGTCATCTCCTACTTAAAACCTCTTGTGGCTTCCCATTACTCTGAGGAGTAATCCTGGCCCATAACACCCTACCTGGTCTAGCCACCACCAACTTTTCCAATCCTCTCTCCTATCACTCCCACTTGCTGTCAGGCTTCAGCACGCTGGCCTTTTTTTAGTTTCTCAATCATGCTACACCCTCTCTACCCTAGGGCCACTGAACTCCTGTTATGTCTGCATTGCTCTTCCTGTACCCTTTTACCTAGGTAACTCTGACATTTAGATCTGTGCTAATTCCCTTCAGGGATGCATCCCTGTCCCCTAGACTGATCGATTGCCTTCGATAAATGTTTTTGGGAATCCATATTTGCTTCATGTAGATTGTTTACTTTGTGTCACAGAGACTAATGTGATTAGTATAGCATTTGTCTGTCTAGATTCTTAAGTGCCATATGGGCAAGACCTTGGTTTTTCTCTCAACTGTATTCCCAGCACCTATCACTGTGCCTGGGTTATAGCTTATAGGCAAGCAGTGAAAGAACGAGGTGGGTTTGGGGAATTGCAAATCGCTTGATGCAGATGGAGTTTTGTGTGACTGAGGAAGCATGGAGCTGAGGCTGGCTACACAGAGGGTGTGAAGCAATGGTTTTTACACCATTTTGACAATGGTCCATGTTAAGAAATACAATTTATATTATGGCTCAGAACATAAGTATGTTGTATGTGCATTTAAACAGGTTTTTTTTTTTTTTTTTTTTTTTTTTTTTTTTTAAGATTTCATTATTTGAGAGAGAGCAGGAAGAGGAGCAGAGGGGGAGAGACAGGAGACTCCACGCTCAGCACAGTGCCTGATGTGGAGCTCAATCCCAGGACTCCAAGGTTATGACCTGAGCCAAAACCAAGAGTCAGTCGCTTAATGGACTGAGATACTCAGGCTCCCTTGTAACAGGTTTTATATACCAATACTTAGCTGTTAGTCCACATAATGTACTCTTTGTTTTTGTTTCCAAATCACTAATTCCAACCACTAATTTGATTTCATAATCCCCTGATAGGTTGTGTTCTACAGTTAGAAACACCTGGATTTAAAACTTGGTTTTCAGATGGTTTGACAGAACCCATGGCATTGTCTTAAAGGAGCTGAGGGTAGGTGGGTATGTATGCAAGTGCGTATGTGTGTGTATGTGTGAATAAGTGATGGGGGTGGGAAAGGGTTAGGATGCCAAACTGGTAATTCCAGTTCTCATGCTGTTATCAGAATTAGTCTATGTTGATTTGACTTCCAGATTTCATACGTAGAAAGAATTTCATGGCTTAAAGAGGAGCTGGTGGGGAGGGGATCTGAACCACGTACCTATAGCTATAATACTGTGTTCAGAAATTTGGATTGGGGCTCCTGGTTGAGCCGAAGTCGGTAGTCGGCTCAGTCGGTAGAGCATAGAACTCTTGGTCTCAGGGTTGTAAGTTCAAGCCCCACATTGGGTGTGGAGCCTACTTTAGGAAAATAATAATAAAAAAAGAAATTTGGATTTTATCTCTTCCACAGTGTGGAATTCCTGAAGGTTTTAAGCAGTGAAATATTCTCATTAGATTGCTTTATGTCAGAATAACTGGCTGATTGAAGAGGGGCTGATTGAAGGAGGCTAACAGACCTCCTTGAGGGCTTTTTCCATCTATCAGATATTACTGAGTACCCATCAGGAGTTGTGCAGACCTGTGAAGGCAGTGACCATTTTGGTCTTAGTCACTGTTGTATCTTCCATACCTGTCACAGCATTCAATGTTGATGATGTGCTCAAAGAGCATGTGTTGGTAGGATGGATGGAACCCACATCTGTAGCATGTCAGATGCTCTGCTAAGCACTTAACATACATTATCTTCTTTATTCCTGCCAGTATTTTATGAATTAAAAAAACTGAGGTTTGGAGAGGTTTTTATTTTGCTCAAAATCAAAAAGTTTCTGTGGCACAGTGGCAGAGCTAGGGTTTAAATCTTGATTCTTTTCATCCCAGTGCACTATTAAGAGCACAGACTAAGGAGCCTAGCTGATTTGGATTCACATTTTAGCTCTACCACTCCTGAGCTGAGCGATGTTTAAAATTTGTTTAAACCTCTATACTTGGTCTGCATGTAGCTATTGGGAAGTTTAAATGAGATAAGGCCTATGTGGTTCAGTGTCTGGTGCATAATAAGCCCTCACATATTAGCAGTTATTAGTGTTGTTATGCCATGCTACCAATAGCAAGCGCACAGTTGTAGGAGAAGCATCTTGGAGTAGATATGGGGGTTTCTGAAATTAGAGGAAGTCAGAGGATGGGGTAGGGTAAGTGGATGCGTCATCTTCATTCCTTCAGGTGATGATAGGAGGGACATTTACTAATTAGTACTGCAGAATGAGTAGGAGACTAGTAAACTATAGTGATAAAGTGTAGGAGGTTTTGTCGGTGGGACTTTGAGGTCTTCCTCAAAGAAGGGGTGGATTCTGCATGACTTTGGAAATGAAACCATCTGGAAAAGGTGATAGGGACATCAAGCAGGCCCACCCTGGCTCTCAGTACACTGTAAAAGCAGGAAAACTGTAGGAGCACTGCAAAAGGGACTGATTTCAGACAGTAAAATCTTCGAACAGCATGCATTCATTCAGCAGATAGCCTTGAGGAACTTAATAAGGTCCAGGCATTATGCTAGGCGCTTGGGATACAGTAGTAAATGGAACAAGACTCTCTGTAATCTTGGAGCTTACATTTATTTTTGGATAGTATTTGTAGCATGTAAAGGCCAAGTAGTCACATGAAGGCCTTGATAGTCCAGAGTATTATTTTTTTTTAAAGATTTTATTTATTTGTTAGAGATCACAAGTAGGCAAAGAGGCAGGCAGAGAGAGGGGGAAGCAGGCTCCCTACTGAGCAGAGAGCCCGATGCGGGGCTCTATCCCAGGATCCTGAGATCATGACCTGAGCTGAAGGCAGAGGCTTAAACCACTGAGCCACCCAGGCACCCCGATAGTCCAGAGTATTAATCCAAAACAGATTATGTTCATGTCAAAGTTTTTGCAAAAGCCAGAGTTCTTGAGGAAGGAACAGTTTTTGTTTTTCAAATGTTTCACATTTGAACCAGACCTTTTTAGGGGAATCTTATAAACTCTGCCTTCAAAAAATGTTTATTCAAGGTTTTGAATATGTAGACAACAGTAAAACCTTACTGATGCTGTAGGCTTTCATTCAGTTATGTATCTCCTCTAGTTACCTGGGAACAGTATGGACTCTGCCTGCTCAAACACTAGGCTTTTGTGTTCTGAGTCTGAACAATAGATCACTGAAGTACAAAAAAAAAAAAAAAAAGCAGCATGAATCAGATCATTGGAAATTGGAATTGATGGAGAACATGTAAATCAGAAAGTCCCTGGAGGATGAGAAGCAAACACACTTGGGGAAGTTAATGTGAATGGAGGCAAACGATGACTTTCGCCTGCTTGCGTAAGAATGACTTTTCAGAAATTCTTCCAACAAAAAGCTAGCTTCCTTCCTCTATGTTAAGATGCCATGATATTTCGTTGTCCAGAAAGCAAAGAGAGGAAGATGTTGGTAGAATATTATTCAATATATTTAAACATGTGAGTGTGTTACTTAGCCTTCAGTTACTAGTAGACTGTAGAGGCCAGGAAGGTTGTCAACTCCTTCATCTGATCGTTACATACCTTGACCAAACGCCTGGGAGAATATATACTGAAATAATAAAGCTTTCATTAGCATTTAATGCTTTTCCTTAAAGCCTTTATTTTAGTACTATGAAATCAGATTTCAGAGAATGTCATAATTAAAATTTTCATAAAAAGAAACATTTAATACTATTTAAATATGTAATGACTCCCGGTGCTATTTGAATTAATTCACATCATAAACCCACTAAAGTGGGCCTTAATGTCTACTATGACCATGCTACCTTTACTTAACCTTAATATATAACACTATGAAGGCCAGTTTATGAGCCACACAAAAGTAATTATTGCTTTATTATAATACACCTTATTTACTAGTAATGTTAATCTGGTTAATCATCTACCATATTTATCAGAATGAGCTCTGAATAACTGGCTGCTCTTTTCAAAAAATAAAAATTTTCCTGGAAAGATGAGTATTTCCCAACTTAAGGATGTTTTTAAGAATGTTCCAGAAACTCTGAGAGCTACTATAGGAGATCCAGAGATGTTTTAAGTATGGAAGAATTTTTGGAATAACTCTCTAGTCTTTCAAGGTAACTGCTTAAGGGAAGAGTAGTTAGATGAATAGGATTTGATACATTGACTTGTAATTTTGGTCAAACTACTTTATAGTCAAAAGTCTTAATTTTGACTGGATTAGCTTATTTGAGAACTCAGGTATCTATCATGAAGGAGAATGACTTGGCAAACCTGTGTGGCTTGTGAGCAGCCATTCTTAGGAATCATCCCAGGGAACCTGCTCTTTCTGAGATCCTTTGGATTGGTTATGAGCTCCCATTCAGATAAGAGAAAAAAAAAGAAGTCATAGTTACTGAGTTTAAACTATATGTCAAAATTTGCCCAAATAATATCTTATTTAATCGTTGTATATATTATTCCCATTTTACCAATGAGAAAACTGGGTTTCAGAGAGCTTAAGGTGATTGCCAAGGTGACATGTAACACGCATGGTTGAAAGCTTAAGATTCTTAAAAAAAATATTTCAACAACTTTATTAATTGTAATATTTGAGTACTCTCTTCTTTGGGGGAAGCTTAAATTTTAATTCTATCTGACCAAAGGCTTATAAGTCACATATCACCACTTGACCTTACTAGTCACTCAGGTCCTAGTGAGTGCACAGGTATTTAAATATTTAATTCTCAACACTATGGAGGCCTCTGATTTCCCCTTAGAGGCATCCTTCACACCCACCTAGCAGGTATCTATCTCAGAAAAGTCAATGAGCATAATAGACTTATTATGCTCTAAGCAGATTTACAAAAGTGGGGGAGATTAGGACCCCCATTAAAGTATTGATTTCTGGGGAATAGGGATTCCCTATCAAGCACTTTGCCTTTCTCATATACCTCCAAACCTAAGCAAGGCAGGATAATGCTATGTGGTAGGCAGATCATAGATTCCCACACTTGCCCCTTAGCAAATGTCTATGTCCTCATCCCTGGAAACTATCAGTATGTTACCTGTCAGGGAAGAATTAAAGTTGCAGATAGAATTAAGTTGTTAACCAACAGACCATAAAATAAAGAGAAGGGTCCATTTAATGTGGAAGAGGGTATCAGAGTGATGCAATGTGAGAAAGAATGGCCCTTGTTGACCTTAAGATAGAAGGGTCCACAAGCCAAGGAATGTGGGCAGCCTCCTGAAGCTGGAAAAGGCAAAAAAAAAAAAAAAAAAAACCAAACAAAAAACAAAAAACCGTCTCCTACAGCCCCTAGAAAGGAACATGAATCTGCAGACACTGAGTTCAATTTCAGACTTTCGGCTTACAGAACTTTAAGATAATTAACTTGTGTTGTTTTTAGGCACAAGGTTTGTGGTAATTTGCTACAACAGCAAACTAATACAGTGGTCATCCTCACTTCCTTAAGGTCTAGCTTACCCCCAGCAACATAACTTGTGGGTGGAAAGCAGCCAATATCAACCCAACTGTCAGTACTCCACCCAGGATAGCACTGGTAAAGAGGTGGACTACAAGGAGGGAAGCCTGGGAGGAAATTTGGTCCCAGGTATGACTGGAATCCATGGACTGAGCTCCAGCCTCCAATTTGCTGTTGTCTTTCAGCAGGTCACTTCGCCTTGTTGAAGTGTGTGGCCTCATTTGTAAAATCTGGACAATTATGTCATGAGGACAAAAGAGTGGGTACAAGAGAGCATACTTATGACCATTGCACACATCTTCGGTTCTAGGGAGTGAATGATAGAGTGAGTACTTCAATACCGTGGAAGAAGTTTGATATACTCCTGTTTTTTTGTTTTGTTTTGTTTTGTTTTTGAGAATAAGCATGTTACTATCAACATTTCTTCTAAAGTGAACAAGAAAATCCAGTTAAACAACTCAATGACTCAATGGTCAGTTGATGTTAAACTATTGCATGTAATCATACCATGTAATCATACCATAGCCAGAGAGGATCTTAATGATCACCTCATCCATTTTGCAGACAAGCAGATTTAGATTGTGGAAAGGTAAGAAGTTCAAACCTTTAAAAGTAGAATTCCTTATTGAGTGGCAGCAAAACAAAAGCCCAGTCTTAATGAATGCCTAAGATGTCAAAGATATGGACAGCTATTTAAAATAGAAAGCCCAAACCAGCTCTTCCATCTCCAGCTCCAGGGATGACAACTTGGGTATATAAAGGGCTCTAGCTGTTTCAACTTTGGCTGTCAGTACCCTGCTTTGCTTCCCCCTCGTCTCTGCCAAATTTTAACTTAAAGAAGTGACTGATCACTTTGCATCATGGGAGGAGTTCAGAAGTTGGGTTCAGGGCATTCTGCATCCCTATTCCAGCCATCCTTCTTGCCACTGAGTGCTTGCTCTCAAAGGCAGCATGTGGGTGTCTCTATTAGCAAACCCAGTCATGGAAGTCAGGGAAGCCCAGCTGATCTGGGCGAGCTGTGTCACTGTCACCCATCAGCAGTGACAGCTGTGAGTCAACTGGGTTACAGGCAGACCAGTGCAGTCCCCATAACCCATCTCTACGTTCTCTGGAGTCCAGCTTGACTTATTCTTCCTGACAACACCTGGGCTTTGACAGATGAGCCAGCAGAAGTCCTTAAGGCTAAAAAGGCACAGTATCTCTTGGGGTTGGAGTCCGGTGAACCACCATAGCCATTATCTCCTGATAGTGGGCAAGCCACTCAGGGGCTCATTTTTCTCTTCTGTCAAATGATAGTGTTAGACTGGACAAGGGCTGCATTTCGCTCTAGGCTTTTCTAAAAGTGGGGATTACACTAGTCTTTGTTGGGTTTTTTATATTTTACCTAAGAAAGTGGAATGGTCAGGAGTTCTAATTTGAGAAATGTAAATAATTTTATTTTGTATTATAAAAGTAATTCATGCTTGGTGTAAAAAAAAATATAACAATGCAGAACTATATAAAGCAGAAAGTAAAATCTCTTTGCTTAACTCCCACTGCCAGCACTGAGTTACTAGTCAGGCTAACTATTTCCCCCTGTCTCGCAAACAGAAGCTATTGGTGCTCCCATTAGTCATCTTTCTTGAGCGAGCAGTTGGGAGATTCTAAAAGTCCATCTTTGCTGATATTAATGGTTCTAACAGTTGGTGAAATAGAAGAGTAATGTTTGTAGATGATTTCTTTCTTCTAAAGTGTTCAAATTCCTCATATAGCCAAAGTTATACATCCACATGAAGAAGTTATATTTCAGTACTTAATAGAAATAACATACTATTTTTAGGAAATGTAAAGACTGTGAAAGACGAAAGAATAAAATACATTAAAATGTTTATGCAGTTTTCCTAAGGTGACAGGATCCTGGGGGTTGTTTTTCTGATTTCTTCCTAGATTGAGGCATTGTCTTTTGTTACTTGGGTAATGAAAAACGTTTTAAGAAAAACGTTCCTTATAATGACACACTAGTAGTGAAATACTAATTTGGATTCAAACCGAACAGTGCAATAATGGACACTTGACTAAAAAACTTAAAAAATTATTACTGCTATTTCCTTCTAGGCTATTTTTTTTTCTGCTGTGACTTCTACTCAGAATTAAAGATAAATGAATAATTAATAACTGGGAAAACTGACTTGTAAAACTCAACACATTGAGTTCAATGCCTCAGATATTTATTGAGCAGCTATTATATGCAAAACACTGTAGGAATAGACCCGAGGGTTCGGGTCTGGCAGGAGGAAAGACAAGAACCCATAGAATTATATGCCAGATGGCACGTTCTAAGTGTTAAGAGGCTATAAAATGCTAAGGAGTCCAAAGAAGAAAAGAATCGTCTCTAAATTAGGAATAACCAAGGAAAGCTTCATTCAGGCAGTGGAATTTGAGCTTGGTCTTTGAAAATGGGTGGAATTCTTCATACTCAGAGACTGAAGAGGCCTTTTAAGTGGAGCAAGGGCAAACAGGCATACAGGTGCCAAGACGAGGGCATGTCAAAAAGAACAGAGTCCGGTTGGGCTGGAGCATATAGTGTAGGTAGGGGAGGGGAAAGACAAGACTGGCAGCAGGGTTGGGGTACTTGAATGTCAGGCTACAAAGTCGAAGCTTATTAATGATGGGGGTGATCTTGGGGGGCCTTTGAGCAGGAATTGTTATATAATCAATGTTGGCTTAGAACAGATCCTTTGGGGGCGCCTGGGTGGTTCAGTAGTTAAGCATTTGCTTTCGGCTTAGGTCACGATCCCAGGATCCTGCGATTGAGCCCTGCGTTGGGCTCCATGCTCCGCAGGGAGCCTGTTTCTCCCTCTCCCACCCCCCCTGCTTGTGTTCCCTCTCTCGCTGTTTCTCTCCCTGTCAGATAAATAAAATCTTTAAAAAAAAAAAAAAAAAAAGAAGAAGAACAGTTCCCTTTGGTCAAGTTGAGTGTTAGGAAGGGGACAGTTGGGAAGACAAGGATGGGAAGATGAACCCCAGATGAATGATAAATGAGGCCTGAGGTTGGCAGGTGGCATCAGAAGGAAGACAGGTGTGACAGTTTGTAGAAATAGACTCAGTAGATCAGGGACCTGGGATTCAGTGACATGAGTTCAATTCCCATTCTGCCTCGACATGGCTTAACTCCCTAAGCCTGTCTCTTCCTCTTCGAAATGGGCATAGTATTAATTATGTCATGGGTTGCTCTATGGTAGTCAGTTATTCTTGTAAAGCATTTGGCACAGCTCTGGCAGATGGTGAATGCTTAGTGCATGTTAATGTCACTGACAGTAGTACCTGGAATGAGAGGGAGGAAACTTGGTGTCAGCTCAGTGACTAGCAAGGGAGACAATACAGCAGCTAGGAACAGCGTGTCTGGAGATGGAGACTGGATTTGGATCCCAATGCTACTACTTACCAGCTGTGATCCTGTAGAAGCTGTTTAACGCCTCTGTATCTCAGTTTCAGTAGCCGTAAATGGGCATAACATTACTACCTCCTTAGGGAGCTGCTATGAGAATAAAGTAAGGTAATGCATGTAGTGTGCAGTACATAGCTGTACATTTTAAGAGCCCAGTAAATGTTAGTTATTAGGGGTGGGAACGTGGAACGGAATAGATTTGCCCTTTGGATCAGCAGTGGCAGGATATACAAATAGAGGTGGAGACATGCAGTAGGGATTTGAACATGAAGGACAGAACTGGGAAGAACCTGGAGGCTGGAGGTAGTCAGGAGTCACCGGCACAGGGGTAGATGAGTCAAGAATGAGTACATAAATTGACTTAAGGAAACAATCAGACAATTCCAGAATAAAGGACATTCTATAAGACAGATGGCTGGAACTCCCAAAAGTGTCATAGGAGCTGTTCTAGACTAAAAGAGACAAAGTTATAATAAAAAAATAATGAACCTTGTTTGGACCCCCCCCCTTTTTTAAGAGAAGATAAAACAGTTCTGAGTCAATTACAGAATTTTGATTAAGGACTACTTTAGAGGCTCATAGGATATATATGCTGAAATACTAATGGATGAAATGAGAGGTATGTTTGGGGGAGAGGGCCGAGAAAGGAAATAAGACAAAATGTTAACAATTGCTCAGTCTAGGTGGAGGGTATATGTGGTGTTCATTGTACTAGGAAGATGAAGGCTGAACATAAATTGTCATATTCAGCTTCTTAAGGGTCCAGGGTAGGATAGAAGCTGACCACTAGTGAAGAACTGAAGTATGGGAGGAAGTATAGGCAGCAAGAATAACCAGGCCCCCCTTGGATAGTTCAGTGGAAGCAGCCAGGCTGGGGGAGTCTTTCTTTTTAGTACAGGGTAGACTGGGTGTTA
Source organism: Mustela nigripes (assembly GCF_022355385.1). Lineage (NCBI taxonomy): Eukaryota > Metazoa > Chordata > Mammalia > Carnivora > Mustelidae > Mustela > Mustela nigripes. The sequence continues at coordinate 101,887,130 of NC_081568.1, forward strand.
CTGAGGAACCATAGTCTGGGGAAGGGAGGAAAGAAGAGGAAAGAAGAAACAGTAATGGAGCACAGGTCTAGTAATGGTGGAAGAGAAATGGATGAAAACAGATAAAGAGGCAGAGATGGCCTCAGAATGAAGGAATGCCTTCCTTCTACTGTGGCCCAGAAGCGAGGACTGTGGATCTGTGGGAAATCAAGTTCTCTTCCTAACAACGAGGGAGGAGGTCATGTTTTGCTAGCAAGGGCGTGTGAGGCAGGAAAGTTGGGAAACTCACTACAGCTGGCACTGGGTCTGAAACGGAAAGAAAACAGCTGGTATGAGAACAGGGTGCACTTGGTACTATCTGCAAGCTAGGGAGTGGAGTAAATAGGGGTTCTCCCAGACTGCTCTGATGAGGCACTAGAGAGGACAGGGTAAAGAGCCGTTGTGGAAGCTAAATGGCCCCATTTTCAGAACTTCCTGCTAGGCAAACCAATTACCAAAAATTTATTTATTCATTGGGAAATGAGTAAAACTCTTCTTGGATAAAATGCTTTATCCTAATTTCCAAGCACCCTCCACCCTGGGTTGCCCTGGCTGGTGTACAGGCACGTAGTAGGATAGTCTTTGGTACACGAGGAAGTTTCTGTCCTTTCAAAGTTACCGGCTACAAGACTGCTCCGGTGACCTAGTCTCACGAAGTTGCTGGAGGTGTCATTCCAAAGGCAGTTGGAGGAAAACCAGCTCCTGCACCGGTGCTCACTAAAGGCCAATAACAAAGGAGGCCACTAGAGCTTGTGCCTACAGGCCCCCGGGGTTGGGGGGGTGTCACGGAGCGTTAGTGATTTGGGGTTTTGTTTTGGCCTTTGAAGTGCTTCTCAAGGGCCCACCGGTGGAGATGTCGGCGGGCCTGAGATTCAGGTCCTAGGTAAGGCCGGTCCAGCGACACTTGGAGCAGCGTTGGCATGGGAGGGACTGGGGGGCGGAAGGCGGCCACAGCCTACAGCAGGACCTTGGTGATTATGTAGCCGTCCCTCTCCCCCCCGGGCTCTTCTTTGAGCGGGGTCTGCAGCGGGACAGAGGCGGCGGCCAAGGCGCCTTCGCGGCGGCTCACTTCCCGCAGCCGCGCCTGCAGCACCTCCCTCTCAGCCTGCAGCTCCCGCCGCGCCTGGGCCGCCGCGCGCTCCTCCTCCTGCAGGGCCCGCCGCCTCCGCTCCAAGGCGCGCTCGCCCTGCTCCACGGCCGCCTCGCGCCGCGCCAGCTCACGCTCACGCAGGCTGCAGCGCACGGCCAGCGCGCCCATCTGCTCCAGCAGGCGCGCCCAGTCGCCCTCGGCGGCCGCGGCGGGGCCCGGCGGCGCCGGGGGCGGCGGGCAAGGGGCGGCGGGCGGCGAGCGGCGGGCGGCGCTCTTCTCCAGCTCCCGCTGATGCGCGCTCTTGAGGTGCCGCCACAGCGCCGGGGTGCCGGCGTGGAAGCCCGGGCCGCGGCTCACCTGCTCCCCGCACAGCCTGCAGGTGGCCCACTGGCCCGCGGCGTGGCCCGGGCGCGCGGGGGCCAGATGAAAGTAGCCCCAGGCCTCGCAGTAGGGCGCCCCCAGGCGGCCGGGAGGCGCCGGGGCCAGGCCCGGACAAGGGCCGCCCCGCGCCGCCGCATCGTCCGGCCCGTGGGTGTCTTCCATGGGCGCCGCCAGCTCGTCACTCCGCATTCTCTCCGCCGCGCCTACGTTCCGAGGGAGAAAGGGGTAAGGACAGCCACGCGACGACACACACACTCACACGCACAACTTCGGTGGCCAGAGGTGGCCTCCTTTTTATAACGTGTGGGTGGTACCTGGGTTTCTTTTTCCTGTTACACGGTTTAGTCCTCAGGGAATGTTAGCCCTGCCTACCCCTTCCGCCCCTTGACTGGGAGCTGTCTCCCAGATCAGACGGGTCCCCGCTCGCAGGGGCTGACACGAACAAAGGGGAAGCACCAGCCCAGTCAGTGCTGTACTAACGAGTTTTAACTAGTTTCCCCTGCTCTCTTCTACAAACGTTACTCTTCGCAGAGTAAACTTCCTTTTGTCTTCTGCTCTCAGGCTTAGGCAACAGACTGTAAAAACGAGGCGAAAAGAAAGCCTTGGGAAAGAAAATTGGTTTCTTAAACTTCATAGCTGTAGGTGCCCCGGGCGAACAGCCTTTTTAAAAGACCTTTCAGTGAGGACGTTGTTTTTCAAAATACAAGTCTTTGTTTTATGACTTTAAAAACGATGTGCTTCTGAGGAAAATGGCAGTACTAAAAACCACTAAAATGTTTTAAAAGTATACATATTTAGGAAAACAAATATACAAAACAGTTTTGTAAAATTTTACCTTTAAGTTAGTTGGTAGGCCATATCCTGTGGGCCTTGGGGGGTCCCTGTCATGCCTCAGGGTTTCCAGCCAATGTCAGTTCTCCCGTAGAAACACTGCAGCATGAATCCTGAGTTCTAAAGAACCATCAGCAGTGCTAGGAATAATAAAAGGGCAGGCCATGAGAAAAGAAATTCAGTAAACAGCTCCCTAAATAGATACTAGAAATACTTGCTAGCACCACTTTACTCTCGTGTTTTTTTCCTCTCACCCTGTCAGAGTTACTCCAGTTATAAAACAAATCAGTTTTCTGTATTGCTCATCCCCTTTATACATTTAAAAGATAAAAACCTTTGTCAATGCTTGTAATTGAGGAAGGAAATAAAGAAAAGTAATAGCTTCTTGCTCTGTCCAACAAATATCAGTGGTTAAAAGGATACAAACACAACCTGGGACTATCACTGTAAAGTCTTTCCTGTTAAAACGGTTTATCACAGCAGTAATCTATCAAACAAGGAGAAATAGAAAAGGTGAAGTTTATTCTTCAGGATGTAACTTCATAAAGGACCAAATGTGTGATTTTAAACAAATTTGTTTTGAAAATTTAAAAATAATAAGAGAACACACAGGCTTAGACGTCTTCTGAGAGCTTATTTCAGGGGGAAAATCAAGGCCAAGATGCATAGTGAGATAGTCTGTGTTCATTCGTACTGTCAAGTTTTGAACCAACAGCAGTGGAGATGATAAATGTCCAGAATCTCTTTGTATAATGTCACTGGGAATGACGGAAGGCACAGTTAAGAACAGGAAAAATAAGTTGCTCTAATAGTAGTAGTATTTAGTGTAAGCTTTTATTTCAGTTGCTAAGAGTCTTGTTACTGAGCTGTTCTAGTCAGGGTCAGACATGACATTTAACATAACAGATTTTGGAAAAAAGGTAACAAATTTACCAGAATCATAAAAAAAGACAAGTACATCCCTCTTCTAACAAAAAAAAAAAAACCTAGCTATTTACATATCTTGTGATACAGCAGGCACTGATTTGAATGTAGTTCCTCATGAAAGCCAATTAGTATAAAAAGTCTTTGGAAATTAAAAGGCTAGATATTCTCCAAGAGATTTACTAAATCCCTGCAGTCCCGGAAGGGGGAGTAATAGGATGAGGACTGGAGTTACACCCCATTTTCAAGGATAATTTTTACATTTATGCTTAGTAAACATTAAGGTTATATAACATTATGGTTAGTAAACAGACCAGATTTTAGTATAAAAAAATGTTTTTGGTAACCTAAATTCACCTAAAATTTTTTCTTTTTTTTTTTAAGTTCATTTCTTTTACATTAGAATCCTCTCTTTACAGAGTTCCTTTCTTATTAGATAGACACAAAGGGGGAGAGAATAGGATTATGAATCCTTGAATTTTTATAAACTAAAAGAGATTTAAAGGTTTTCTATATCAAGACTGTCACTTTGCATTCTGATATGCTTTCTTGAGCTGGGGGGTTGAAAAGTGTATATAAAACTGCAGACTGTCTTACCTGTGCCAAAGTCTGAGAGTGAGCATTACTGATGAGCCCTTAAAAGTGCCAGGGGTGACCAATTACTGTCATGCTTTACCTCCCTGCAAGATGTTTCTGAGTTTCTTCAAAATCTGGGATGCCCAGAGGAGTGCCACATATATGAATGCCATCTGTCGTCAGAGCGAAGGTGGAAACAAGAGTGAGAAGCACTGATTTTGATGTCTTAATCCTTTGGACTTAGTGGACTGTCTCATCTGAGCCAGGGACATGCAGCACCATAAATGTTGGCCAGCACAGCGCTGCCCCTCCAAGGGCGGCAGAGGGACATCCTCTGCCTTGGCAGGCCTTCACTCTCGGAGGTCTTAACCGGTAGAAGGCAGCACAGTACTGAACTGCCTCACCTTCTCAGTCCTCCGCACACAGCTACATTCTGGCTCAATACAGTCTTCTGTTCAGACTAAGTATCTAAACAGTGACCAGGCGTCTGTGGCCAGAGGTCATCATAGCCTTCCTAGTTCTGCCAAACAACCCCTGGGCTTGTTTCAACTATCCCTACAGTACAGAGGGAGAGAATCCTCCTAGTCTGCTACCTTGGGTTGGGAGAGAAGCCTTAGCAACTTCAGCCACAACCCTAATACACAAAGAGCTCTTACAAACTGACAAGAAAAAGATGAACAACCCAAAAGAAAAATGGGCAAGAAATACAAGTAGGTAAATGACCTAAGAACAAAGTCAGATGGCCAAGGAATTTGTGAAAAGATACACAGCACTTATATTCAGGGAAGTGCTATTAAAGTAACAGTAAGGTCTCATTTTAGATCCATCACATTAACAAAAACAAAAGAGGTCTGCCAGCCAAAGCTAGAAGGGAGGCAAAGAAAAGGGTACGTTTGTGCATTACTAGTGGAGATGTGGAGGCTTTTAGGAAAGCAGTCTGGTGATTTCTGTTAGTTAAAAATAGATACAATCAGGGATCCCATTCTTGGGACTCTATTCTGTAGAACTAAAAGTATCAATACATAAAATAATATGTATTAGGATGTTTATTACAGTATTGTCTGGGATGGCAAAAAACTGGAAACACAGAAACGCCTGTCGACTGGAAAATGGCTGGGTAAATAATGTGTATTCACACCTGGGAATATTGTGCAGCCATTAAAAAGGATGGATTGGAGCTCTGCTAGAAGACCTAGAGGGATTTCTGGAGGAACTTTTCAGGAAGAAAAGCCAGATGCAGAAAAATATATATATATTATGATGTCGTTATTATTAGTATAGATCTGTGTAGCATTTATGAAGATTTTATATATATATATGAAGAAAAATAAGGAGGAAGATACATTGTCACTTGGGGAGTGGCAGCTGGTATGAAGATACATTGTCAGTTGAGGAGTGGCAGCTGGTGTGAAAAGAGAATGGGAAGAGGTAAACACAAAAGGAGGAGTAAAGAGGTCTTAGGAAAGCATGCACATTTGTGGATACATTTAGGTAGACTATGTATATGGCAGGGTCTACATATAATATGGAGAGGCAAGATGGAGTCACTCATGTCCAGCAGTGATGTCATCAATCAGGAAAGCAGACAAGGGTGATGAACCGAGAATAAATATCACCAAAAGTCTCAGCCTGGTGGCACCCAGAAGTGATGACCAGCAAGAGAGCCCGGATGAACCGAGAGGTGGTGATCAGTAGAATCAGAAGTCTGGAAGGGCTAGACTCATCAAACTCCTTTAAAAAGGGAAGATTTTTATAGCAAACTGTTCTGTTCTCCAGATGCTGACCCTTCCATGTCTGACCGCATCAAAAAGGCTACTGAAGATTCTGCCCAATTGATCTCGGAAAATAACAGGGATCCTCCACTGCTTGAACATACTAAGCAGGAAGGGAAGCACGGAGTGGACCCACATTGGTCAAGACCTCATCAGCTGTGCACTCATAGACTGACTGCATTTGGTTCATTAACGTCCCCTATTTTATCTGATCTTGTGACTTTAAATTGTACTTTCTATCGTGAGTCTCGTATGAAGCCAAGTTAAATGCACAGTGAAATGTCATTGAGTTTGGAATTCTGAACCGGCTTTTACAACTGTGTTAAACATTGCTTTATGATTCAATAAAGCAGATGTTATGGAGACACAACCTGTGTACATACCTTCATAGAGTAGCTTCCCAACAACATAAATACCAAGTAATTTTATAAATCCTCAGGCATGTGAGTGCAAGCTGGGCTAGGCAGCCTAAACTAGGAGACTGGAGAGCACAGTCCTGTGGGGCATAGCGTGCTGCCATCTGGCCCTGGAGGGAACCCAGGGTGTGAGGTTGCTCAGCATCAGGTAGTTTGCTGGTCCTGCCTGAACAGAAGGAGATTCTGTATGCACAGGAGATGGAGGTGCTGTGGGAGGACTGCCCGCCCACCTTGCTCATCTCCCTTGGCACTCAAGGGATGCTGCATTCAATGCAATGAACTTGACTCTAGTTTTCTTAGACCCAGCTCACTAAATCCCAGTCTCTCCATCTGTCAAGGAAAATGATAATTATCTGCCTCTAAACCTATGGCTAAATTAGATAATCCAAATGATCTTACTGTTGGACTCTGCAGTGCTGTATAACTTCAGGGCCTGAACAAAAAAAGACTACCAGGCTTGACTGCTCAAACACACCCACATTAGTATCTTAGTGGCTAAAGGGAGTATTATTACTCTCTTTGACATTGTTATTCAATAGAGTAGGTAGTTTAAGTTGGAAATATTCTCTTGAGAATTTTGAATATAAAAAGCAAAAAAGAATCACAGATCCATCTTCCCTCCCCAGCCAAATTTATTTTCACTTCGTAAATGGACCTTCACGAAAAATAGGTTGCTCCTCTCTCAGGTAGAAAATGATGGGGAGGTCTGGTGACTTGGAACCCTACGATTTGTAATATTTCCTTACCAAGTAACCAAGAAAAACACACCTATTAACTACATGGTCAGCTAAGGTGAAGAAAATGTCTGGTGGGGAGAGATGCTTCCGCAATAATTCTGATACACATGGTAAAGGTCAGAGCACTGTGCACTCATGAGGGTGAATTCCATCATGTAATGTCTATACTGGGGAATGGGTGGGCATTGGGGGCCCTAACACAAATGTTCATGCAGACACTCCTGCTGAAGCATCTCCTCCTTTCCTGAGCTCCTTCAGGGCCCCAAATTCACAAAAACACGTAGCCACTAGTGCTGACTCTAGTTCCAACTTTTTAGTCTTATAACTAGGCTTCCCAGCTCATATTTTAAAGTAAGATTTCTTGATGCTAAGTGGAAGTAGCTAGCATGAAATTAATTTAATAATGGAAATGTTCTAGTCCAGTTTTGGGGAGGGGAAAAAGGTGAAAGAAAAGTAGATTTTAGTTATTTCATCGAAGAGGGGAGAGTTGGTACCACACCTCTGAACTCGCCCATAGTGAGTTTCATTTGAGTATCCATTATCTGGAAGGAATGATAAGACGTTTAAGCCTGTGGAAGATAATAAATGCACATTAATTATTTCAAACTGCATTTGAAGTTTTATTTGCAGTTCTCTAAAGTTCTAGTCTTCTAATAATCTATCAGATTAAAACCCAGATTCTTCAGTATCATCTCCCTGAATAACAATATAGAGAATAAGGGAGATCAAAACTTGGATGAATAATTTGTGTAAATTTGGGTGTATATACATACATGACTGTAACATTAGGAATCATTCTATAAAACACCCACAGAAGTTAATTTTATTACTTTATACTTACGCTAGGACACATATAAAATATTAGGCAGGCTCAAGACCAAAGAACCAGGCAATGTTCTCAAAAGGGAATAGCAAATGAACTATAGCTCTGTTCTTCCACAGCCAAGGCTAATCACTTCAGATGGATTAATCTGACAGAGTTATAAGCAAATACATGTATGTTGAGCCTGGATCTTAGGTAAGAAATTCATACTAATGTGAAATTCACTACTTGGGTGGAAACACTAAAAACATTTTCATTTACTTCATCCACCAGTAACTCAGTCAAAGCAGAACATAATAAAACAAATAATTAGCGTTGACAATTGAAATATCAAGGAAACCACAATTTGTTCACTTGTTACTTGTCCATCTCTGTTAAAAACTAATGATGCACTGTACGGTGACTAACGTAACGTAATTAAAAAATATATTAGTTTACTACCATGGATTCATCTCTTTATAAACAGATCCAGCCAATCAGAAAAATTAGTCTGGGATCATGAGGCTGAAGACTTAGATGAAGTTAAAAAGCAAAAAAATGCCTCCAAACTGTGAAGTGTGGATACTCAACTCAGACAGTACAGGGTAAGTGTGAAAATATTTAGATAAAAGATTACACATGGACTGTAAAAAATGTACTGAACCCACAGCTAATTGTATGGTGAGTCAGAGATGTTCTTTGAATGTGTTAAGCCAAAATCTTAGATACCTCTACCATTAGCTAAAAGGCCAGATGTATTCTCTATTAATGCATTTTTAAAAATGAAAAGTTTCTATCCTAAACTGAACCTTTATTTTAGGTCTACATTACTTTAATACATACATTCCTCAAAAGAAGGGTGTTGATCCATTTTGTCTTGTAAAATGCATACTGTAGTATGAATTACAAGAATTTAAAACAGCCCTACTTTGAAGTCTTTGTAATACAAAGAATTTTTAATAGAGAATTACCTTGTTTTGGCTCTTGGCCATTTTACACGTTGTTGCATACTTTTTTTTTTTTTTTAAGATTTTATTTATTTATTCGACAGAGAGAGATCACAAGTAGGCAGAGAGGAAGGCAGAGAGAGAGGAGGAAGCAGGCTCCCCGCTGAGCAGAGAGCCGGATGCGGGACTGGGACCCTGAGATCATTGACCGGAGCCGAAGGCAGCGGCTTAACCCACTGAGCCACCCAGGCGCCCTGTTGCATACTTTTTATGGTATTTTGCCTCAAGCCAATTTTGGCCAAAAAGGGCATACAAATAACACAAGAATGCAAAGTGCATAAAATAATTACCCTAATTATGTCAATTTATTAAGCTTTTTTTTTCTTTAAATATTTTATTTATTTGATAGAGAGAGACACAGCAAGAGAGGGAACACAAGCAGGGGGAGTGGAAGAGAGAGAAGCAGGCTTCCCGCTGAGCAGGGAGCCCCATGCGGGGCTGGATCCCAGGACCCTGGGATCATGACCTGAGTGGAAGGCAGACACTTAACGACTAAGACACCCAGGAGCCTCTATTAAGCTTTTTCTACAACAGCTTCTGTTTAACACCAAATCCATGTACTCTGGGCTAATTCAAAGTTTGGATGGTATTTTTTTCTTTTCAAGAAAGAAAAAAAAAATTTGTTCGGTAAGCTTCGGGCATTTGGCTACTGTAAATAGTTACAGCAAACTGCTCCTCTGGACTCGGAGAGGATTGGAAAATTCTTTTGTTTGAGCACAGTGGAGATGGGGGCAGGGATTCCTGTTTGAGCATCTGGCTCGTATTTTGCTTCTCCTCTCCAAAATGAGAAACAATAAAAAAAAAAGTCTCAGAGAAAGAGCACACTACAGGGCACACAGCCATTTGCCACTGGTAAAAGTCTATAAAAAGGCAATTTTACTAAAAGGAGAACAGATGATTTTCGATATTCTCAAATAACTTTTGAAAGGGGACTGGAGGAGCAAAAAGGAGGTTCTGAAAGAAGCTCAACAGTGCCTTTAGACAGAATTCGGGGCCACTAGGTACAACCTGAGCACAGCGAAGGAAGGGCACGTCCGGCAGCCCGCGCAGCAGCCAGCCTGTTAGGATACTGCACAGTGGCGTTTGCGGGCTGCTGCTCACCTGCGGCCCCTGAGGCCCGGGACTGGTCCCCGTTCCCTTCGCCGCCCCCCTTCTCCCCCAAACCCCTGCGGGGCCGCGACCCGACCTGGCCTCCGGGAACACGGCCGCCTGCGTGGCGGCGCGCACACTCACCCCATCACCCCCAAAGCGCGGCAGGAGCAGGAGGCGGGCTACAAGTCTGGGATCGCCGGCCCCCTCCAGATCCTCGCAGACATTTTGTCCTGTGCAAAAACCTCCGCGCGCGTCTGCCTTAAAGACACAGCGCTCAATTCACGCATCTGGGGGGTGAAAGGGGGGACGGTAACGTGTGACCCGTAGTGGAAAGGGCTGGACGGTCACTCCTTAGGTATCCAGGTCCACGAGTGACAGACTGGTGTTCGCCAAGGTTTAAAAATGATGCAGTTCTTTAGTGCTTTTTAAAAATTTAATTTTTATTTTATACTTTTACATTAACCTTCCAAGACCTGGTTTCCTGTCTTGAGTCTGAGTGCAGTTTGCATCCTTTCAGGTTCAAGGTGTCAGATGGTTCAAGTTGTTAAAAGAAGCCCACCGAAGGGAAGTCTGGACAGGTAAAGGTAGGGCTCCTTGGTGTTTGAAAACTTAATAACGCTAGGTTATCAGCTTTGCATGGATCATGTTGAGGTAACAACGCCTACAACTCAGTGATTTACAATAAGAGAGAAATATTCATTTCTCAGGCAAATTACATCTGCTACATCGATTCCACTAGTTTTCTTTACTCCACGCTCCGGATTGAAGAATCAGCTTTTTTGGGGATACACTCACTTTGCCATCGTGTGCTGGAACCAACTTTGAGGGAAGAAGAGTCCTGATTTGCAGTGTTTGGTATTTCCATGTTGTAAATACTCCCACCACGGCTGATTTCAAGCTACTTTTAACAAGTGTCACAAGTGACTTGCCAAATTTCTGGAAATCTTACAACCAACTCTTATACACCACTGGCACATGGTGCTCTTAAAACAAAACAGCTCAGATTTGCGGGCGCCAGTTCTGTTCACATTTTATTGGCCTCAGCGAGTTTTTTTCACCTCACTTTTTTCTATGAATTAGATCAATGTCTAAGTGTCACTGTCCATTAATGGAGTTTCTCCTTACCATTCCAAGAATGGTTTCAGAAGAAACTGGTTGGGTGTCTTAAAAGGGATAATTTTGCAATGTGAAAACTATTAGGTTGACCTTTCTTTTCTCAGAGGGACACTTACCTACTGTGGACATCGATTATAAGAGCAGTAACTAGTATCAATGAATCTGGTTAAGTCATCTCTTATTTGTGGCTTAATTAATATTTTTAAAGATTATTATATTTGGTAATCCTTTTAACAGGAGGCTTTATTACTTTGAATACTTTTATTACTTTGAATACTTTAAAAATCCATTTGGCTTTAGGCTGACCATGTAATGAGATACATGATATTTTCATTAGTTCATGGAACAGTTTGTCGTAAGTGCTGGTTATGAGCAAAGCGCTATTTTAAACCTGAGTAGGAGTCTGGAGATTCGAGGGATTGTACCTGCCCTCAAAAAGATTACACTTCAATAAGATAGTACGACAAATGCAACTCCAAGAAGAAAATGGAAAATGATGTAAGAGGAAACATTCAGGTGCCACACTAATTTGAAAATAGCTACACTTTTTTTTTTTTTTTAACTGACAACATTTAAGCAAGACTTGAAAAAGTATAGGATTTGAACTCCTAGAATTACATGTTTGTTATCCTAGCCAAGATGTGTTTTGAATTTATTTTTGAAGTCCAGAGAAATAGAGCCTGTCTTTTCTGTGTTTGAGTGGATGCTAGAACTTTCTTATGAGTTAGAATCTCTTTCTTGTAGTTTTAAATTAAATTTTAAATAAATTATAAAATATATGTCAACTATCTAATAACTCTTCTTTGTCCCATGTTCTTTGTTCAAGTTACAGCAAGAAAAATGCTCTTTAGTTCTTGCTTTCGTAGTGGCAGTTCCCCTAACAATAAATAAATAACATTTAGTTTTCATCAGAAGATCTCATTTCTGTTCACTGTTCTAGATGCTGGCAAAGCATAAAGACCTGCATTTCATTGGTAACACAGAATATTTACTCCCCAGATGCTTCCCAAAGATTATAGCCTTGAAATCTGCTGTCTGATCTTACCAAAAACCCATCATGAGAAAATTGTTTCTGGAGATTACCTCAAATGCATAAAATTATAGAGCTGTGTACTTGAAACATACTTTTTTGGTAGGTTCTATATGTTCATTTGGTCTGTAGTTTCCTTGTGACGTTTTTGTCTGGTTTTGGTGTCCAAGTAATACTGGCCTCATAAAATGAGTTGAAAAGTATTTCTTCCTCTTCTCTTTTTGGGAAGAGTTTGTGAAGAATTGGTATTCTTTTTTAAATGTTTGGTAGAGGGGTTCCCAGATGGCTCAGTCTGTTAAGTGTCTGCCTTCGGCTCAGGTCCTGATCTCAGGATCCTGGGTTCAAGCCCCATGTTGGGCTCCCTGCTCAGTGGAGAGTCTGCTTCTCCTTCTGCCCTTCCCCTCCTTGTGCTTGCTTGTTCTCTCTCTCTCTCTCTCAAATAAACTAAATTAAAAATCTTTAAAAAATAAATGTTTGGTAGAATTCCATAGGGAAGCTGTCTGGGCCTGGGCTTTATGAACAGTGTTTTGATTCCTAATTCAATTTTTTCACTTGTTTAGATTTACTCAGATCATCTCTTCTCAAGTCAGTTTTGGTAGTTTATATCTTTCTAGGAATTTGTCCATTTCATTCAAGTTACCTAATGTATTGGTAGACAGTTGTATCTAGTATTCCTTTATAGTCCTTTTTATTTCTATAAAGTTGGTAATACTGTCTTCTTCTTCATTTCTGATTCCTGGATACCCCTCTTGTAGGAAATAGCTGCATAAAATTTATTACTGGGGCTAGTGTCATGATGCCATCCGCTATAGTGATCCATTGATTCCCACAATGGGTTTTTTTGTTTTTTTGTTTTTTGGTTTTTTTTTTGTAGGACCCAGTGGAGACCGTTCTCTGAACTCTCAGTATCATGAAAAGCTCTGTATCCCCCAATCCTGTGGGCACTGTGGATCATGTAACAGACTTTTTCTTGCTTCAGCTACTAGGAAGAGACTAAGAGTCAAATATATAATGAATGCCTACTCTATTTGTTTTCTAGTGGTTCTCTAACAAATTACCTTGAAATAAGTGGTTTAAACAACAGGAATTTATTCACAGTATGGAAGGTTATAAGTCCAAAATCAGGGTGTGAGCAGGGCCATAGTCTGTCTAAAACCTATAGGGAAAATCCTTCCTTGCCTATTCCTAGCTTCTGGTGGTGGCCAGTCATCCTTGGTTTCCAGCTATGTCCTCCAGTCTCTACCTTTGTTGTCACATGCCCTTCTCCTTGTATGTCTGTGTCTAAGTTTCCCTCTTCTTATAAAGACAGTAGTCATATTGGGGACACCTTGCAGGCTCAGTTGGTGGACCATGTGACTCTTGATCTTAGGGTTTTGGGCTCCACATTGGGTATACAGATTACTTAAAATCTTTAAAAAATAAAAATAAAAAATAGCTGTGGCTGGGTGGCTCAGTCAGTTAAGTGTCTGCATTTGGTTTAGGTCATGATTCCAGGATCCTGGGATTGCCCCATATAGGGCTCCCTGCCCAGTGGGGAGTCTACTTCTCCCTCTTCCTCTGCCTGTCCCCCTCAGCCCTGCTCTTTAGCGCTCATGTGGTGAGTGCTCTCTCTCAAATAAATAAAGTCTTAAAAAAATATAAAGACACCGGTCATATTGGATTTAGCCCCACCCTAATGACCTTGTCTTCATTTGATTACCTTTGCAAACATCCTATTTCCAAATAAGGTCACATTCACAGGTACCTGGGATTAGGATGTCAACATTTTTTTTTTTTTTTGCAGGGGGGGTTACGCAATTCAACTCATAACACTGTCAACTTTTCTTTGTGCTAATCTTTTATTTTCCTTTTATCCTGATTCCCTGGATTATTTGGTTTTTTCCTAATTGTGTGCATCTTGGCAGAATCCGAAGGAAAGAGGGCAGGAAGGAAGGAAAAAAGGAGAGGAAGGGAGGGAGGAAGAAAAGTTTGCCAAGAAAAATCAAACTTGGAACTTGGGGAACGGAGTTGCAGGAATGGGCAATGGGATGGGGAAGATCGACTGGGAAAGTGTTCTCAAAATTATTCTTTTTGTGGGGGTGGGGAATGGGAGCAGTGGTTAGCAGCTGCCTACAGTTTAGCTGACCTAGAAAAAAGTAGAAGGTAGTTTGAAGAGCTGAGGATTGGGGAAAAGGGTAGGATCTAGCTACCTTTAAAAAAAAAAAAAAAGGGGGGCGCCTGGGTGGCTCAGTGGGTTAAGCCGCTGCCTTCGGCTCGGGTCATGATCTCGGGGTCCTGGGATCGAGTCCCGCATCGGGCTCTCTGCTCGGCAGGGGGCCCGCTTCCCTTCCTCTCTCTCTGTGATCTCTTCCCTTCCTCTCTCCTACTGTGATCTCTCTCCGTCAAATAAATAAATAAAATCTAAAAAAAAAAAAAATATTTATTTATTATTTCTAGTGCAGTTAACATACAGTGTTAAATTAACTTCAGATGTACAGTACAGTGATTCAACAATTCTGTATATCACTCAGCGCTCATCATAGTGTTCTCTTTATCCCCATACCTGTTTCCTTCATCCCCACACCCCCCTCCCCTTTGGTAACCATCAATTTGTTTTCTGTAGTTAAGAGTCTATTTTTTGTTTTTCTCTTTTTTTTTCTTTCTTTGTTCATTTATTTTATTTCTTCAATTCCACATATGAATGAAATCACATGATATTTGTCTTTCTCTGACTGTCTTATTTCATTTGGCAGGATACTCTGGCTCCATCCATGTTGTTACAAGTGGCAAGATTTCATTTGATCTAGCTACTTATAATACCCATACTAATAGACACAATATGGATCCAGGTTTTGTGGTGGTTGAAAGCTTATACAGTGTTGAGAATCTATATATTCTAGTTATTGGGGAAATAGACCCACATATCATTGATTTAATGCATACAATTTACCCTAGAGGGCAGTGTCCTATCCTTATGGGATATCTTTCCCCAAATGACACCTTAGCTGGTAGTTTAATAGATAGTTCTAGTGGTGTATCAGGCTAGCTGCTTCTGGGTGTATATATTTTATAGGATCAGCCAAAGCTACTGAATAAACCAACATTTCCCCTTTCATCTGTTCCTCACCTTAGTCCATTACAGTTGAGAATCTTTATCCTTCAGTTACAGCGCAGCAAGGGTTATCATCACGCCCTTACCAGTAAAAATGTGGTCCTTGTTACCACCAGAGTGCTAGGTAATCTAGTTCCAAAATCCCATCCTCAGGTTTGGAGGTTCTGAGGCTCCAACCTTCTACTCTCTAGAGTGACTCTGATACCTACTTTCTTAGCTGGGGCTCCCACAAATGCAGTGATGAGACAAGAGCTAAATGCAGGTAGTCTGAGAGGTGATCACAAGAAGCAGGGCTGGGGCGGCAGAGAGAGTAAGAAAGAAATGCATGCCAAAATGAAGACGCTTAATTTGTTAACTGTGAATGTGTGTCCTTCATGTCTTCATTTTGTATCTGTAATTACAGTTGTAACAAAAGTTATTTCCACATGGTGGACTATTTTCAGTCCTCACCTCTTGGCTTCTTCAGACCCAACTTTCTCATTTTTTTATCTTTATCATTTTCTGTCATCTAATGTTAGAAACCATGTTAACGTAGACTTCATGCTTATTTCCCTGGATGGCTTTTTGGTTGAAGATTGATGTGATTATGTAAACATATCTTTGAAACTCTGTGTTTTCACTGCAATTACATATATATGCACATTACTTTTTGCTTGAAACACAGTGAACTAAGTTTGATGTTTGTCCTGGAGGAAGTTTTAAGCAACTGCGTTAATAGTAAGATTTGCATTTTAAGTATAATGCTTTGGGGAAGTAGGGGAAATGTGTTTGAAGAGAACATACTGGAGACCAGTAGGCCAGTTGGACTATTGCAATTTTGTGGGTGAGAACTGAGATCTTTTGGAGATTCAACCTGTTCAATATGTAGCAGAAAGTAATAAACAGGAGAATGGGCAATAGGTTAGTAATAAGTAGCTCCAACCTGGTTTGTAGCTCCCCCTTCTCCCTGACACCGTTCCTTGCCTTGGTATACTTGAGACTAGGCTGTTGCTCAGACAACAACACCCCCAGGTACTCACCTCTAGAAAGTAGCAATCCCCAGGGTGGCCTTTTCCAGGTCCCTGCAACAAGAGGAAAGCACTGGTAGCAGCCCCTCCAAGGGGAATACTAAGGGAGGCATTAGACATTGATTTCTAGTTCTCAGCACTGTTAGGAGGAAATCGTATAAGGATTTATCTCAGAATTTTAATGCCTTTTCAGAATCCACTGGTTCCCCATCCTGTATTCTGTTGTGGTTTTTGTGGGTTCATTCACCATAGACTATGCCAAGCCTATGACTGTGGGAGGCTTGCCGGACCCGCTTGCTACCATTTTCCATTGTTCTTAGCATTGTAAAATTCCTCATGAAGGCCCGTGGTACACTTTCTGGCTGCTTCACTTGCCCCCACATTTGCAAATTTTGTTAATCTACATATAGTTAGAATCAAATGTACAGTCAGAATCAAACCAATATGCTGTAGGACACACTAAGGAATGTTTATGTCTAAAGTAAGGACTATCTTTTTTTCTTTTTTTTTTTTTAACAAACACATCTTAAAGGGGAGAAAGAACAGACACAAAAAGACAGAGGGATATGATGCAATGATGCAGGCCTTCCTGTTCTTACACGGAGTCCCTAGCGAATGTTATGCTCAGAAAGTTCTCTCTTGGGTGCTGCTCCTTCAGCCATTTGCTCAAAGTGCTGTTGGGGTTGGGGTGCTGCTGCAGACTGCTTGTTTCTTTTTATTTTTTTAAGAGATTTTAAAGAGAGAGACACAGAGAGAGAGGGAACACAAGCAGGGGGAGTGGAAGAGGGAGAAACAAACTTCCCGCTGAGCAGGGAGCCCAACGTGAGGCTCAATCCCAGGACCCTGGGACCATGACCTGAGCTGAAGGCAGATGCTCAGTGACTGAGCTACCCAGGCACCCCCAGAATGCTTGTTTAAACGGCCTGTGGGACTGGTTAGAGTGAGCATCTGGAGGCTTATCTCACTCACCACAGCTCCAGGGGACTGTGTCCCCAGCTGTGGTTAGCATTGATGGCACCCAACCCTGCTGTAAAGACATTCCACTCAAGTTTCAGAAGTCCTTACCAATTCCTTTTGCCAAAGTAAAAAGACAGACTTGCACAAAAGAGTTGGTTTGGCTATTTTCTGAGGTAATTACAAAGAATAATAACAACAAGGAACCTTTGATTTTCTTTTGTGTCTCTTTTGCAATACGAGAAAAGGAAACCATTGCATGTGTGTCTTGGGGATACAACCAGAAGTCTGATTCACAGACCGAGGGTTTATTGTCCTGTCCTCGGAGACACTGAATCAGAATGCTGTGGCCCATTGGCTTTGACTATGGCTGTTTGGGAAGATCCAGCCTGCCTGGATTTGTGAATGATTTCATCAATCCAGAACCTTCCTCTCTGCCCAACCAAACTTCATTCTTATTCCTCAAGTCACCACTCCTATGAAGCTTTCTTAGGCTACACCAACTTATTAGGATCTCTCTCCCCTAAATTGCTCCTGTCCTCCAGTTGGTATCATGCAGGTAAATATTCCCATTGGAGGTAAACATCTTCCCACTTGGCAAGAAGTGGGGCTTGCCTTCACAGCTCAACTACAGCTGACCCTTGAACAACACAGGGGGTGGTGCATTGACCATCCTCCTCACAGTTGAGAATCTGCAAGTAACTTTGATTTTCCCAAAACTTAACTACTAATAGCTTGCTGCAAACTAGAAGCCTCACCAATAACATAGTCAACTGACACATATTTTGTATATTATGTGTATTATATACTATATTTTTTCAATAAAGTAAGCTAGAGAAAAAATATTAAGAAAACCACAAGGAAGAGAATTGCATTTGCAGTACCATATTGATAAAAAAAAAAAAATCCACATATAAATGCACCTGTGCAGTACAAACCGTGTTGTACAAGGGTCAGCTGTATAATGATCTCTGTGGCGGGAATTGGAGCTCATGTTTTATATATTCCCCTCATAAAGCCTA
Organism: Mustela nigripes; assembly: GCF_022355385.1. Classification (NCBI taxonomy): domain Eukaryota; kingdom Metazoa; phylum Chordata; class Mammalia; order Carnivora; family Mustelidae; genus Mustela; species Mustela nigripes. Next base: position 101,904,996 of record NC_081568.1, read on the forward strand.
GCACAGTGCTGGACAGGTAGTCAGTTTCAGTAAGTACTTGGAGGAGTTGAAAACTGAAAGCATGTACTCTACCACTTATATGAGAAACTCAAGAGTAGTCAAGTTCATAAGGACAGAAAGTAAAAGGATGGCTGCTAGGGGCTTGGGGGGTGGGATGGAAATGTTAATGTTTAATGGGTATGAGTATGAAAAGTTCTGGAGATGGATGGTGGGGACAGTTGCACAGCAATGTGAGTATATTAATGCCACTTTAGAAGGGTTAAAATGGTGGGGTGTCTCCAAGGTGCTGTCGGTTAAGTGTCTGACTCTTGATTTTGGCTCGGGTCATAAGATGGAGCCCCATGTTGGGCCCGTCCTGAGCGGGGAGCCTGCTTAGGATTCACTCTTCTTGGGGTGTATGGGTGGCTCAGTTATCACAACCTTCAGCCCACGTCATGATCCCAGGGTGATAGAATTGAGTCCCATGTGGGGCTACCTGCTCGGCGGGGAGTCTGCTTATCCCTCTCCCTCCCTCTCCTGCTTATGCGGGCATGCACTCTCTCTCTCTCTCTAAAATAAATAAAGGCTATAAATAAACAAATAAAAGGCTTAAGTTGTAAGTTTTTTATATATTCACCACAGTAGAAAAAAATGTTTTCAAAAAGACACATTCTGTAAAAATCTAAGGCTTTTCCTTAGTTCTACTCTTGGCTGCCCTTGCTGGTGCCCATGTGTAGGATCAATAAATACTGTGTGTGAATGAAATTTCCAGTTTGATGGGCTTGCTGGGTCCACTCTAGACTCTGGGTTCAGCTTCCCACTTGCTAGCTCCATGTTTTTGTTTTTGTTTTTTTTTAATGAGAACATTTGTACCAGACTTTTAGTTGAGATGTGTTTTTGTAATTCATGCCTACACAGGAATGGTTGGGAGGAATCCAAATCTAGACCACACAGTGTTGCAGCTGCCCTCTGAGTAAGGGCAGAAGGCTAGTAGTGATGGTGTGAATGTGGGCAAGTTATTAAAGATCTCAGAATAGCGTCCGGTTTGGTTTGGTTTGTGTCTGTAAAAGGGGGATGATAATAGTAGCTTCCTTCCCCTGTAGGGTTGTTGGGAGGATTACATGATAAGAATGGCCTGAAATGTCTCTCAGGTACTTGGAGCAGAATAGAAGCTGGAAAGCATGGTTCCTTGTTTATAAATAACAGCTAAGAATGCTTTGATTTTGTGATTTTAACTTGGATCTGAGAAGAAAGAAAGTAGACCACAGGTGCCTTCATATCAACATGGCCTTGTCTGTGATGTGTGATCCCACATGTAACCGAATCCCTGGAAGACACCCAGTTGGTGGCTGCGGGGCATCCCCACTCAAAGAAGAAAGCCCTTAAGGGATCTTTCTCTCAAACTGACTTTCCCCTCTCAGCCAGTAACACAGCTGCCAGCAGCTCCTGGGCTCTTGGGCCCCTGTTTGCGCTCTTTCTTTAGTGGAAGCGTGAAGAATCTTGGGACAGGACACGTTGAGACCCTGGGGGGATGGCTTTCTCCCCTCTGTGGTCAGGGGGATGGGTTTGGCCACTCTTTCTTGACTCAGAGTTGGGGAGGGAGTTTTCCCGGTGAAGAGGACTCCTGCCTCCTGAGAGAAAGGGGTGTTGGGCCAAGAAAAATGAGGTGTCCACCCCACACTGAGCTTTGTGCAAGGCAAAGAAAAATCAGCCCGCGACTCTACACTCAAGGATCCTGTTCTTTAGTGACTAATGACCTATATGCCATGATAATCTGTTTTCAAAGAACAGTTGCAGTGTATTTCTCCTTTACAAAGGGAGTTGAATGCATTGATCTTAGGGGTTTTCAAGTGGCATCTAAAATCATTTGACTCTGGTTTAATATGGGGAACTTACCGAGTTGTGAAAATGAAAATGCTTCATAAAAAATACTTGAAATAAACTCAAGGCCACATTAACATTTGATTTGCACTTCCAAACAGAAGCTGTTTTTACGTGCCTATTTACTCTTAGGACACACTAAGTATTTTTCCATACTTTTCAATACTCAATAGGATGGGATCTTTTTCTCCTTTCTTTCAGATATTTCACAGTTCGAATGTGACACGGTACCCATTTTCCCCATAAATCACATATTTATAGCACACAGGAATAGTCGGAATGCTGTGTGGCTCTCAAAAGTACTTCTGTATTTAAATTGTAGAGAAAATGACTTAATGTAAGTCTAAACTTTGGACTCTCTTGAGGTAGCTGGAGCAGGGAGAACAGGACTCCGTGTTCTGGGCCTGGGTCCTGTTTGTTCAGAACACTGTCCTCTGGGCCTGCCCCCAGCTGTGTGCACTTCAGGCAGGGTGACGAGGGGAAGGACAGGCATGAGCAGTCGGAAGCAGAGCTGGCTCACAAGCAAAGACAGTGTGGTGGTGAAGAACAGGGTTTTGACATCATGCTGCTTGGGTTCAGCTCTGCCATCTACTAGCTCTGAAAGCTTGGAACAGTTTCTTAGCTTCTCTGCTTCCTTTGCCTTTCCCTCTCTAAGCTGGCCTAATAGAAGGAGTCATTCTTAGGGTTAGGACAAGAATTGAACATTATAGCAGGTGGAAAACTCCTACCCCAATGTTCAGCTCGGTGTGAGTCATCAATAAACCACGACAGTCGTCCGTGAATGAATTGTAAAGAGAACAAGGATATCTTCTATTCCTCCCCTTCCTCCGGAGACCACTGAGCTCCCTGCTTGGGAGAAAGTACCCTTCATTCTCCTGAGAAAGTGAAGTGGGATCTGAGGGTGAGGGGAAAACAGAGGGCCCCCAGGCCAGCATGTGATCCAGGTCCCATCTTGGGGTTTCCATGAGGCTAGTCTCTTCACCATGTTAAGAGACCACATGATGGCTTGGGAGCCAGGGACGTGTTTGCCTAGAGGGGTTTCAGGATAGGAGATGCCCCCTTTGCAACCTTAGGTCTCAGGTGAAAATGGGCAACTAGTTGAGCATTTTAGGAGCTTGTGTTTTATTATTTTTAACAATGACTCTTATAGTACAATTTATGTCCAATCAAATGCTCTCATTTTAAATGTATAGTTTGTTGGGTTTTGTATAGATTGTTTGGTACCATGTAAGCACACCACCTAAATCCAGTTATTTCCACAACTCCCCTAAATTCTCTTATATCCTATTCAGTAAATCTTCCTTCTTCCCATTCCAGGCAACCACTGATCTGTTTTTTTGTCACTGTGGAAAAGTTTGACTTTTCTAGAATTTCATATAAATGGAATGTGAAAGGCTTCTTTCATTTATCATAATACTTTCAAGATTCATTTATGTGGTGTGTATCAATTGATTCTTTTTTTTAAATTCCTGAATTATATATACCACAATTTGTTTATCTGTCCCCTGTTGATGGTCATTCATGTTGTTTCTGGTTTGGGGGGTGTTGTATATATTTTTGAAAAAGCTGTTATGAACATATGTGTACAGCTCTTTGTGTGAATATATGTGCATATACAAATAAACATACATACATATGTATATTTATTTATTTATTTTAAGCGAGCTCTACACCCAGTGGGGCTCAAACTCACAACACCAAGATCAAGAGTCACATGCTGTTCCAACTGAACCAGCCAGATATGTGTAGATACGTATTTTAATTTCTTTTGAATAAAAACCTGAAGTAGAATTACTGAGTAATATGGTGAGTATATGTTTAAATTTGTGAAAAATGCCAAATGTTCTCAGAAATAGCAGTAATGTTTTACACTTCTACTCAGCAGTGTGTGAGAGTTCCAGGGGTCCACTTCCTCACTGATGCTTAATATTGTCTATCTCTCTAGTGGGTGTGCAGTAGGACCTCATTTTTTGTTTTTTTCATTTTGGTTTTAGTTGGCATTTACTTTTTCTTTTTCTTTTTTTTTTTTTTTAAGATTTTATTTGTCAAAGAGAGAGACAGAGAGAGCACAAGCGGGGGAGCAGCAGGTAGAGGCAGAGGGAAAAGCAGGCTCCCCACTGAGCAAGGTGCTTGATGCGGGACTTGATTCCAGGACCCTCGGATCATGGCCTGAGCTGAAAGCAGGCACTTAACCAACTGAGCTTCCCAGGCATCCCTAAATTGCATTTTTCTAATGGCTAATGATGTTGAGGTCTTCCCATATGTTTGCTGGTCATTAATATATCTTGTTTTGTGAAGTGTGTTTTCAAATATTTTGCCTATATTTAATTGGTTTCTGTCATCATATTTGAATTATATTAGTTCATTATGTATTCTGCATACAAGTTCTTTGTCAGATATGTATGTATTGCAAATATTTTCTCCCATTCTGTGGGATAAAATACAGTGATCTGACTGATAGGATAAATTTTAAGGTGACATTCATCACCTGGAATCCATGACCTGAATGAAAGGTTAGGAAAACTGTAGGTTTCTAATGAGAAGTCAAGTCTAATTAATTGTCTTCTGTTGAGTAGATTTGCATTGGGGTTTGGTACTTAAAGCTTAATAGCTAATTAGAAGGACTGCCTGTAAATAGTAAGTAATCTGCACCTCCAATTTCATGTTGGAGATGTCATAATTGCTGTTTGTTGAAAGACAGCAAGGCAGATGGAATGAATACTAACCGAAACTTCCTAGGGGCATCCCAGGATGGGAGAATGGATCCCAGTTGTCCACTACAGACCGAGATGTAATCAGTTGTTTCAGATGCATGCTATGTACCCAGTTGCCTTTGAATCATGGAGGCAGCAGAGACCGCCAGATGGTCTCTGTTTCCCTTTTACCAGGCCATCGTACACTATAGTACACCCCATTATAATTATCATTATTATTATTATTATTTAAAGATTTTATTTATTTATTTGACAGAGATCAAAGTAGGCAGAGAGGCAGGCAGAGAGAGAGGAGGAAGCAGGCTCCCTGCCAAGCAGAGAGCCCAATGCGGGGCTCAATCCCAGGACTCTGAGATCATGACCTAAGCTGAAGGCAGGGGCTTTAACCCACTGAGCCACCCAGGCGCCCCAGTCCACCCCATTATTTCAGACAATGCCATCTTGCTCTCTCCTTCCAACTCTGTCTTCCATTTGGCTAATGTCCTTCAGTACTTAGATAACAGACAAGAGTTGCTATAATATACAATATCAAGCATTGGACAGGATTTGACATCCATTCATGACTTTGGCATCTTAGAACAGAAGGGAACTCCCTTAACCTAACAAAAGACATCTACAAAAACCTTACATCTAACAGCAGACTGAATGGTGCACGACTGAATGCTTTTTTCCTTAATACTGAGAAAATCACTTTGGCTGCAGAATGCACAATGGATTGTAGAGAGTTGGGCAACAGGGATAGAACCATCTAGGAAATGATTGCAATAGTTTGGGCAAAGCTGAAAGCTTAGATTTGGGTGGCATCCAGAGAAGTGAAAGACATTTGACAGGCAGAATAGGTAGTCTTCATTTACAGATTGGATGTGGGGATAGAGGAAATGTTACAAGGGGAACTACTAGGTGTTAGCTTGCTCACCTGGATAGGTGGGGCTGCCACTCATTGAGAAGGAAATTCAGGAAGATGGCACATGGCCATTTTCTTCTGCAGATACCCTACTCTCTCTACCATGGCCACCTCAAAGTCAACAAGAAGAGTGTGCTATCTTTTTTTTTTTTTTAAGATTTTATTTATTTATTTGACAGAAAGCACAAGTAGACGGAGAGGCAGGCAGAGAGAGAGAGAGGGAATCAGGCTCCCTGCTGAGCAGAGAGCCCAATGCGGGACTCTATCCCAGGACCCTGAGATCATGACCTGAGCCGAAGGCAGCGGCTTAACCCACTGAGCCACCCAGGTGCCCCAAGAGTGTGCTATCTTTGAAAGGGGAATGAGGCATATGAAAATATTTTGAAATACACAGGCCTCCCTTACTACACATGGATATTGAAGGAGAAACACAGGTCTTTTGAACTAAAGTGTTGAGAAGATGTGCTGATTCTGAAATACTGGAAAGAAGTGAGAATGATCTATTTTGAGATGCTTCATAATAAAGCTCTTTAACATACTATCTAATTTACATATCTCCACAATCATGTGAGGTAGAGATTTTCTGATACCTGCTTTCAGATTAAGAAATTGGAGTCTCAGATTTATTGATTTGTCCCGCACTAATCAATGGTGAAAGGGAGTTTTAAATCTAAATCTTTTATTATATTGTCCCTGACCTTTTCAGTGCTCCAGTGAAAGTTAACTTCAGCCAGGAAGAGGGTCATCAGAAAGAATTCGGGTCTTTACAGGCTGGATCTTCTTTCAGAGGCTGCTTTCCTTTTCTCCCACCACCTCAATCCTCGATTCAGGCTCAATTCAGATTTTTTATCTTTCACAGATCTTTTACATCCATTACTGCCCACTGACTTCCTCCATTAAAAGTTTTTTAAATCCTATTTAACACAATATATAAAACATAGTATTTTAACATGTAATCAGTATAAAAATTGAGGTAATTTACATTTTTTATACTGAGTTTTTGAAATCCAGTGTACACTTTACACTTATAGCACATCTCAGTTTGAACATATCCATTTCTTTGCCTACTGGCCTCTTCCTCCTCCGGTGCCTCCTCTTCTGCTGTCACTGAGAAGACGGTATGCTTTCCAGTTGTCGCTTCCATGCCTTTCACCCCAACCATCACCTGACACCCTGACCCCTCTGTGCCACATGTTTCTAGAGGCATCTGCATGGCAGGGCCTCACAGGTGTTCACCCTGAGAGTCATTTTTCAAGCTGCTGTTAATTGCCACCCAAGCTGAGGCTGCTTCCAGGTCCCCTGTAAGAGGTGAAGCCTCTTCCTGCTTCATTTTGGTGGCTTTATAACCATGACCCCATGGACCAACTGGGCAGTGTGTTCACAGCCTGCAGAGTCCAAAGTGTACCCCCTCCTCAGGGGACTGTGGTGGCAAGAGTGCAAGGGTCCCCTAGCTGCCACCACCCGTGTCTGCCATCACCTGTATGTCTGTCTTCCTTAGGACCTCTGGTACTGATGTAGGTCTCTCGGGCATAGTTGGGAGTAGGGAGGCTGCAGGTTTGATCGCCCCCAAATCAGTTGGGGTAGGAGGTAGGGGTAGGAGGAACATGTGTTTTCCTTTTCCATATTTGGAACTTGCTCTTTGTATCATTCTGTGTGATATGTGTATGTTTACCGTATACAATTTTGTCCTATTATTTAAATACGCATCTGTTCACATCTACATTCATTATTTTTCAACCAACAGTTACTGAATGCATGTGTGCTAAGATGCTCTTCCGGATGGTTGTTCTGTATATAAGTCTAGAAACCTCAGTTAAACTTTACTATTTTTTTTTTCCTGTTGTTGGGGCTGAATGTAAGCATAAGGCAGGCTGAAGGAGAAAGTGAGTGGAGGGGGCTTCTCTCTCCCCTTGTTCTCTTGGGCTTGGATGCGGAAGAGTCACAGGTACTTAAGGGTACTCTGGGTGCTGAGGAAAGATGGTGTCCACCATGTGAAGGCCAATCTGGGTCTCCTGTGAGGCCCAAGTGATGAATAGAAGAAGAATCTTGTTTTCTAAGCCATTTCTCTGCCTGTTTCTTAGACCAGTGTCTCTTGTGTTTGAACTGAGTGTGATGGACCGTCTTAGTGATTCTAACAGTGACAACAGAAAGTTGAAAGGCAGAAGTTTTCTTTAGTTGTGAAAACTTTAGAAACCTGTCTGCCTTTGGTCAGTACAGAATACTCCCAGTCATAGGTGCATTTTTCTGGACCACCCCCCCCTAAATCACGTGGAAGCCCATCTAGTAACATAGGAGGGATGAAGTTTCACCAGAACAGAGAAGCATCCCCTTTGCTATTTTCACAGGAATGGGAAGAGGGTGGAGCTGTATCCTTTTAGCTCTTCAGCTTTTCCTAATATCTTAGCCTGGATATCCCTAAAGTAAAGTCAAGACAAGGGATCATAAAGAGGTAGTTTATTTGAGAAGGAATACTAGACATCAGGAGTGAGGAATGGGGGAGTGAAACAGGGAAGGTGGAAAAAACCAATACAAGATTGCTTGTACACAGGGGAGCAATAAGCACATGGCAAAGTGCCCAGTATCACTAGTCATTGGGGAAATTAAGATTAGAATAAGTGAGATACCTGCTGAATGTCTGCTAGAATGGCTAAAGTGTAAGAGGGGTTGCAACAGATGTTGGCAAGTCTGTAGAGCAGTTGGAGCTCTCGTAAATTGTTGGGAGGACTGCAAAATTCGGCACCCACTTTAGAGAGTTCTGGCAGTTTGTTATAAAGCACCCATCTCCGTGGCCCAGCAATTCCTTTCCTAGATGTTTATTCAGTGCAAGTATCAAATATGCAGGTACAAACAGCCTTATATAATAACGCTTATAGCAGCACTATTTATAATAGTAAAAGACTAGAACCAGCATACTTACAGAATGGATAAGTAAACTGCTTTGTTCATGCTGTGGAGTACTGCTTGGCAGTGAAAAGGGGGTCTCTTTTTTTAAATTTTTAAAAATGTATTTATTAGACACAGAGAGAGAGAGATCACAAGTAGGCAGAGAGGCAGGCTGAGAGAGAGAGAAGCAGGCTCCCTGATGAGCAGAAAGCCCAATGCAGGGCTCAATCCCAGGACCCTGAGATCATGACCTGAGCCGAAGGCAGAGGCTTAACCCACTGAGCCACCCAGGTGCCCCAAAAAGGGGGACTCTAGCTACGACATAGGGGTAAATATTAAAATATGCTGGGTGAAAGAAGTACTAAGTGTTTCCATTTACACACAAGAGTACTACATATTTCCATTAATACAAAGTTCTAGAACAGGCAATCTACAATGAAGAAAAATCCAAACAGTGGTAGGTGTGTCTTTAAATGGGAATGGACAGAAAATGGGCATGAGGGAGTGCTCTCTATCTTCAGAGGGTTTGAGTTACACAGGCAAATTTATTTTTCAATAATTATTTAATGGTACACTTTAATGCAACTTAATTGTTGCATTTTATTGAATGTAAATTTTGCCTTAAAAGAAAAAAATCATAAAGAGATATTGAATTCTAGTCTGTGATATTCATGCTGAAGTATTTAGCGGTGAATTGTCTGTTGCCTGCAAATTACTTTGAAATGCATCTTATTAAAAATAGGCTTAACTAATAGATGGAGGAATAGATAAATGAATAGACATGTAATGAAGGGAGAGTAAAATGTTAGGTAATGGATACAGGGGTTTGGCTGTCAAATTCTTTAAACTTCTCCTTATGTTTGAAATTTTCATAATAAATAGTAGAGTAAAAGGAAAAATACCATGTCAAGTTAGACACAGCTGAGCAAGTGGTGTTCAAGCCCATTGGAATCTTCTGAGGAAATCTACTCAGAACCTAGCTTGAGGGGGATGAAAGGGAAAGCATTTACCCATCACACGAGTACTGGAGGGCCTCTTGCTGAGCCCTTATGGAATTCCCACTGTAGGTGCACAGCATGGGCTAAGGTGGGATGCTTCAGATTACATTGGGTGCAGCTGTTCAAAGCGGGTGCAGAACTGGTCACGTGTAGCTATGACTGGAGTTGAGAGTCCGTTAAGAGCATAGAACGTGCTGCAGAACCAGCACTATGTTAGCTACCTATTGCTGCATGAGGGAGTACCCCAAAACTTAGTATCTTACATAGTATCTTACTGTAGTATCTTACAATAAACAATTATTATCCACAGTTTCTGGGTAGGGAATTCAGGATCAGCTTAGCTGGGTGGTTCTACATCATGGTCACCCATGATATTATATCCAGTATTTAAAGCCGGGGCTGCATTTATCTGAAAACTTGATTTAGGGCTGAAAGAACCATTTCCAAGGTGTCTCACAACATGGCTGTTGGCAGGAGGCTTCGGTACTCTTTCAGTAGTACTTTTCAGACTTCGGTCCCCAGATTCCTGTCCCACAAGCCCTCCAGATTGGGGACTCCAGAGCCATACCACAGGACTCTGCCTACCCTCCAGAAGGAAACCATGCCATATGGAGCTGCACAAAACCACTCTTTCAGCCTCATAATTAAGGACAACTTGGATGTCCGTATGACATGGCACCTGGTTTCCTCCAGGGTGAGTGATGAAATGGGGGGTGGAGAAATAGTGTGTGTGTTTGTGTGTGTGTGTGTGTGTGTGTGTGTGTAGGTGGGGGATGGGAGGGGAGAGATGTGTGTCACATGCTTTTTATTTAGTCTCAGAGGTGTAGAGACACACTATCGCTTCCACCATGTTCTGTTTCTTAGAACTGAGTCACTAAATACAGTCCACACTTAAGGGGAAGGGAATTAGTTTTCCTTTTGAAGGAAGGACCATCAAAGCATCTGAGGATGTATTTTTATTTTTATTTTTATTTTTTTTCAAATACAAGTCCTTTATTTAAAAAGAAAAAAAAAAAAAACTCTTTCCACAGTTTATGAATTAGTCCTGGAGTCAAGCACCAAGGGGGAGTGAGGAGGGGAACACCCCCTCCACACTGTCTGATCCTTTTAAATATCCATTAATTGCAAGAGTGACCAGTCGCTAGATGAAAGTGCGCTGGGGTACTCCGCGAGACGGGCACACAGCTGCGCGGGGACTCATCCTCAGTGAAGACAACTGGAGAAACTGAACAGTGCCAGGGGGAGGCTGGTCCCCAGGCCTGGCAGCTGTGGAGACGGCTGCAGCTTCAGCCGAGACTCTGAGGATGTATTTTTAAATTACAACGGGTTTTTTATAGAGTTCACCCTTTACTTTTTAGATACTTTAAGCTCTGCATTTAATCCAGTCTGGCTAGAGTCGTCTTCAAGGTAGACACTACAAAGATTTAATACAGGAAAGTTAGTTGAAGAAGTTACCATCCCTGCTTTTCTAACAGCTCCCAAGTCTGTAATCTGGCATCTCCCTTTCCCACTATCTGTTCAGGTTTCCCTTGCCCTCAGTCAGTTCTTTGACCGATCTAGGTTGCTTTCCTGGCAGATGATGACTCAGACCTTCATTTCTTTCTTTCTTTTCTTTTCTTTTTTTTTTTTAAGATTTTATTTATTTATTTGACAGACAGAGATCACAAGTAGACAGAGAGGCAGGCAAAGAGAAGGGAGAGCAGGCTCCCTGCTGAGCAGAGAGCCCAATGTGAGGCTCAATCCCAGGACCCTGGGATCATGACCTGAGCCGAAGGCAGAGGCTTTAACACACTGAGCCACCCAGGCGCCCAACAGACCTTCATTTCTGAGGCCTCTGAGGCTTTAGTTGTCTTTGTAAGGCCATGATTACTGCAACTGCCCATTTTGTCATCCCCAGTCCTAGAATCATCAATCAATGTCCCAGAAAATCTGTGTTCAGGCATACTCCTCCTTGCACACACTATGTATCAGCAGCCTAGCTTCTCGTGGTAATCAGAGCCAGTTACTCTTTCCAATATGGTAACACCTTTCTTTGTTTGCTGGTCTACTGCCTTGAGGAGTCCAATTAACTGGTGGCAGTAATGTCCTCAAGTTTAGTGGAAGCACAACCATTTCCCCTAGGGAAATATTTTCCTACCCAAAAGTACGACTATTAATCCAACAAAATCCAATCCTATCCAACTGGGAATAGGAAACACAAAGTTTTATTTATATCATGAAGAGTGACAGGGAGAGGGGGGCCAATCTTCTTCCACCTCGTGTTTTTTGGGCCAGTGTTGCTAGAAGTTGCAGACATGGCACCATATACCAGCTGTTGCTTTAGCACATATATATAATATCCTGGAGGATGGTGCCCTAACAATAGGATGTTGTCCCTGAGCTGACATGTTAGCTGAGTTATTATAATGACTTTCCAAGAACTTCTGCTTCCAGCCATTATGGAGCAAGCCAGTCTGGAATCACCTTTTGAACATAAGCAACTACAAAACTAAACAAAATATAGGACATCATTGTTTTCAAACATTGGACTAGAGCCAAACTAGATTGTGATCCCTGAGAAAATGAAAGCAAATTAGGCAAGACCTAACATTATATAGATTTTCTGCTTGCAGGTGGCTCTAAGGCTATGTTTAAGAAAGGGGAAACCATACAGAGTTAAGTAGATAGAGATTGTAGCTCAAGAAGACCAAGATGATTTGGAGTAACTATAAGAAGACCAAGGCAGTATACCTGAGAGGAATGACTATGCAAAAAAAATGCCCAAGCAATCTCTGTAGGAATCCCCTTTAGTCTTTGCCTGAATATCAGTCTACTCAGGAAGACAGCAAAGCTCCAGAACAACTTCCAAGGAAAGACCAGCTATGTGTCAGCTGTGAGACAAACAATAATGAGTTTACATAGGATTGGAAACCATTTGAATTCCCTCTAGCCAGAGTAAAGAGTAAGAGACCTGAATATACATGAAACTCAGTAGAAATCCTAGAAAGGCAACACTTTGAAGTGGGGCTGAGTTGTATCGCAAGTAAATGCTCTTCTAAACCACATTAGAAGAGCCTAAAACATTCCTGAAAGGATCAGACTAATCTTAAGGTGAAAGTCTAAAAGAAAAAGTTTAATACTCATTAAAGATATACAGCAAAGTCTGGTACCCAGCAATGTACAATTTACAATATCTAGAATTCAACATAAAATGAATAGTCATATGCAGATCATATGCATATGCAAAAATGAAAATATGAATGATAAGAGAAAAATTAGTCACAAGAGCCAGACTCAGAAATCACATGGGATTATCAGACAGAAATGTTAGCGCACCTATTAGAATTTTGTTCCATATACTCAAAGTTTAAGATAGAACATGAAAATGATGAGATGAAAAATGGAAGGTTTAAAAAGGAAGCAACTCAAGCTTCTAGAGAATTAACACCCTGGTTGGATATAATAACAAATTAGACACTGTAGAAGAAAAGAGCAGTGAACATAATGACATAGAAAAAAAAACCCTATCCACATTGAAGCACAGTAAGACAAGATTGGAAAAACAAAACATCACTGAAGTCCAGAGTTACATTTGTGGTCTACGACTTATTCATGTGATAGAGTAGAAGGAGAGAAGAGAGGGAAGGGATCAAAAAATATTTGCAGGGGTAATAGTAAAAAATGTCTGATTTTTCTTGTCTATTAGGATGCCTTTTCTTTTTTTCTCAAAGGAAACGTAAGCATTAGTGAGGATGTGGAAAAATTGGAACGCTTGTGCTTTGCCTGTGGAAATGTAAAATGGTGCAGCTGCTGTGGAAAACGGTTTGTGATTCCTCAAAAAGTTAAACAGAATTATCACATGATGTAGCAATTCCACTTCTAGGTATATTCTCCAAAGAATTGAAAGCAGGAAAAAAAAAATAATAAAGAATTGAAAGCAGGGATTCAAACAGTTACTTGTATACTAATGTTCCTAGAAGCATTATTCACAAAAGTCAAATGGTGGAAACAACTCAAATGTCAATCAGTAGGTGAACTGGTAACCTACATGTAGTATATATGTAAAATGGAATATTATTCATCTTTTTTAAAGAAATGAAATTTTGAAACATGCCAAAGTATGGAAGTACTTGAAAACATTATGCTAAGTGAAATAAACCAGATTTAAGAGGAAAATACTGGATGGGTCCACGAATCATATTAATGAGGTTCTCAAAATAGGTATATTCTTAGGGACAGAAAGTAGAGTAAAGGTTATCAGGGGCTGGAGGGAGGGAGAATGTGGAGTTGTTGCTTAATGTGTTCAGAGTTTCAGTTTGGGTTGAAAATTTTCTGGAGATGGATGGTGCCGGGGGTGGCACAACAGTGTGAATGTACTTAATGCCACTGAATATAGCACTTAAAAATAGTTAAAATGGTAAATTTTATATATGTATATTTTACCACATTTTTAAAGTTACTCACCACTATTTAAGAACAAACTATGCTTTATTTGCCAGTATCAGTCATTTGGTGATGATGACAGAAAACAAAGAGTTTGATGGAATTCAGTTACGTAGAGTGGCATCTATGTGTTTTTCCTGAAAACATAGGTGCTTTAGAAACTGCAATTACATGTTGCCTCTCTAAATTGCTAGTCAACACTTTTTGTAATCTATCCTAAGTGAATAATCGAAAAAGATTAGTCTAATATTTCTGCTTGCCTGAGCTTTGTAACTTTTTCCTCAGAGCTTTGCCAGGCAAATTCCAGCAATTTATTTATTGTAGGTCATTATTTTGTCCAAGCTTCATGAAACCAAGCTTGCAGTGGATTGCTCCAGGTGTTTTTGTCCGGTCAGCTTGCATCGAGGAAGAGTGTTCCACTGTCAATAACTTCTCCATCATTCGCTCACGCAACCCTGGTCCAGCATCCTCAAGATCCACTTTTGTTAGCATCTGGAGGTTCCTGGCTATATGCAATAGCCAGGGCCTTCAGTTTCTGTAGTAAACTACTTCCTTTGGGAGCAAGGATATATTTTCCTGCCTACTTGAGCCAAAACTTGGCTCCTATTATCCTGGAGGTAGTGAGTGGAAGTGGTTAAGGTCTTGATGAGAACAGGCATCTTGATGAGGACAGGATGAGTCTTGACCTTGCAAGTCAAGACTCCGGGTGAGGGTGTTCACCCTCCTAGCTAGATGAGGGTGTTCTCTTCTACCCAAGGGGAAAAAGACTGGTTCTGCTCACTTACATTAAAACCAATCTAGTGACTCAGTATTCTCAGACTTATATATCCTATCCCAGGTCTTTAGATCTTAAACTTTTCTATTTGGATCCTAACTTTGAAATAGGAGACCTCTCAAGGTTTTGCAATTCTCTCTCCTTTTGACTTTGGCATCTTATGACTAAATCAGTGGCTTAATGTTCAAGACAGTATTCCCTGAGTCTGCACGAGATAAAGCTTTGCAAACATTGCCATGGAGACCTAAAGCTCCCAGTGTGCTTGAATTGATTGTTGGCTAACCTGAATTCATCATTTTATTTTTTTATTTTTTTAAGACTTTCAAAGCAGTTCACAAAAGCCAGTGAAGTCTCCATTCTTTATTATTATATTGTCTGCATATAGTTCAAGTGCACAGCTACCACATCACCCACACTCTCCCTTCTACCTGTACCTCATCCCAGTCCACCACAAATGAGAGCCAATTGTGTGGCTACTAGATCCACACTTACCACCAGCAATGGGGTCTTTATTTTTGTCCACCTCCAACCTCCCATGTAAATGGATCCTCACAAGTAGTAATTGTTCAACCCTTTTGGATTGTGCAAATGTCACTGCCAAGCAGCTTTCCACAGACATCACACATCTCGTTGTCAGAGAAGCCCTGAAGAAGCCTCAAGGTCCATATCGGGGCCTGAGGTGCTGTCAGATTACCCCAGCATGGAGCTGGTCCAGGCCAATGTGGAGCTGATTGGCTGTAGCAGTGACTGGAGTAAATGGCAGGGCCAGAGTAAGAAATGCTGCGCAAGACTTCTGGGACATTGGAGGCTTGGCCTCTAGCTGAGTGTCCATGTACAAAACGTTGTCAGCCCATTCTGAGCATTTACTTGAAGCCAAATAAATTGGAGGTCCATTCCTAGCTGCCCTTGAGTAGAAGAAGGTCAAAGTTTATTTGCCTAATCAATTTTCTGACTAGGCTTTTATCTGTGTGGTTCTGGTATGAGGTTTGGTGTGAGTCTGAAGAATATGATCACAAAGCCATTCCTCAGTGGACTAAAGGACAAACCAGGCTAGACATTCTCACACTGACATCCTTGCCTTCAGCCAGACATGAACTGGATTGGCCTTCATTCACCAACATGGCTTTGAACACACTTTTCAGTGTCAAAACTCTTTCTGATAGCTTATTTCTGTTTAGTTATTAGATATAGAACCTAGTAGATGATTTAATAGGTCCACATAAAAAATTACCAACATTTTCCCAACCAATTTATTAATGAAGGTAATTTCTGGTTTAAAAAGTATCTTCAAAGTGTACCTGGGTGGCTCAGTTGGTTAACTGGCTGCCTTTGGCTCAGGCCCTCATCTCAGGATCCTGGGATCGAGCCCCACATCAGGCTCCCTGCTAAGCGGGGAGTCTGCTTCTCCCTTTCTCTCTGCCCTCTCCTCCATCCTTATGCTCGGTCTCATCTCTCTCTCTCAAATAAATAAGTAAAATCTTTTAAAAAGTTGGGGGAGTACCTCTGGGGAAAAGGAGGACAGATGAAATTATTAGACTGTCATCATTTGTTTTAAAAAGTTGTAAGTGCTTGAGGATTTTTCAAAACATTTTATTAGGAAAATCTAAAACATACATGAAATAGAAAGTTTAGAATAACAAATCCCCATGGACCTACCAACCGGCTCTTGAGGGATTTTTACCAAGACTCCAAAGAATCTCTAATTCTAGGCATCCTATACAGGTAGCCAAGTTGGCCACTGCAAAAGAAGAATGTTTTCCCCATCACAGCTCGAGTGAGTGATCACATTACCTCCCCTAGAAATGGATTTCTTCCCCTCTAGTGGATTTATTTGTTCAGGTTCTTTTTAACCAGAGGAGCGAAGGCCAGTGATGAGGAAGGGTCTAGCTGCCCACTGGAGGGAGCAGTGTCTTTCTGTTCCTCAGTAATTCTCTGTAAATTGATGCTGATACTTGTCAAAAGTTTTCTTTCTTTTATTTTTTCTTTTCTATCTCTCTCTCTCTCTCTTTTTTTTTTTTTAAGCTCTGTTCTTCTTCTCCTTCTGTTGGAATATCATTAGTTTTTCTTGGACTGTGGGATATGGTCCATGACCTTCACACAGGCGCCAGCAGCCCTGTCTGTAGTATTTCACAGTAAATGAATTGGTGTAACGTCACTGACCTTACTTCTACGTTGTTTGACTCTTGTATTGGAATCAGTCTAAGCTGCTCACTGTTTTCCATCTTCGTTCAGGGAAACCAGAAAAAATTGCTTTGAAATTGAATTTTTTTTTTAGTGTGTTTTTCTAATGAAACTCTGCGATGGCCTTGATTGTGTTTTTCCAAATCTCCTCCCATCTCACTTCTGTTTTCACACTGAGACACCGTTGTTTTTCACAGTCTGGAGCACAGGAAAAACATGGAGTGTACTTATGCTTCTTAGAACACATATGGATTCCTGGGTTTTTGTCTTGGGCACTGCTTTAGGGAGGATAGACGGGAAAACTGGAGTGCGTTAGGTCAGAGCTAGCAGGATGGTCTGGGAGTAGTGTATGATGAACATTAATCATGGAGAAAAAGATTCGGCAGACACAGCAGCACGGCAGCTGTCTGCAAGAGCTGTACTGAAATCTAGCTCTGAACAGTGGGGAGAAGCTAGAGGGACGCAAAATGCAGCTAGTATAAGATTAGCTAGTCTTAGAAATGTTCAGCATTTAAATTTTGTTGTCTCATAAACAAGTGAATTCTCCTCCGTAGAAGTCAGAGAAATGCCAGATAACATCTCTCAGGAATATGCTTCTAGAGGGGGTTCCCTGTAATAATAGCACACCTGAGTATGGAGCACTTATTTTGTGCCAAGTACTATCCTAAGCACTTTTCCTGTGTTACTAATTTAAGCCTCATGAGAGAGGTACTTCAGATCCATAGTATTTTATGTGAAAGACCAGATGTGTTTAAAAAATCTTTGGATTTGAAAAGACACGTGGTACATCTATCTTGTGTTAGGAAGTACCCTCAGGGGACTGTACTCCATAATTAAATACATTAATATTTCTGTGGTCCTGTATATGAATTTTTTAAAAAAGTTTTTATTGAAATTTGAGTAGAGCTAACATATAGTGTAGTATTAGTTTTAGGTGAGCATCCATAGAACACCCAGTGCTCTCACAACAAGTGCCCTTCTTCATCCCCATCACCCATTTAACCCATCCCCTCATGCACCTCCCCTCTGGTAACCATCAGTTTATTCTCTAGAGTTGAGAGTCTGTTTCTTGGTTTGCCTCCCACTCTCTCTTGTTTTCGCCTTTGTTTTTGTTTTATTTCTTAAATTCCACATATGAGTGAAATCATAGGGTATTTGTCTTTCTCTGACTGACTTTTTTTGCTTAGCATAATACACTCTAGCTCCATCCATGCCATTGCAAATTACAAGGTTTCCTTCTCTTTTTGTGGCTGAGTAATATCCCATGAGACACACATACACACTATCTTCCTTATCCATTGGTCAGTCAATGGACCTCCATAGTTTGGCTGTTGTAAATAATGCTGCTATAAACATTGGGGTGTATGTATCCTTTTGAATTAGTATTTTTGTATTCTTTGGGTAAATACCCAGTAGTGCAATTGCTGGGTCATATGGTATTTTATTTTTAATTTTTTGAGGAACCCCTATACTGTTTTCCACAGTGGCTGCACAGTTCGCATCCCCACCAACAGCGTAAAGCAGTTCCCCTTTCTTCACATCCTCGCCAACACTTGTTGTGTCTTGTGTTGTTGATTTTAGCCATTCTGACAGGTGTGAGGTGATACCTCACTATAGTTTTGATTTGTATTTCCTTGGTGATGAATGATGTTGAACATCTTTTCATGTGTCTATTGAGGCATATGAATTTTTTTTTATTATGTTAAGTTAGCCACCATACAGTACATCGTTAGTTTTTGAAGTAGTCTTCAATGCTTCATTATTTGCGTATAACACCCGGTGCTCATCACAACACATGCCCTCCTTAATACCCATCATCTGGAGGCATATGAATTTTTACATTAAAAGGAACAAATACCCGTACATGAAGCAGGTTAGGTTTTGCTTCCAGATCAGTTCAGATTAGCTCTACCCACCACAAAGCTTTGAAGTAATTTTAGGATTATGGATTCTGAATTGTATATAAGGGAATAGAGACTCATTTTGCTATCCCTAGATTATAAGTGAAGAAGCTGAGGCATAGAGATTAGATAAATTGCTCAGAGTCATGTAGCTTCTAGACAGAAGCCAAGTTCATCCATGCTCATTTTTCTCAAAAGATTTTATTTTTAAGTAATCTCTACACCCAGCATGGGGCTCAAACCCACAACCCCAAGATCAAGAGTCACATGTTCCACTGACTATGCCAGCCAGGTGTCCCTCAACCATGCTCTTAACCACTATGTGTGTTGCCTCCCACTATGCTCTGTTTCCCCTCATTGAGAAGTTGGGCTAAATCCCTACAACTGTCTCTTTAAATCCAAGAATCTTTGATTTTTTAATCTAACCAAGAAACATAAGCCTGGCGTTGGGCTCCATATTGGACATGGAGCCTGCTTAAAAATAAAAAAATAAAAAATAGATAAAATAAAAGGAGAAACATCTGGGAAAAAAGAGACCTCCTCTTCTTACTCAAGTGCATGGCATCTCACAGGAGGTGTTTTAGTGTAGTTGCTTTCCAGCCACTTGGCAGAGCCAGCTGAAGATAGATTATAAGTCATTATGGTTTGTCTTCAGTGACCTTTCCTTTTGTATCTTTTGCCACTGCCTATTACCGGGAACACCACCACATGAGTCCTCACGGCTCAGGTTTGCCCCCTTTCCATCCATGTGCCAGAAAAGTAGCTGATACCTCTTAACCTTTCTTTCACCATCTAGACATGTATTGTGGAGAAATGGAAAGAAAATGAGTTCAAACATTCAAATACCTGGATTGAAATCCAGATGTGGAAATCTGGGCAAAGCTACTTACCCTTATTCATTAATTTGTAAAATGGGATTCATAATACTTACCAGGGATTAATGCAGGTTTTATTAAACCTGAAGTTGATATCATTGGAGGGGGGAGCCCTTTTTAAACAAAAGAATACAAAATTGTGAATATACAGTAGGTATATACAAAATGTGTATTTATTTAGAAATAATGCCCCAGCCTATATAAGGAGAAGTATGAAGCATTGGAAGTTGGGAAGAAACAGTCTTCTTAACAAAAGGCCATTGGTGGGAGGAGAGATATAATTTACAAAAACTTATGATGTGTGAGCATATTGCTAGCCCTTCTTAGAGTTAGGATACAGCTTATTCACTGAGAGGTCCTAAAGATTAAGATTGATCAGTATCATGGTAAATTTGCCTCTGTAGCAACCTCACAGACTTGTGAGAATCAAATCACAAGACTAAATATATGCAAACCTGTTTTGTAATAACTAAACTCTGTGCATTGTTAATCATTTGATTAACAAATGCCCAGACCCGAGCATAAATGATTATTCAATACATGACAAAATGGGTGAAATTTGCTCTCACTGAGTATTATACAGGTTTATTTTATTACCTTTCCCTAGGCCTTTAAAATATTTATCAGAAAAATATATGCACACATTTTTACAAAAAAGTCAAGTATTGAGAAAAGACTTGCAACCCATAGCTAGCGGTCCTATGTCTCACACTTCATGTTTTCTAATTCCACTCTCCAGAGTCAATACATTTCTTCCATATTGCTAAATAATTTGTATTACATTGCTTACTGATATATTGCTTAGCAATGTATCCATGGTGGATATTATCTATGATTTTCTATCGTGGTAGATAGTATTTCACTTTCTTTTTCCCATTCTTCCAATAGTACAATTTTTATGACTACCTTAATATGAAACATTATTTACAACTGAACCATAGTGAACTATGAGTATATTTTTGATGTATTCTTTGTATTTTTCTAGAGTTAATAATTTCAGCATTTTTTTTGTTTGCTTGGTTTTTCATTGTACTTATATCTGAGTTTTCCCATTCTGTACAATAGCACTATATATATATATATATATATTTTTTTTTTTACACAATTAAATTGTCCACTCTGCAGAGAGCCACAAAGCATCCCTCTGATCCAGAATGTTCTTTCTCACCATGCAGCTCTATGGAATTTCCATGTGCTGTCACACTGGAAATTTCCTTCATCTTCCTCCTGTGTTAGATTTCCTATTCCTGTACTCCTCATCTTGCTCTTTCTAGTCCCCGTTTTTGGTGGATTTTATTCTCCTATAGCTTCCTGAAGAAAGGTATGTGGGAGGTAATTAATCAACTGAGACTCTGAATGTCTCAAAACGTCTTTATTCTAGCCTTATAATTGACTTATTTAGATGGATATAGGCTTCTAGATTTAAATCATTTCACTCCGAATTGGGAAGACATTCCATTGTCTTCTAACTTTAGGAATTGCTCTGAGAAGTTTTGCCGTTCTAATTCCTAATACTTTGGATCTGATAACAATTCCTCTTTGGAAGTGATCTAAAATTCCACAATACCATGTGTGGTAAATTAGATTATTGCTTAAAAATATTCACTGTTCTCTGTCCCCCTCCTACTTACATGGGTGGGATGTACTTCCCTGCACTTTGGTTCTAAGGTTGGCCATATGACATACTCTGGCTAATGGGATATTGCAGCTATGTTGAAAGCAGAGGTTGGAAATCATTTATGTGGCTGAGCTTGCTCTTCCATGCTCTACCACCAGAAGCAGAAGAACATGTTAACAAATCAAGGAGATCAGTAATACGAAGAACTAAGCCAAATGGTCCTAGCCATGTTTAACCTAAGTCAGCAGAGCAAGCCTGCTGAGTCCAGCTAAGCTTTACCAACCTTCAGCTGACTCACAGATCAGTGATAATAAATTGCATTTACTTTGAAGGTCCTGAGTCTTTTGGATGTTTGCTATGTAACATTTTGTGGCAACAGCTTTTGGCATCAGGAATTGGTTCTTTTTTTTTTTTTTTTTTTTTTAAAGATTTTATTTATTTATTTGACAGAGAGAAATCACAAGTAGACGGAGAGGCAGGCAGAGAGAGAGAGAGGGAAGCAGGCTCCCTGCTGAGCAGAGAGCCCAATGCGGGACTCTATCCCAGGACCCTGAGATCATGACCTGAGCCGAAGGCAGCGGCTTAACCCACTGAGCCACCCAGGCGCCCAGGAATTGGTTCTAATTGAAATTAGGAATTGGTGTCAGTAGTGAGTTAGAGACACAAGAAGAACAAAACATAAGGGGCATTGGTTTGGGAACTGGAAAGGCCAAATAGGATGCTGGAAAGAAAATGATGATCTGTGTTATGCAGAGATGAACTGCTTTATAAATATTTGGTAACTTGGAAGTTAGAATGTGCACCTAAAAATATTTGGATTTCTGCTCCGACATCTCCAGACAAAATGGCGAAAGTACGAGATAGTTGTATTTAACTGCATATCATAGGACTACAAGAAAGAGACATTTGCATCATTCAGTATTTTTACTCCAAAATAAAACTTCACCATACCAGAAAATTTCTGGTTCTTTTTTTTTTTTTCGCCAAAAAAATATATGTAGGAAAGAGTTTTATCCCTTTCTTTAGGTTGAGAGTGAGGACCAAAGTCTCATTAAGTAAATTTGGAACAAATCTCCCTATTTCATCAGTCGCCTCACCCAAACTTTTCAGGAGTTGTACAACACAAAATCCATTTGCTTCTTGGTGATTTCATTCTCTGCAAGTGCAGGTCTTCTACTTTTAGAGAAAGGCTGCTAAAGTCTGCTAAGACTGGAATCTTCCACTTACTTTCTGTCTTCACATACTATGATTTGAGAACAGAAGTGCCTACTAGTTTGATCAATGCTGCATGTGTGTTTTTGTTTTTATCTTACTCACTCCTAGGAGGGGAAAGGAGAATAAAATGCCTTTTCTACCATCTTAAAACTGTAAGTCTTTGCTCTTTTCATGTTGAAAGAGTAAATGCCTAGTTCATAACTACCTTGTGTAGATTATCCCAGGAGGGCCTGGCCTAGGAGGGGTGGGAGTCCAGCAGGGGAGTTGTCCACAGATGCAACTGGCCTGAATGCCAAAGGCAGGAAAATGAGCTGGGAAGGAGCTCTTTTACAAATGACCAGTTCAAAAATGGAAAGGGGGAGGGGCGCCTGGGTAGCTCAGTCAGTTAGGTGTCTGCCTTTAGCTCAGGTCATAATCCCAGGGTCCTGGGCTCCCTGCTCTGCTTCTCCTTCTCAGTCATATGTGGAAGAAGGAACAGATATGAGATGTGCTAGTATTGATGGACTGGGCAAAGCAGAGTCAAAGTTGAAGCAGTTTATTTTAATTTCTGTCCAAGCTTTCCTCATGGCCATGTCAGACCTGTCTTGATGCTACTGCCCCAAGGAAGACTGTTTTCTGGTTCTCAGTGTCTTAACACGAAGAAGCACAAGTGGTTACCAAGTGCCTTCTGTGTACTCTGCAGAGAAGGCCTTCGTATTGAAATTTCAGAGTCACACTCCTGTTCTAGTTAGAAGCTCTCCTTTGTCCCCACACTTTGTGGATCTTGCCTAATTTGGGTGTTTTCCTCTGCAGGAGTAAAATAGGATATGGGGGATGTGGGGTTGTATGGCTAGAGACTGGTCATCATTAAAGCTAAGAGCAGACTTCAAAGTCTGAAAAGTTCAGGCCGGTGGCAGGAGGACACAAAATACAGATTAATAAGAGCAAAGGCACAGACACCCCAGAATTACTGAAAGTAGGAATGGTTACCCAGGCAACAGGAAAGACTCCTGGCACTTCCGTAGCCCCTTAGACTCCCTGTGTTGATAATGACCAAATTTTCAAAATCACAGATCTGCACATCTAATATGACAAGTACAAGGACACTCCAGTCTGAATGTTTGAAACAGGTACCATCCTAGGAAATCTGGAGCCTGGAGTGCCATCTCCCCAATCCATCTTGCCCTGAAGCACCTCAATGATTTCTTGTCCCCATCCTTCCCAACTCTTCATCTTCTGGTCCTGCCTTAATCCTAAATGGATTACGTTAGTGGTTATGTTAGCTAGGATTGGTGACACCTTTCTTGTCACTCAGGTTTATTTGCCCAACAGCTTATATATTTTGAGTAGAACAGTTGTGTGGGGATTACCTGCCCAACAGCCCTTTCCCAAATAAAGAGTTTCCAGAACAGATGTAAATACGCTACTCTTACTCTGAAAACTATTGTGCTTATTAACAGGATTTCCTATGAGTTTATCAGACTTGAGTGTGGAGTTTATTTAGGAAAGACAAATTACGTTCTAGCTTCCACTTCTTGGATGAGAGGAATAGTGATTTATGGTTTAGGAAATCCCAAATAGGAAAATCTTAACCGTTTTCTCCTTTTAACTAATCTGTACTTCCAATTTTCCAACCTCCTTTTATTTTCCACAGTCCAGACCCATCTTTCGTATTTTTCACATCATCCATCTACAAGACTATGTAAATATAATTCCTATTGATTCTTATAAACATTAACCATAATCCACACACACACAAAATCTTAGTGCTGCAGTCCGAGCAGAGCAGAATTTAACACTGACCAACGAGATTTGTTTTTTATTTAGTTCCTTTGAACTGAATTTGGAAGGTGAAGTGGTCATAGGTAAAACTAACAATTAGCTACCTCAAGCTTGCAACAGAGCGAGGCAAAGAAACACCAGGTTATGAATGAAAACGATTCCAACTCCCCTCTTAAAACCAGGTTGTTCCCATTAAGTCAACATCTGTCGCAATCTTTGTGGAAGGGCAGAACATGTATACAACAGCACATTTGAAAACCCAGCTGCAAAACATTAAATCAGAACACAGAGGCCTTCGATCGCTGCTCACTTGTCTTTGGCATGACAGTTGCCAAGTAAAACAGAGTGCTCTGCAGGGAACCTTCTTGGGCTGAGCCTCATTCTCTTCTTGATTTCTCAGTCAGCTAATGTGAGTGAGGCCACTGCCCACTGACCGCATCTGCCCATAAACTCTCAGCTGAGCCAAGCCCAAGTTGTTCTCCCTCAAAACTACAATTTAAACAAAGGGTTGCTTTAATTCCACAGAATTATGACTTAAAGGATTGTTGTTTTAATCTGCTCGGTTTTGGGGTGGTTTGTTATGCAATAGATACTAATATAGTATGCTCATCAATTGAAGAATCCCTGTCTTTTGTCAGTTTTGAAAAAGCTAATTATGAGTCACATATTACCTCCTTCCCATTTTTTATTCACTCCTTCTGTAACTTTTGTTTTGTTTTGTTTTGTTTTGTTTTGTTTTGTTTGAGAGAGAGTGCAACCTGGAGCGGGAGGGGCAGAAGGAGGGAGAGAGAGAATCTTAGGCAGGCTCCATGACCAGCACAGAGTCTGACACTGGGCTTGATCTCATGACCCTGAGATCATGATCTGAGCCGAAATCAAGAATCAGACGCCTAACTGACTGAGCCATCCAAGCCACCCAAGTGCCCTTCATCCCTTCTATAACTCTTATTGGATATCCTTTCTATCATTTATGATTCTGTCCTTTGTGATTGTTAAAACTCTCATTCATTTTTTTCCCCATTTTTCTCTCTGCTGCACTCTGTGTCATTTCCTTTGTTCCAGTTCTATTATTTTCTATTCAGGTATTACATATCTTTAGTTTTGACTATAAATTAATTTAAATTTCATTTACAAAAGAATTGCTCGGTCCTTTTCTAAATCTGCCTTTCTTTTTACATATTTCCCAGTTTTTCATTTTATTTTCTATTCCTTTTTAAAAAAATCTTATAAGTCATTTAAAACATACTTATTATATCATCATCTGTAAATCTGTTTTCTCCAATTTGGAAGGGATTAATTCTCCTGTTCTGACTTAATTTTGTGATCCTCCATGCAAGGTGCTTTCCTCCTGTGGTTTGTAATTTTTGTTATGAACTTACATATAGTCAGCATGGATATTTTCCCCCTGGGGAAGAGCTTTGTGCCTTGGAGCTGTTAGATTGTCCCTTGACTGTGTTTGTGAGGTTGCTTCTGCTCGAATCCTAGAGATATCACCAGCCCTCAACCAGCTTTTATGCTTTTTCTCAGCTTGCTATTTCTACTTCTCAGTGAAAACTTAGAACTCATGTCAGTGTATGGCATAGGCTTGGTTCCATGTTTTTCTGGATGAACTTATGTTTTCACCTGTAGCCTGAGGATATAGGAATTTGTCTAACCTTGTTTTTGCCAACAGCCTAGCACTCGGGAATGTGCTCAACTTTTGGAGCGTGCTCAATCCCAGTTGTCTTCCTTGCTCACACCAGACAACACATGTTGGCTTGCGAGAGTGTTAAAATACCAGGAACTCTTATGGCCTAGAGCTGGTCCAAACCCTGAACAGGCTATGGTGGGTTAGCCCATACATACCGCCCAGTTTCTGAGTTTCCTCTTTGCTTATATTCTGGAGAGCTCCTGTTCTCTTTCTCAGTTATAAATACAACTATTTCATCCAGTGTTTCTCTGTAATAACAGTAGTAGCGGAGGGGGATCTCTTCTGCATCATCTTAGTCTGCGGAATTGCTAGATGTTCTCCTTCCACACTCTTTTTTTTTTTTTTTTAAGACAAAGATAATTGATTTTATTCATCAAAGCCTTCTGTTTTAAACAGTTTGAATTTTTTAAAATTTAATTTTTTTTCAGTGTTCCAGCATTCATTGTTTATGCACCACACCCAGAACTTCATGCTATACGTGTCCTCCTTAATCCCCACCACCAGGCTCACCCACTCCCCCCACCCCCCTCCCCTTCAAAACCCTCAGTTTGTTTCTCAGAGTCCACAGTCCCTCCACAATCTTGAGATATAATTTTATAATAATGGAAGGTAAAACTTACAACAAAGTTGGAAATATGTCTATGCTGAATCAGTACGTATCAAAATATACAAAGCAGGGGCCTGGGTGGCTCAGTGGGTTAAGCCTCTGCCTTCGGCTCAGGTTGTGATCTCAAGAGTCCTGGGATGGAGCCTGCATAGGGCTCTCTGCTCAGCAGGGAGCCTGCTTCCCCCTCTCTCTCTGCCTGCCTCTCTGCCTGCTTGTCATCTCCGTCTGTCAAATAAATAAAATCTTTAAAAAATATATATATATATATATTTAAATATATATATATACACAAAGCAATAATTTTTAGAAACGCAAGAGCAATGGACGTTTGTTTTTTAAGTAATTTTTCAAAATATTTATTTATTTATTTATAAGATTTTATTATTTATTTGTCAGAGAGAGAGAGAGAGTGAGCGCACAAGCAGTTACAGTGGCAGGCAGAGGTGGAGAGAGAAGCAGGCTCCCTCAGAGCAAGGAGCCTGATGTGGGATTTGATTACAGGACCCTGAGATCATGACCTGAGCAAAAGGCATCAGCTCAACTGACTGAGCCACCCAGGCGTTCCCTTATTCATTTCTTTTAGAAAGAGGGTGTGTATGGGGGAGAGAAAGAGAGAGAATCTCTAGAAACTCCCTGCTGATCACAGAGCCTAAGGCAGGGTTTGATCCCACAACCCTGAGATTATGACCTGAGGCGAAATAAAAAACCAAGAACGTTAATCAACTGAGGCACCCAGGTGCTCCAGTAATGGAGGTTTTAATATGCTCCATTCGAGACTTTACTAAATCAAGAAAATAAAAATTAAGGACAGTGTAAGGATCCAAATATTGCTATGAACAACATAGTTTTAATACATAAATATCAAACTTAATAATATAGAAGCAGTGAATATATGCTTTCTTTTTTTTTCAGGTTTTATTAATTTATTTGAGGGAGAGAGAGAGAGAGAGAGTGAGCATGCGAGCGGAGGGAGGGGCAAGGGAGAGGGAAAGAGAGAATCTCAAGCAGACTCCATGCTGAGCACGGAACCCAATGTGGGACTTGATCTCATGACCTGGAGATCATGACTTGAGCTAAAACCAAGAGTTGGATGCTCAACTGACTGAGCCACCTAGGCACCCCTGAATATACTCTTTCTGATGCTCACTTAACATCAAAACTCTTAAGAATTGAAATAGCAATGGGTACAATTGAATTGCTCATGGCTTGTTGCATGAACATTTGACCCACCTGCTTCATGGAAGGTCATCTGCTTTGGATTCTTAGTGTGTCCAAGTCAGATTTAAACTCTGTCAGCCACTGGAATGTCCTTTGAATCATCCTCAACTCTGCAGGATACCTCACGGAGCTGCTTTGTTACACTGCAGTCTGGAGACACTGTCATATCCACCTTTGGCTGTTTTTGTGCAGTTCATAGATTCTTGAAGCAGGACATTTGCCTTACCAACCTCTGACTCACAGAAAACCTGTCTGTGCCCTTGGTGGTCACTACCTAGTAACTCCTACTGCCAGTACCATGAGATTTGTTTTGAGAACCTTGCAGCTTCTTGCAATATTGCTTATAATTATGAAATATTGAAAACAACTGAAATGCCTATCAGAGAGGAAATGGGTAAATAAAGTGTGATACATTCACATTATATTATGATAGGAATTATCGTAATACCATAGTATATTGTGATATGGATTATCATTATATTCCATTATATTATGATATGAATTATTATAATAGTCATTAGGAGGAATAGATATTACTTAACTATAATGTAATATATCCATATGCAAAATATCTCTCTGCATAATGTCAACTTGAAAGAAAAAAGAAATTTGTGGAATAAAATATATGCTCTCATTTATGTAAATTTTAAAGCACACAGAAATGATATATATTGTTTAAGAATATATATGTATGCATATGAAGTTATTACAAAGGGACAGACTGGGATACATACTAAATTCCTGATAGTTGCTTCTAGGGATTGGGGTGAAGAAATGGAACTGTGGGTGGAGACTTCACTGTTATCTGTTTTATTTCATTTCTTTTCTGTAAATAACACTTGAGGCAAATATAATAAAAAATAATCTATTCTGAGAGGGATTAGCCTTTTTACATTTTCCTTTTCTTATAACTTTATTGAGGTATAATTGCTATACGATAATCTATACATATTTAAAGTGTACAGTGTGGGGCGCCTGGGTGGCTCAGTGGGTTAAAGCCTCTGCCTTCAGCTCAGGTCATGATCCCAGGGTCCTGGGATCGAGCGCCACATCGGGCTCTCTGCTCAGCAGGGACCCTGCTTCCTCCTCTCTCTCTGCCTGCCTCTCTGCCTATTTGTGATCTCTGTCAAATAAATCAATAAAGTCTTTAAAAAAACAAAAGGAAAAAAAATAAAGTGTACAGTGTGATAAGTTTTGACAGGTGTGTATACCCATGAAACCTTTACCACAATTAGGATAATGGAAATTTTCATCACTTCTAACAGTTTCCTCACACCCCTTAGTAATCCATTTCTCCCTTTTCCCTTGAACTTGAGTAAACATTGATTTGCTTTCTATCATTATAGATTAGTTTGCTTCTTTAGAATTTTATACAATCTAGAAAACTGGAATCCTACAGTATGTACTTTTTTTTTGGTCTGGTTGCTTTCACTAACTTTCTCCAAAGAATACCAATTTCTCAAAAACGATTTTAAAAATCTTGTAACTGCTGAAAAGCTGTCTCGAACATATGATCTGTGATTCAGAAGTGGAGGAAGGAGGGAATCTATGGAAAGCAGGTACCATTTGGAATAGACTCACAAGTAGACAGAAGAGGCAAACCTAATATAATGGCTTTCATATTCACATAGTTTTTCATTTCCTGACCCTGTCCGAAAGTGCACAAATGAGAGTCTTGTGGAGAACTAATGTACCCATGGAAAACCAGAGGCATGATTGAGAACAGCTCATCTATGGCAGTTGGTTCATCCTAACACCTACCTGAGTTTAGCTTCACTAGGAGAATGGGTTGCTTGTGTTGTGGGAGAGGGTAACAAGATGTACTGAAGCAGAGAGAATTGGGGGTCTGGGGAGATCTAAGTGTGGCAGCAGGGTAGGAGACTTTGGGTAACACTAGGCTACTGGGATAAGGACCCAAAGAAGTGGGAGAAGGCCAGAAAAGATAGAAGGAAATACCCAAAGTTAAGAGTCTCCCAGTTCAAGCAGTAGCCTCTGCTGAGAAAGAAAAGAAGAAATTGCCATTCTTTTTGTGTCTGTCATTCTTAAGATCAGAGAATTCTTATTTTGTAAATTCAACCTGATAGCATTATTGCTCTATGAATTAAATTGGCTTTTGTTGGCTGGGCTGGGAGCCCAAGTGCCAGATATAACATGGTTTCTGTGGAAAAAATGTGCCCAGATATCTGATCTACAAAGCAGGTTTGAAGACATAACCTATATATGCCAGCCAGGGACTCCTTAGTATATAAATCTTAGTAACAATGAGCTATGTTATAATGGAAATATTTTCACAGATATAATTCTTAATCTATAACCAATATCAGTCATTAAAACATACTGTTCAGTCCTGGGACCCACGAGTGGAGGATGTTACAGAGACATTGGAAAGGAGCCAGGGGAGACAAAGTAAATGATGAAGGGTTTTGAAAAATAGCCCTTCAGGGAAAAGTCTACATTATTTCAGAGAAGTGAGGTGTGAGGAGACTGAACACCAGTCTTGAAACTATAAAAAGATGTTACATTATTGACACCACGTCTCTTTTTTCCTCAGTGTCCCCACAGAGCAATATGAGAGAAAATTAGTGTAAATAACCACAGAAGGGATTTGGGCTTGTTGATGTCCCCAGCCTGAAGATCAGAACCCATTCTCTGGAGGCCAGGCTTCCCTCTCACAGGGGAGTAAGTCATTCTTGGGGTTTTTTTAAGCTCTCTGATCAGCAGCAGGCAAAGTTCACCAGGACCTGGTCACCTGCCTTCCGTTGTTTGCATACGTTATTATTTGGGAAACTGGGGAGTTCTGCCCAACTATAGAAAATGCTTCAGAACTGCAAAGAGGATAGAGTAAGGCAAGTATGAACTTGCCTCATGTGGGACCCAAACGGGAGAAATCTCAGCTTTCTGTCCATCATTTGGCAAAGCTTCTCCGAAGAGCACTGAACCCTAGTAGTGGCATGTGTAGGGAGGGCCACGGCAGCCCCCACCATCTGTGGGACAGGTTCCTCACGTCCCAGGGAACGAGTGCAGTCCCTATGGTCAGTGTGGTTTTGGAAGATGTTGACAAAGCAGAAATGCCTCCAGAGGAAAGTAACTGGAACAGAAATTGGAAACTGGGTCAAAGGAAGAGCAGTTGAAAGGAAAAGCTCCGTTGGCCTGGAGAAGATAACCTTTTTAAAGGGAGTGGGAGTGAGGTAGGGGATGGGGTGACAAGAAGCTCTTTCCAAATATTTGAAGTGCTGTCAGGTGAAAGAGAGATTAGAACTGTGCTGTGTGCTCCAGAGGGCAAATGCAGAGCCACTGAGTACAGGGTCCAGGGAGAGCATGTCCACAGAAAAACAGCAAGCATTTTGTCATCGTTAGGGGTACTCAAAGCAGATTGCAGTGCCTAGTGACTAGGGAGTGTTGTGCGAAGGCTGGATGAATGCCTCACAGGAAGGAACCTTGGTGGAAGAAATTCTGGACCTTTTGTTATTGTATTATTGTTGTTGTCATTTTTGTTGTTGTTATTGTTACTGTTACCTCGCTAATCAAATGAAACTTCCTGGAGAGTGAGATGACCTACAATAAGCATCTTTCTCCTGGTGCTCCCGGAAAGGCAGGTTTGCAGTCTGAGCCACTAGAGGGAGTCAGGACAGCAACTGGTATACCGGCTTCTGGCCATGTCTCCTACACTCTGCAGCTTTCTGCATCTCCTCCACAAATCTCTGTGGAATGCTTACATCTGATTAAATTCTTTGGTGTCTGAGGGGGCCTGTGACCACAAGAGGTGCCTTTCTGTTATCTGTACTTTGTTTAATGCTTAATTTATTAAATATATAAATAGATTAAACAGTATTTCTCTAAAAATTCAAATTCTCCCTTATTATAAAACTAAAAAAAATTAAAGCTGATCGAGTTAACAAATGGGTTTCCCAGATATTTTAGCATTAATTTCCAAACTAACTGGACTCTGCTAAAATCATGAATGTCCTATATCCGAATAGTTTAAAGGCTACAAGTGCTTCAAAAAGCAGAAACACACACAAATGAAACCTCAGAATGATTACAAAACTTACGGTTACATTAAAACTTAAACTTGTGAAATACTTAGATATTTAAGTTTATTTCTTTATCACTACATTTACTCTTTTTTCTTTTTTAAAGATTTTATTTATATATTTGTCAGAGAATGAGAGAGAGCTTGCTCTCTGCTGAGCAAGGAGCCTGTGCAGGACTCCATCCTAAGAGCCGAAGGCAGACACTTAAATGACAGAACCACTCAAGCATCCTGCTATACTTATTCTTAAAAATATTCTTATACTCTTACAGAGGATAGGGTAACTTTTTAAGTATGTATCTTTACTTTCCTGATGGTATAGTAATTTTCTCAAAATTGGAAGCAAACAAAGTCATTTTTGAGTTGCACAGAAATGAGATGCTTGGTTTTGAAATTTCTTACAAACATACAAACCCTTTCCATGTAGTTAAAATTCTAACAGATCTAATCAATAAAACTTAGAAACAAAAGGGTATATTTTGGTACTGAAATACCAATATTTTGGTGCTGCCCTAACAAATAGTTAAAACAGTGGGAGTGACTTTGGCACTTGTTAGAGGCTAAAAGAATTTTGAGGAGCAATGTAGGGAAAGCCCATGTTGTCTTGAACAGACTGTCAGCAAAAACTCAAACTTGGAGGATGTTGCTAGGGAGGGCTCAAAAGGAAATAACAAACATGTCATTGGAGACTGAAGAAAAGGTTTTCTTGTTAGGTGGTTATAGAAAGTGTAGTAAAATTGTCTCCTACAATGATGGGAAAAGCAGAATAGGTATGTGATAAAGTGGGTCATCTAGCAAAGATTCCCAAGCAAAGTGTTGATGGTGCCCCTTGGTCCTGCTTACTACATGTAATAAAGTACAAGGGGAGACAGAAAAATTGAGGGAAGAACTATTAGTCAAAAAGAAACCAGGACTTGATGACTTTGAAAATTCTTAGTCTCTCCAGATGGCAAAAGGTGTTAAAATTAAGAAATGACTTTCAAGGGGTGCCTGGTGGCTCAGACTGTTAAGGATCTGCCTTCAGCTCAGGTCATGACCCCAGGGTCCTGGGATCAAGGGGTGGGGGGCATCGGCATCAGGCTAGGGAGCCTAAGGAAGCCTACTTCTCCCTCTCCCACTTTCCCCTGCTTGTGTTCCCTCTCTCACTGTGTCTCTGTCTGTCAAATAAATAAAATCTTAGAAAGGAAGGAAGGAATTTCAAGCTTGTGGCATGGAGAAAAGCCTTTGCCTAGAGAAAAAGCCAAGTAGTGATTGTACAAGCTTTTGTTAAAATCTCAGGAAGATCAGAAGATCAGAAGAGTAATCATTCACAAGGGGCCCTCTCCACACAGATGTGTGCCTCATACAACTCCTCAAACAATAGGACCTTTCCACGTTTGAGTTGTCCTTCAACCATCTCAGCATCCTGACTGTAGGTAAAGGAGGGTCTGTCTCAGAAAGAATGGTAAATGTTGCTTTTGTGTAGAGGGAAACTGACAAGAGACCCAAAGTGCATTTAAGAAATGCATTATGTCAGCAAAAGCACTGCCAACTTAAACTGAATGGGACAGAAAGCGTACAAAATCAAAGGAGGCTGTTAGATTTCCACAGTTCTACGGGCAGGATGCAGGATGGTAGAACTACTCAGCTGCAAACATGGGCTACCTCTTATGAAAAAGGAAAGACGACTGAGAGTAGAACCAAGAGCTATTAACCAAGAGTGAATTATACCCAGGCCCTGAAATCTAATCAAGGAGCTCTGGCAGGAGTTTGCTAGGCTGAATGTCAAAAACTACTTTGGACTGGTAACTCCTTAACTCCTTTTACCTTCCATTCCTCCCCTCCCCTTTTAAATGGAGCGTCTGTATCTATTTTACTGTATCTGTTCCTCCATGTATGTTGGGTGTGTTCGGAGCCAGATAGCTTGTCTTTTGTTTTATAGATTGAGAGTAACTATGCCTAAGAACCTCATCCATACCTCGACCTGATTTAGATAATAAAATTCTAGACTTTAAGCAGATGTTGTAATGGTATGAGGTTCTTGAGGAATTTGGGAGGGAGCAAATGTAATTTTTTTTTTTTTTTTTTTTTTTTTTTTTTTTTTTAATGTGGGAGGAACACACGTCACTGGGGACCAGAGGGTGGACTGTGATGGACAGACTCTACGGTAGCCTTACATTTCCCACTTCCTGGTTTAAACCCTTGTGTGATCTTCCCTTGAGTGTTAATGGGATCTGTGACTTCCTTGTAACAAGTAGAATTTAGCAAAGATGATGGGATGTGTGTGGTTATTTGTACATGATTATATAACCGAAGATTGAAATCCACCTTGCTTGCAGACCCCCTCTCGCTTGCTGGCTCTGAGAGAGCAAGCTGCCCTGTTTTGAGCTGCCAAATGGAGAGGCCACACAGCAAAGAGCCGAAGGCAGCCTCCAGCAGATAGTCAGCAAGAAAATGAGGTTCTCACTCTGACAACTTGCAAGAAGCTAAATGCTCTAATAGCTACATGAACTTGGAGGCAGACCCGATCCCAGTCAAACCTTTGAAGTCTGTAGGTAGGGAGGGAAGATCACAAGCAGGCTAGCATCTCAGGATCATAAGGAATACTGTCCCACCGGGACAGATTAAAATTTGTTGCTGTTCTTGTTGCCTTTGACCTTGTCTACCTGGGTATCCTACAGAAGCCGGCATCCTTCATCTGAACACATACCTAAACACATGCACAGGAGTGACGAAAACCGAAAAAGAATCCCAAGAAGTACAGTAACTGGCTCAGTCAGGAGAGCATGTAGCTTGTGATCTCAGGGTAATGGGTTCAAGCCCCACATTGGGTGTAGAGATTAGTAAAAAAATAAACTTTAAAAAAGCTAAAATAGAAAGGATTTTGAGCGGGAATGTGATGAATATAGAGATCAATTTGGGGAGAATTTCCATTTTGACAATATTGAGTCTTTCAACCCATAAAAGGGTAATGTCTCTCCATATATTTGATTCTTCATTAACTTCTCTTAATCACATTTTATAATACATATAATACAAGAGCATACAAGTCTTGTACTTCTTTTATTAAATTTATGCATACATATTCTATTTGGTTTATGCTTTATGAATAGAATTTTTAAAATTTCAGTTTTGGATTTGTCATTCCTAATACAGAAATACAGTTGATTTTTGAATATTCATCTTGTATCCTGCGACCTTGCTAAACTCATTTATCAGTTCTGGTCATTTTGTGTGTGGATTCCTTGGGATTTTCTATGCACAGAATGATGGTCATCTATGAATATAAATAGCTTTACTTCTTCCCTTACCCTCAGTCTACTTTTTTTTTTTTTTAAGATTTTATTTATTTATTTGAGAGAGAGAGAGAAAGCATGAGCAGGGGTAGGGAGGGGAAGAGGGCCAGAGGGAAAGGAAGAGGGAGAAGCAGACTTCCCGCTGAGCAGGGAGCTTCATGTGGACTCGATCCAGGACCCTGGAATCATCACCTGAGTGAGCCAAAGGAGCCAAATGCTTGACTTTCCAGAGGATTCTGGAAAGGTCCTTAAGGATGGTAAAGCCACCAGATAGGAGATACATGGATTCACAGAGCATAGAGTAGAACAGAGCAGTCTATGTGTTGAGCTCATTAGTTTGGGGCATGGG
This sequence comes from Mustela nigripes, assembly GCF_022355385.1. NCBI lineage: Eukaryota > Metazoa > Chordata > Mammalia > Carnivora > Mustelidae > Mustela > Mustela nigripes. The sequence continues at coordinate 101,940,275 of NC_081568.1, forward strand.
CGATAAATGAACATATATTGGATTAAGCCACTGTGATTTAGGGATTAATATACAACTGGTATTTCCTAGGAAATCATGAGCTTCCTGTCTCAGGATGTGCATGAGCAGCGATTAAATGTTCGACTCTCAATGCTGTTGTAAAAGAGATTCCTGGGAGAGTGGACCAGATGACCTACAAAAATAATAGTTCACATTTATTGAGATACTGTAGATTGGGCATGTACATATATTCTCTCATTTACATCTACAATATGTGATTTCACTTATATATAGAAATTAAGAAACAAAACCGAGAAGCATAGGGGGAGGGAGGGAAACATAAAACAAGACGAAATCAGAGAGGGAGACAAACCATAAGAGACTCTTAATCATAGGCAACAAACTGAGAAGGGAGGTTGCTGGAGGGAAGGGAGGTAGGTGGAATGGAGTGGCTGGGTGATGGACATTAAGGAGAACATGTGATATAATGAGCTCTGGGTGTTCTATACAACTGATGAATCACTGAACTCTACCTCTGAAACTAATAATACACTATATGTTAATTAATTCAAGTTTAAGAAAAATTTAAGAATCTACAATATGCTTTATCATACTCATTTTTTACATGAGGAGAGTAAGGCACAGGCACAGAGAGGTTAGATAACTTGTCCAAGATCACACAGCGAGCAAGGGGTAGAACCAGAGTACCTCACTTTTTTTTAATTAGTTTTTTTTTTTTTTTTATCTCAACTCCAGTTTAGTTAACATACAGTGTTATATCAGTTTCAGGTGTTCAGTATAGTATCAGCAGTTCTATATGTTCCTCAGTGCTCATCACAGAGTACCTTACTCGTAACTACAACTTTTCACTGTCTCTAAAGCAGAAGTTATGGTTTGAAGGCTTGAAAACTGAACTGGTTTTGTCCACCCAGGGATTTTTTGTTTTGTTTTCATTTTAAAATTTCAGCTTATGCTTTAAAATTAAAAGATTTTACATAAAAGTCATGTTTTCTAGTTTCTCTTGAAATTTTGGAAGATTTGGCAAAACTGGCTTATCGATGATTATGGCAAGAAGCAGCTGGAGCTGAGTAGTCCCTAAAGTTTCCACCTAAAGCTAAGCTCTCCCCATGCGTAGAGCACAGTATTGAGCATATAACAGGAACTTGACAAATACTTAGGAAATTAATGAATAAAAGCAGAACCTGGATTCTCTTCCCATCTCCATTTCTTCAACTCTCCTCCTTTTTGTGACTGGGAACCATTGACTCTGAGACACTAAGTGGTGACACACAAGACTTATATCCCTTTTGTTCTAAGAGCCAGGACTCAGATTACAGGTGCTTAACAAACGTTGTGCCTGACTTGGGCTCGTGTTGACATATTCTATCAACTGAAAACGTTTGCTTCTATACAACTAGCATTTGCTCTGAAGCACCAGCCAAAGGTGGGGGTGAATGACCAGGCAGGTGCATTAATTCTGTCTCAGATTAGGTTGTGCACAATGGACTCTTTGTCAAGTCTTTGTAGAAGGGCGAGGACGGGCAGGCGTGCCCTGCTTCCAGCTTCAGAAACTCGCTCCTATCAGTGCTCAAGATAGACGGGTGCAATTTTAATCTGCCTGGCTTAGAGCAGCCACAGACTGCTGGACTTACATGTGGGTAAGCCTCAAACAGGAGAAGCTTTTCTCCCAGGGTTGTTGGCAAAGCTCCTTTGGAGGCGTGCAGGTCTGGGGCATGGCCTGGATCAGCAGGCATGACGCAAACAGTGTAAGCTCCAGAAGCTCACTGATCCCCTTAGCAGAGCCCATGCCTGCCCGTCCCCACCCCCTTCCCTGTCCTCCCATCCCAGATTGGGGCACTGCTGCCTTTCTCCAGAGGGCTGGTGTCTTGGCATCAAGGAGGGAAGGGTAGTGCTAAGGCTCTTCCAGGTGGAAATCTCCTGTTCATTTGCCTAGAGGAAAAGGCCTCTCCATAGGCTTTCATTTCTGAGCTCCCTATTATGTGAGCAAAGTGGATTGCTTGTAGTAGCGCTCTTCAAGCACATGACTTCGATTCTTAGGGGCATTTGCAAAGCTTGGAGGCTTTTTTTTTTTTTTAAGATTTTATTTATTTGACAGAGAGAGAGAAATCACAAGTTGGCAGAGAAGCAGGCAGAGAGAGAGAGAGGGGAAGAAGCAGGCTCCCTGCGGAGCAGAGAGCCCGATGTGGGGCTCGATCCCAAAACCCTGGGATCATGACCTGAGCTGAAGGCAAAGGCTTTAACTCACTGAGCCACCCAGGTACCCCTGGAGTCATTTTTAGTGTTAACAACTGGTATGTCTGTATGGTGGCGGGGGTGGGGGAAGCTGGTGGCATTTAGTGGGTAGAGTCCAGGGGTGCTGCTAAACATCCTCTGATACATACAGGATGCCCCACAACAAAGAAGTTCCCATCCCAAAATAGAAATAGTGCCGATGTTGAAAAACCCTGGCTTATTAAAGGATGACTTGTATTACATTTTTTTTATTACATTTTTAAGCTTCAAAATGACAAAAAGCTATTTATTATTTGATAATCAGAAAAATCAAATAAGGGTTATTTTATTTTTTAGAGATTTTATTTATTTATTTGACAGAGAGAAAGAGCAAAGGAGGGGGAGCGAGCAGTAGGCAGAGGGAGAGGGTGAAGCAGGATCCCCTAGGAGTGGGGCCCCCGACACAGGGCCCAATCCCAGGACTCTGGGATCATGACATGAGCTGGAGGGAGACATTTAATGGACTGAGCCACTCAGGAGCCCCCAATAAGGGTTATTTTTATTTTTTTATTTTTTAAAGATTTTTTATTTATTCATTTGACAGAGAGACATCACAAGTAGGCGGAGAGGCAGGCAGAGAGAGAGAGAAGAGGAAGCAGGCTCCCCGCTGAGCAGAGAGCCCCATGCGGGACTCGATCCCAGGACCCTGAGATCATGACCCGACCTGAAGGCAGCGGCCTAACCCACTGAGCCACCCAGGCGCCCCTAAGGGTTATTTTTAATCTAGAAAAATATTTTGGGCTTTTCATATATCACCTTCTTTCATTATTTTTAATAACAATGTTGGTGTATAGTAGGTACTCAGTATCTAATTGTGCAATGAATGAACGAATGAATCAATGAATGGCATACCATAGTGGTGTTCCTTACTGAATTTTTATCAAGTGGTTACTTCCTTCTTTAAAGCAGTATCCATCTCTTTGGAGGGGAGAGAGACAGGTATTGGACAGTCTGTGTATTCATTCATTCACTTATTTTTCTGCTTCTGGTGTTAGCACATGAGCCTCTGACTCAGCTACTCTTTGTATAAGAAAATATCGTCAGATTCGTTAATAAGCTTGGGCTTCCCTCTTTTCTCAACCCTTGTGCTGTTATTTGAGTGGATTTGTCTTGATACATTTCCAGTCCTATATGAGACCCATATTTGATATTGATATGGATTGTTGCCATAAAGCAGTTTTTTTACTGAGAAATATTTTGCAATTGAAAAATTAAATTGTGACATATATCCCCTGCACCAAAAGATCCTCAAGTTAAGAATTACATAGTGTTTAGGGCGCCTGGGTGGCTCAGTGGGTTAAGCTGCTGCCTTCAGCTCAGGTCATGATCTCAGGGTCCTGGGATCGAGTCCCGCATCGGGCTCTCTGCTCAGCAGGGGGCCTGCTTCCCTTCCTCTCTATCTGCCTGCCTCTGTCTACTTGTGTTCTCTGTCTGTCAAATAAATAAATAAAATCTTAAAAAAAAAAAAAGAATTACATAGTGTTTAAAATAGGAGGCCAGGTGGAATTTTGACCGATTTCTGATATTCCTCCGCACCCACCAAAATTGGTGATGGCCCCCATAGCCTTTGTTTTTCTCATGCGGCCAATGGTTCCTTTATGGCATTATCACCACCTGAAATTTTATCAGATATTGTTTACTTGTTTTAATATCTGTTTCTTCTTGCTGATGTGAGTTCTCTAAGGGCAAGGACCCTGTTCTTGCTTATTCATTGCTGTGTCCTCAGTGCCAAGAAAGGTGGCTAGCATATGGATGTTTGAGAAGCAGATGTTGAATGAATGAATGGCAGAGCAGAGAGGCCCAGAGACTCAAAGAGCCACTTAAGGTCATACAGAACCCTTTCGGGAGAACCAGTCATGTAACAAGGTCTAGGCTCTCTAATTCCTGACCCCGCCCCCTCCCCCAATACACAGATACATGCTCTTCTAGCATCGCAGAATGGCCCAAAGAGACTCCAGAGCAAGAGGGTGCAGTGTGGCATGTCCTAGATGGCAAGGGCCGTTGGGGGTTTGTTTTGTGCTATGATGTAGAATGACCAACCTGGTTTACCTGGGACCAAGGAGTTTCCTAGATGCAGGACTTTCAGTCCAAAAAGGGGTAAGTCCTAATGAAACTGGAATGAATTGGTCACCCTTTGGGACAACAACATTCAGTGAAAAACTCTGGTGCCCTATAGTGGGTACTTCCTGTGGGAAATATTGTCAGGTGTCAGGGAATCATGGATCCTTAGTGATGGAAGGGGGAAAGACTTCTATTTCTGCAAAAAGCTGTAAGAAATGGGACTATGGCAAACCAAGAAATAGGTGTCCTTTGTAAAAGGAGGTGGCCATGCACAACTCGAAAAGAATGTTGACCTGTTAGAGTAAGAGCCTGATTGGCCATATGGGTCAGTTTTTCAAGAGAAGCCTGAAATGTATGTGTGTGTGTGTATATGTGTGTGTGTGTGTGTGTGTGTGTGTGAAAGAGAGTGAGGAAGAGAGTGAGAGATCTGCTGATTTTTAAAATTATGTTTATTAACATGTAATGTATTATTTGCCCCAGGGGTACAGGTCTGTGAATCATCAGGCTTACACAATTCACAGAACTCACCATAGCACATACCCTCCCCAATGTTCATAACCCAACCACCCTATCCCTCCCCCCACCCCCCAGCAACCCTCAGTTTGTTTTATGAAATTGAGTCTCTTATAGTTTGTCTCCTTCCCAATCCCATCTTGTTTCATTTTTTCCTTCCCTACCCCCTACAACCCCCCTCCCTGCTTCTCAAATTCCTCATATCAGAGAGATCATATGATAATTGTCTTTCTCTGATTTACTCATTTTGCTCAGCATAATACCCTCTAGTTCTATTCACCTCATTGCGAATGGCAAGATTTCATTTCTTTTGATGGCTGCATAGTATTCCATTGTATATATATACTACATCTTCGTTATCCATTCATCTTTTGATGGACATCTGGGCTCTTTCCAGAGTTTGGCTATTGTGGGCATTACTGCTATAAACATTGGGGTGCACATGCCCCTTCAGTTCACTACATTTGTATCTTTAGGGTAAATACCCGGTAGTGTGATTGCTGGGTCATAAGGTAGCTCTATTTTCAACCTTTTGAGGAATCTCCATGCTGTTTTCCAGAGTGGCTGCACCAGCTTGCATTCCCACCAACAATGTAGGAGGGTTCCCCTTTCTCAGCATCTTCACCAACATCTGTCGTTTCCTGACTTGTTAATTTTTGCCGTTCTGACTGGTGTGAGGTGTATCTCATTGTGGCTTTCATTTGTATTTTCCTGATGCTGAGTGATGTGGAGCATTTCTTCATGTGTCTGTTGGCCATCTGGACATCTTCTTTGCAGAAATGTCTATTCGTGTCTTCTGCCCATTTCTTGATTGGATTATTTGTTCTTTGGGTGTTGAGTTTGATAAATTCTTTATAGATTTTGGATACTAGCCCTTTCTCTCATATGTCATTTGCGAATATCTTCTCCCATTCTGTCAGTTGTCTTTTGGTTTTGTTGACTGTTTCCTTTGCTATGCAAAAGCTTTTGATCTTGATGAAGTCCCAATAGATCATTTTTGCCCTTGCTTCACTCGCCTTTGGTGATGTTTCTAGGAAGAAGTTGCTGTGGTTGAGGTCGAAGAGGTTGCTATCTGCGTTCTCCTCAAGGATTTTGATGGATTCCTGTCTCACATTGAGGTCTTTTCATCCATTTTGAGTCTATTTTTGTGTGTGGTGCAAGGAAATAGACTTACTGATTTTTTTATGTTAGCAGCTACTTTTTAATAATATAAATATTGTGCAACATAACAAAATGTAACTGTAGGCCAGGTTCCTCTCATGAGCCATTGATTGGCACCTGCTGATACAGTCTGTTTCATTTTACACAGAGGGAAACTGAGGCATAGTGAATACACATCTAGGAATGAAGAATCCAGGCCTGTTAACAAAGAAGCTTCAATAACAAACCAATTTCTAGAAATAGTAGTTATTTTGGTGTGGAGGTGGGTTGGGTGGGGGGGCTTGTAAAGGAAAAAATTAATTGAGCCCCTACTCTGTTTCAGATAATTTCTTAATGATTTCAAAATATAAAATCACACGAAATTTCTACAGCAGCCCTTTGAGGAGGTTACTTAATCTCTGTGCCTGTTTCCTTATATGTAAAATAAAAATAACAGTAGGTAATTCAGGGCAAAGATGAAAGGAGTTAGTTCATATGAAGTGCTTAGAACCAGATAGGAAGGACGTGTGGGCTCTCGTGGTTGAGTTCAGCTTTGTCATCGTCCGTATTTTACATGTAAAGAAACTGATTGTTCAGAGGTGACCTAACTTGCCTGTGATTGTACAGCAATAAGTCAGAACCAAGAATTGAACCCTGATTGTCTGACTGTAATTACAGGCTTCTTTTCCTCAATAGCTAGGCTGGTGTTGTAAATTCAAGATAAGAAAAACAAAAACAAAACAGTTCGTTTTTCTCCTTTTGTAATCACTGTACAGATGATCAAGGTCAGAAGTTAGGTTCTGTGGTATTTCTCTACACTGTCAGCTAAGTGTCCTCTCCAATGACGGAAGAGAAAATGTTACACAGATCATAAAAATGGTAGATAATAAAAATAATTTCTCCTTAGGCATTCATTATGCAATTTGGGGGGGGGCAGCTAATTTATCTTCCTAATTATGTTTCGCTTAAGCTGATTTTAAAATTAGTTTGTTTACCCTGAGCACACACTGATTAACAGCAGGGAGAGGTGGCCTAGAAGCATCTTGGGTGGTGGAGGGATGGTATCTTGAGATTTGGGGGGAATTTCCATGGGTAATTTTCATGTAGCTATGGGAAGGTAGAAGGTTGATATGTGGGTGATGCTCTGAGTATAAATAATTATGGTAATTTGTTGATGGGTATATTTAAATATAAGGCTATGGATTACAGACCCAGAGAGTTCAAGGGACCCCCAAGCTCCTTCTTGTTTATTATTTAGTGCCGAGAGTTCAGTCAAGGTAGGTAAATCAAGCAAGGAGATGGAGAAGGAGGGCTAGCCGGAGGTGACTCCAGGAGTTTCCTTTTAACAAATAGCCAACAAAGAGTAAATGTCCGTTATGTACCCCGCATTATGCCCAGAGCTAAGGACACCAAGATGAATAAGGCCATTGTCTTTCCTCTTGGAATTACACAATCTATTAAGGAAAACAGACTTGTAAACACAGAAATCACAACTTAGTAGATGAGGGCTATAAAAAAGATGGGGTCAGATTTAAGGGAGCAGAGAGGAGACCATGACAAAGTACCTAAGGGAGTTAGGAAGGGGAGCAGCTCCGTCCCTCACTCTTCCTTGTCTTTGCTCTGTTTTGGGGTTGGGAGTTGGGCACTTTTGCACACCAATGTCAGCGGGCTTCTGGCTGGTTCACCCAATCAGAGGCAATGGAGACAGATTAGACGCCTACTGGACAGGTCCACTGGCGTCCAGCTTCAGCAGGGTGATCACAGGCCTGGGATCTGGTGACCTCTGTTTGCACCTCCAGCCTGGGAGTGGTAGCAGCTTCTTGCTGGAGCTAATCTCTGCTGTGCCTCACTGTCCCCTGGTTGGTGGCTCAGTTTTTCCATCACCTGTAGTAAATCCACTCTATTTGAATTTAGAAAGTGGTTTCTATATTTCGGGCTGGGCTCTGATGGGTATGGTCGGCTTCCCGGGGGCTGTTACTGGAGCTGCTTCTGAAAGAGAGAGAAAGAATTGTCTTGATAGAGAGTCCAGGAAGACCATCCTAAATACCCTTGGAAGTTTGAGAAGCTTGAGTGTGGGGATCCAAGAGGGACAGACCACTGGCAGTGGGGAGCCAGCAACAACGTTCAGAAAAGGAATCAAGTGTTCAGGTATTTTAGAGAACTCACCTGACTCATTCTGCTCAGTAGATTGGTAAGGAAAAGAGCAGGGTTAGCATGAAGCCTGGTTAATTCTGACAGTGATTCTGGTCAGAAGCCATAGAGTCTTGAACAATAACAGCTTGATGGATAGACTTGGAGAGATGATACAACCTGGATATTACGTTCTTCATTAGGCTCAAAAAGGAAATTTCTTGGGGCACCTGGGTGGCTCAGCCAGTTAAGCATCTGCCTTCATCTCAGGTCATGATCCTAGGGTTCTGGGGTCAAGTCCTGTGTTGGGCTCCTTGCTCTGTGGGGAGCCTGCTTCTTCCTCTGCCTACAGCTTCACCTGTTTGTGTGCTCTCTCTTTCTTTCTTTCTCTGACAAATAAATAAATAAAATCTTAAAAAAAATAAGAAAATGTTTTTTTAAAAAAGGAAATGTCTTCTTTTCCTGCATTACTACAAGTACCCAATATATATTTGTTGGATGAATTAATAGTATTCTTATAATTTATTTGTGTTGTAAACCCTCAGTTGTGCTCTCCCTTCCTTACATTTCTCCCACCTCATCCTGAACCCTCAGTGCCATGATAATGTTTGACCTGGTCCATGCAGCCTGTTCGACACGGTCTGTAGGTTTTTCCTTCCCCCTTTCAGGGGTTCATTCCACTCTGAAGTAGCCCTCTCTTTCCTTAAATTTCCTCCCCACTAGAACCATTCTATCAGTGGATATTTACGAAGCATGCACATACTAATAGCTGACATTTACCAAGCACTTACAACACCATTAGGAACTGGGCTAATCACTTGCCATACATTTGTCTCAATCCTCGTAAGGGCGCAGTGAAGTTGGTGCCACTTTGGTCCTCATCTTATAGGTAAGGGAGACACGTCGAGGCCGAGTAACTTGTGAAAGTCATACAGCTAGTGACAGGCAGCCCTGGAATTCATACTCAGGTGTTTAGCTCTGGAACCCAGGTTCCAAGGCACTAGGTCATGCTGCCCGGCACTGTAGGCTCTGTGCTGTTGGGGAGCCAGACACATGTCAGACAGATCTGTGGGGAGGAAAGATGTGAATACAGAAAGAGTAAACTTTGATGCTAAAAATATGTAGTAGTTCAAGGCGACACAAGGAAAGCTGCCACAAACCAGGATGTGATGATTGCCAATATGACCGTAGAGGTAATGAGAGAGAGTGATCCTCCTGGAGTGGGGTAATCAAGAGACGCCTCAGGAAGGAGGTTGAATTTGTCTTGTGGTTTTCCGGCTATTTAAGGAGACATACTGAATTCCTTTGAAACAATGCAAGAACAACTTGAAGGTCACTGGTGGGCTGATGCAAATCACACTATGAAATTAAAGAAGGGAGAGGTTAATACTGACCAGAAAGGGCCTCTGGTTAATCTTCCAGCTCTGAGCACCTGAGGATAGAGCCTAGTACAGATGACCTATGTACCGCATACATTTCACTAATTCCTCTGCGTAATAACCTAAGGATCTTTGCACCAGTGGTGATTTCAAGAAGCAAAATAAGCATGTGCACCCTTAGTTCCTACATGTAGACATCCTGCTAAAGCAAAAAGACTTTGGCTGTATGTGGAAAATTTTTCTTCCAGTAGTATTGTACCAATTTACACCCCATTAAGGATCTGACCTGCCCCTAACAAAACTTTAGTATATTTTTTTTAAATCAATTTGATAAATAATAAATTGTATTGTTGTTTTTCTTTCTTTTTAAAAAAGATTTTATTTATTTATTTTGACAGAGTGAGAACAAACGGGGGAACAGCAGAGGGAGAGGGAGAAGCAGACTCCCCAGTGAGCAGGGAACCTGATCAGGACTCCATCCCAGGACCCTGAGATCATGACCTGAGGTAAAGGCAGATGCTTAACTGACTGAGCCACCCAGGCGTCCCATTATTGCTTTTTGAATTTATGTTTGCTTATTTTCCAAAGAGTTGGTGTCTTTTTCATATTTACTATCCATTTTTTATTTCTTCTTTTATGAATTACTCCTTTATTTTATTCTTTTAAAGATTTTATTTATCTGTCAGACTGAGAGAGAGAGAGAGTGAGAGAGAGCGTGCAGGCAGAGGGAGTCATAGGCAGAGGGAGAAGCAGTCTCCCTGCTGAGCAAGGAGCCCAGTGTGGGGCTCCATCCCAAAACCCTGGGATTGTGACCTGAGCTGAAGGCAGATGCTTAACCCACTGAACCATCCAGGCATTCCTGCATTACTCCTTTAGGTCCTTTTGTTTGTAAGTTTCTATCGGAATGTTCATTTTTTTTCTTATTGATTTTTTTAAATGTTTGGTTTTTATTTATTTATTTGACAGAGAGATTACAAGTAGGCAGAGAGGCAGGCAGAGAGAGGAGAAGGGAAGGAAGCAGGCTTCCTGCTGAGCAGAGAGCCCGATGCGGGACTCGATCCCAGGACCCTGGGATCATGACCTGAGCTGAAGGCAGAGGCTTTAACCCACTGAGACACCCAGGCACCCTTCTTATTGATTTCTAAGAGTTCTTTGTGTTTGAGAGCCTCACAAGTTTATCTGTCTTAGATGTTGCAAATATTCTCAGTTTGTCACTTTCTTCAATATTTACTATGGATTCTTTTTTTCTTTTTTCTGTAATTGTGATATAATTCATCTACAACAAAATGCATCTACTTTAAGTGTGTAATATAATGAGTTTTGGTAAATGTATATACCCATGTATCATGACTCCAATCAAATTATAGAACATTTCTGTCTCCCCAAAAAGTTACCTCATGCCCTTTTACATAGATCTAATTTCCATCATTTTAGATTAATTTTTCCTATTCTAGAACTTCATATAAAAATGAATGAAATGAAATGAAATGGAACCATCCAATATATACTTTTTCCATAAAACACATTTCTGAAATTCATCCATGCTGTTGTGTTCTCAAAATAAATGATCAAGAAAATGAAAAGACAACCCATAGATATGAGAAAATATTTTTAATACATATTTCTGACAAAAAACTGGTATTGTGGTTGCTTTTGATATTCAAAAATTTAAAATTTTTAAGAAGTCAGATGTATCTGTCTTCTTTATGCCGATGCCTTTGGTGTTATTCTTAGAAAGACCCTACTGTGCCCAACATTAGATAACTATCCTTTTATAATTTTTTGGCATTTTTATAATATTAAAATTTTAATCTAAAATTCAAATAAAATTAGAATTTTTATTCTATCTGAAATACTTTTCAAAAATATTAGCATATTGTGGGGCATCTGGGTGCTCAGTCGGTTAAACATCTGACTTTTGATTTTGGCTCAGATCATGACTTCAGGGTCGAGAGATCAAGCCCCATGTCAAGCGCATACTGGTCGGCTTAAGATTCTTTCTCTCCCCTTCCCTGTGTGCTTGCTCTCTCTCTCTCTTTCTCTTTAAAAAAAAAAAAAAAAAAAAACTAGAAAACTAACAAATTATCTCAATACCATTTATTGATATTCTATCCTCCCCCCTGATTTAAAATGCCACACTTATTAAATATTAAAATATTTATAGACACATGAGTCAGTTCTGGTCTTTGTATTCTATTTTCCAGCCATGGGAACAGCTGAATACTTTTGTTAGTGGTAACGTTTTTTCTGTTTTGTGCCCTATGAATACTGACTTCACTTCTCCTCTCTCTTTCCCCTCCCCCTTTCTTTTTCTCTTTCTGTCTCTTTTCCTCAATGATACGTTAAAATATAATTATGTTCTCCAAGACAGACACCTTTCTCCATCAAACCATCTTGATGTTTGGGTTTAGTGATAATATCCTTCCCCCCCTTTCTTCCCAGTTTTACTGAGGAACAATTGACAAATATAATTACATATACTTAAAATGTACAGCGTGATGGTTTGATATACATATGTAGTGATCAAGATCGAGATAATTAATACATCTATCTCCTATGAAAATATTCTTGATTTTAATATTGAAGTCATGTTTACTTGGTGAGGGTGATGCAAAATAGGAGCACGGAAGTTCTTGGGAAGCTAGCTCGTTACTACCCAATAATTCAGTGGCTTTGCTTTTACCAGTGAAAGAAAATCAGCCACTTTTTCAAGTCACAGAGGTAAATTGCCTCTCCGATGGTACAAGGCTACAGGTGGCCCCTCAAAGAATTATGAACCATTCACAGTAGTTCTTATTTGCACAAAGACTTGAATCCCAATTTTGCCTTAACCAGACCTAAAGACTAAATCCACTTGACTTCAAAGTAAGAAGACAGGTGAAGTTGGGGAGCCTGAGTGGCTCAGTGGGTTAAAGCCTCTGCCTTCGGCTCGGGTCATGATCTCAGGGCCCTGGGATCAAGCCAGAGCATCAGGCTCTCTGCTTGGCAGGGAGCCTGCTTCCCCCTCTCTCTGCCTGCCTCTCTCCCTACTTGTGATCCCTCTCCCTCTGTCAAATAAATAAATAAAATCTTTAAAATTAAAAAAAAAAGAAGAAGAAGAAGAAGAAGACAGGTGAAGGGGCGCCTGGGTGGCACAGTCAGTTCAATGTCTGCTTTCAGCTCAGGTCATGATCCCAGGGTGCTGGAATCAAGTCCCACATCAGGCTCCCTGTTCAGCTGGAAGCCTGCTTCTCCCTCTTCCTGCTCTGCTTGCTGCTCCCCCTGCTTGTGCTCTCTCTGAGAAATAAACAAATTAAATCTTAAAAAAAAAAAAAAAAAGGTGAAAAGGGAGCGTTACTCTTATTCATGGGAAAGTTACATTAAAATGATTTGTGTCTTACTTTTCAAAGTAGCCATTTGTCATTGATTTTAGCCAAGAGGCAGACATGTAAATAAACACCAAAAGAAAGACCAAACAGAGTATCTTCTGAACTCAATTTTGTGGTAGGATTGAGGATCAGGAGTGAAATTTTGTGGAGCCTAAGGGAGTACAGCAACTTAGGAGAGGAAGTTGGAGCAATGGCTGGCATAGCACTCTGTCCCCTTGGTGTTTTGGGGGAGGTTTTGGTTTGGTCTGTTTAAGGATGGAATTCTGGTATAGGACGTTCATAAGGCTCGTTTGAAGTAACAGTCAAGAACACTTTGCAGAGGCTGACCTGCTTTATCAATTTAAGGTGTTATTGTGCTTTTGAAAGTATAAAGAAGACTGGAAAAAGTTGATTCTCTGCTAAAAACTGTATTTTGATAGTGGTAATTTTTTTTTTAAGTCTTCATTTCTCCTTGAATTACCACCATTAACATTTTGGTACAAAGTTTTCCAGTCACAGTTTGTAAAACAAACCCTCTCACTTACAAGGATATAATAAGGAGTTCTTTCCCCCGGTTCTTTGGGTCTGGCCCAAGGACTGGGTAAGCAGCTGTTTTGCAAAAACTGGCCTCTCTGCTTTCCCCCCTTTGCAGTCTCTGCCCAGTTGGCCAGCAAAGTAAAAAGGCTTAATGTCATCCTATCTTTTATCCAGGAAGTAATAAACCATAGTCTCATAAAAAATTGCTTAGTTGTCGACAGTATGTGGATTCACACCTTAAGAACACCATGGTCTGTTTTAGACGTGTGGCGTTTTCACCACTTCCTCCTTCCCCCACTGATTGTGTGGCCTTGCAATGCCACGGCCTTGTGGTCTTCTTCTTTGTACTCTGGTGTCATCTGTTAAGGACACTGAAGGTCAACCCCTAATCTTACTTTCTAGTAAATAAATGGTTTGCATGGCCAAGATGAATCTCTAAATAGCTCAGGGCCATGGAATCAAGTGGAAAGCAGACATGAGAGTCCTTGGAGGAGGAAGAGAGAATAGCACATGGGCTGATGTGGTTGACTTCAGGTTAAAATAATTGCATGTCATGTTTTCGATCTTTGTAAGGTATGGCATTTACAAATCTACTTGGTCCCATGGGACCTAGACCCAGCCATTTCACAAACCAGCTAGGTGGGCAATGCTAAGTTAGGTGTCTTGGGCCTCTTTTGTTCATAACGAGAATAGGGATGTGTGTGTTGCTCCCACCTCAGTGTTATTCTAAAAAGTTATACCTAATAGTCAGTGTGATGGGGCTCTCTAGAATGCAAAACACTAGGTATTCTTTTAAGCATGATACTTTTTGACCCCATTCACTTTGCAGGAAAAAAAATAAAAGCTGAGTGTCTTGAAAATCAGAGGTCAAAGCTATAGGTAAAAACTCCAGTTCTAATCTGCATCGGCCCCCTGCCAAAAAATGTCTACGGTGGAGAACTGAGGAGAACCACTCATCTCCCTGTTGTTGTTGTTTTGGTTTTTTTTTTTTTTTAAGATTTTATTTATTTATTTGACAGAGATCACAAGTAGGCAGAGAGGCAGGTAGAGAGAGAGGAGGAAGCAGGCCCTCCGCTGAGCAGAGAGCCCAATGCGGGGCTTGATCCCAGGACCACTGGGATCATGACCTGAGCTGAAGGCAGAGGCTTTAACCCACTGAGCCACCCAGATGCCCCTCATCTCCCAGTTTTGAAGTCAACCCATGGGACCAAATGATAGGAGATTGTATGCCCAGTAACCTTTTTTTTTTTTTTAAAGATTTTATTTGTTCATTTACCAGAGAGAGAGGGAGAGAGAAAGATACATAAGAGAGGGAGTGCCAGGCGGAGGGAGAAGCAAGCTCCCTGCTGATCAGGAAGCACTATGTGGGGCTCAATCCCAGGACTCTGGAATCATGACCTGAGCCAAAGGGAGATACTTAACCGACTGAGCCACCCAGGCATCCCAGCACAGTAACCTTATATCCCAAATATTCCATTTGTTGCTGCTTCTCCCCTCTCAGACTTCAGAACCCCCAAGTTCCAGGCTGCCAACTCTCAAATTCCCTAGAATTATGTTGGAGTTAACAGAATGCAGCCCCAAGCAGATTGTGTTGACTATGAAAGAGACAGAGCGAGAGTGCCTGCGGTGGTAGCACACATGTCTCTGTGGTGGCAGTGGGGACATAGCAAGAGTGACTCAAGAGTGTCAGAAGCTCTCTTAGGGAAATGGCTTTGGGAAGGCACAGGCATAGGTTTGGGGATGTTCTGCAGATGTGATGTCTCCCCATATTCGTGAAGCTGGATGTTAGCTCTCCTGGATGACAAGAGGCCTGGCCCTTGAGCCCAGCAGGGGGCAAAATAGTGGTATGCTGATGAGTGCTTACCAACTGGTTTGACAGAGAGAGAGGCAGTAAAGGAAGCCTTGATCTGTAGTGTCTGCTGACTTCTTGCATGTCAATACTACCCACCATGGCAGAGTTCTAGCTACCAGTATGACATCATTGAACATGGAATTGGAAGGAAATGAGCAGTAACACCCCCATGCCGTGTCCCCACACAGAGATCCAAGAGACGTAAATAACTTCAAATGCATACATAGGAGTAGGCATAATGAAATAATTAGGAAGTGATGAGGGGCGCCTGGGTGGCTCAGTGGGTTAAAGCCTCTGCCTTCGGCTCAGGTCATGATCTCAGCGTCCTGGGATCGAGCCCCGCATCGGGCTCTCTGCTCAGCGGGGAGCCTGCTTCCTCCTCTCTCTCTGCCTGCCTCTCTGCCTGCTTGTGATCTCTCTCTGTCAAATAAATAAATAAAATCTTTAAAAAAAAATTAGGAAGTGATGAGGTTTAAGTATTTATTACCTTTATTTTTAATAAAATTTATTTAAGTATATCCTATATAATTTAATTTTTAATGATGGCAGTGTTTTTTAACAACCATCTGGTAAAATTCCTGAAATTTTGACACTCAGCTCTTATGAGTCCAGTACAAGCTGGTTTTGGACATTAGGTATGAAGAAGAAGAACAAAATGCTCAGTATGTTAGAGGAATATACAGACTCCAAGGAGAATACAAGGCTCCTGCCTCCTGCTTTACCTCATACCCTGGCAGGAGAAGACCCTGAATGAAAATGGGTGTGAGATGGGCGCCTGGGTGGCTCAGTGGGTTAAAGCCTCTGCCTTCTGCTCAGGTCATGATCCCAGGGTCCTGGGATCGAGCCCCGCATCAGGCTCTCTGCTCCTCGGAGGGCCTGCTTCTTCCTCTCTCTCTGCCTGCCTCCCTGCCTACCTGTGATCTCTCTCTCTGTCAAATGAATAAATTAAAAAATATTTAAAAAAAGAAAAGAAAATGGGTGTGAGACAAACAACTGGGCTCCTTTAACATCACAATAACAAAAAATAAAACAAAAAAACTCCAAAACCATTACCTGCTGGCACAGAATTTTCACCCACCTTATGGTTAACCTATATCTAGCTAGCAGGTAGCAGGTCTGGGAAGGAAGGCTTATAAGAAGGATAAGTTTTGAATGGAAGAAAGAAGAATGCTTGGGTAGTGTCAAAGTGGACAGAGACTATCATAGAAGGTTCTAGAAGCCAGGTATGGTATTTGAACACTGGATGCTTAAGTTGGTGAGAGAAAGCAGGAAGGATAATGCCCTTCACAGTTCTGTCCTGGGCCAGTACTGGCACAAATCTTGAAGAACATTTCTTTACGAGATTCTTATGGCGAAGGGAAAAAAAACCTTCTGTGGTCTCAGAAACACATCTTATAAAATAGGTCTCCCAAAATTTAGGCCACAGAGCTGTCCTCAGCAGCTATAATGACAAACAAAATGAGAAGTGCCTGAGGCCTAGGTGCTACCAAATTCTGCCCTGCTGGGGCACCTGGAGAGGAAAATGATCAAATGCCATTTCAGTCCATTATCAATCCAATCTACTTCTTGAGTGGCAGCAGAGAATCTAGTTCTAAAAATATCATTGTAATCTGTGGCTTGGAATAATCACACCTATCAAAAGCCAGGTTAAAGTGTGTGTGTGTGTGTTTGCACACTTGTGCACATCTTCATGTGTGCAGGCTAGAGTGAGGAAATGAAAATTACCTTGTGCATATATGCAATGGGCATTTTCTTTCTTGTTTCATATTTTCTTTCTGGGCAGCAGTTGTAATGCTGGCAAGTGGGGAATTTGGGAGAAGGGAGCGGGTGCTGCTGAGTACTCATCAGGAAGACCCCGGCACTGTGTGCAGCCCCTTCCACCCCTTATCTCACCCAGTTGCATAGTCAGGAAGCGCCAGAACTATGTTTTGTTTTTGCTTTTGTTTTTGTTTTAAAGACTTTATTTATTTATTTGACAGACAGAGATCACAAGTAGGCAGAGAGGCAGGCAGAGAGAGAGGAGGAAGCAGGCTCCCTGCTGAGCAGAGAGCCTGTGCAGGGCTCAATCCCAGGACCCTGAGATCATGACCTGAGCTGAAGACAGAGGCTTAACCCACTGAGCCACCCAGGTGCCCCCAGAACTATGTTTTAAATGGATCTTCTAGGAACCAGAGACCCTATACCGTGCCACTGTTGGTCCCATCCTTCACAGATCAGAGCAGGGATATCCGGAGTTGGGTCATACTCACACAGCACCCTGCCCAGCTCCAGAATGTCCTGCCTCCCCCCAGAGCAGAGTCCACAAATGCTTGTTGAAGGTAATGATTTCAGTACAATGAGTTAACATCTAAGGGTTTGCCTTGCAGTATGTCAATTAGGAAGAGACTCCACACCTATCCCAAGTCCAGCAAGATAGCTCTTGAGGGGACGTAAAACCAGATAATGGCAGACACCAGTCCCTGTCTTGTGTGAACAGCTGCTGGTTTTCTCGTAAGTGGCACAGCTTGTCAGCATTCTTCAGCATGCTTTGAAGTCTGGTGACTTGTGATGATAAAGGTGTGTTAGATTGTGTACCAGGCCATGCCTTTGGGGTACAGGGATGCTTAACGCTCTGAGAAAAACCTAAGAGAGGTATAGCTAGATGTGTGAAGATGGAACTTGGTGGTGGGGGGAGTAATTTTGAGCTTCAAAATTATTTACCATGGGGTTCCTTTCGAGCATGATATTCCAGAGTGTGTTCAAAATATGAATCAGTATGAGTCCATATTCTGCAGGCTGAAGCCACATCTGGGCCGCCCTGTCCCTGTGCAAAGAAGCCCTCAGCTCTCTCTTTCTCGCTTCTCCTTTCTCTTCTCCAGGTAGAGAAACGTCCCTTCAGCTAATCTCAGGAAGTGTGGAGAAGGGACAAGCTGACTGCCCCCAAGAAGGAAAGTTTGAGTGCAAGAATATGGACTGTGGAAGCAGAGGGGTTGAGAGGAAGGATTTGTGACATCTGCTAAGAATGTCACTGCATACCCAAGGGACACACAGTGCAGGGAGTGAGGCCCACCCTTGGGATTGTTTGCCCAGGGCTCCTGGGGGATTTTGAGGGAGAAAGCAACCCAGTCCCCACAACGTCAGAGCCCCCACCTGTTTACACTGACTGGTTTCCACCACCCAAGGGGGTAAATTGAGCTGCATATTTGACGATGAGGAAGTGAAGTGGAATGTGAGAATCCTCATTACTGACGTCAAGCTTGCCTTTCATTTTATTTATACCCATGACATTGTGACACAGGATCTAATTTTCCATTGTATTTTTTCCTCTGTTAGGACCCGAGTGATGACAAATGGTTCTGTGACTGACTGAGCCTGGAAAACAACATTTCAAATTCGAAGCCTGGGATCCTGCAGAATTCGGGTGTCTATTTGTATCTTACCACCCACCTGCCCCTCCCTTGAACCTCTGTACCGACCATCAAATTGGGCAAAAGGCATCATACTCCTACTGGGCAGAGCTGCCGGAGAAGTCAGAGCGCAGGGTGCCCAGTGGCCCACTTCCCTCTGGTGACAGGCTGTTCCTTCCTGGCATGGGTGATTGGCGGGAGGCCAGGGAGCTGTGGGGCCATGAGGCAGGCTTGGCTCCGAGCCTGGCTGCTGTCTGGGCATGAAACTAGGCTCTGGCCCCAGGAGCATGGTCCTAACTGTCTGACCCAGAACCGCCTGTGCAGCAACCATCCCACTTCTCGGGTCCTGGTGGGTCCCAGTCCTCACGCAGGGCAGATTTAGGAGCAGAGATGGATCTGGAAGGAATGGTAGAAGCCAGTACAGAATGCTATGGCAAAAGCCAGTAATGTCTCCACACAGAGAGCAGCCTCTGGGGGTGTGCCTAGGCCAGAGGAGAGAATGGGTGTGTGTCCAGCGAGTGGACAGAACAAGCTTTACTCTGCTTCCTTGCTCTGGGGCAGACTAGGGGCCTCAGCCCTTCCAAATGGCCTCACTCCATGACCTGCCAGGGCCTCAAATGCAGACACAGTGTCTCTAACAGGGGGCCCTCTGCCTGTCCTGAAATGAAAGCTCCACCCAGGGGACCAGCAAACCTGTCGCTTTCAGGAGGGCCTCCTACCACCAGCTTTTAAACCCTGTTTATCAGCCTCTGACCCCAGAGTAATCTCAACTTCCTTGTACTCAGTTCAGAAGATGTTTGCTATTCAGGATTCTGATGCCAAGGTGTGATAAGAGCGGCCTCAGGCCTTCTGAGTTCCTAAACCAACAGAGTCCAAGGATTTGAAAACTGAGAAGCGTGAGGACAGCCACGCCCTGAGAGGTGACCCTGCACCAGCTCCCGTCTCCTGAAATCTCCCAAGATATTTAGAAATAGGTGTTAGTGGGACTGTACTACCTTCAACTTTGGATGTCTTATTTGTTTTGTTTTTGCAACAAGAGTTTCCCATAGCACCAACAAAATCAGATCTGTGTTTTATTGACTCCACTGCAGTTCCTATGCATGGAATTCGTTTTGCTTTCTAACTCCTGTCAGTTTTCTCAGTCAGTTCGGGTAAAGCTGGCACAGAGTAAGCTATAGAGATACAATGTGGGAAAACAGAGAACACCTTCCAAGCTGCTCTCACCCCTAACTGGCCTATGGATGTGACAGCTGCATGGGGAGGAGGGGGCTATCTTCATGTGCCCCAGCTGGGGCCAGGCCTTCACGGTTCCGTTTGCAACAGCCCACCTTAGACCAATGCTAAAAGCCTGTATCTGCTTTCTCAGCCCGTCTCACGTGCTTCCGCTTCCCATAGGTGATTACATCAAGTGCTGGGGGTGGAGGTGAGGTCCAAGGGCAAAGAGGGTGTGAATGAGACATGGGCCATTTTCATCAGCCAGAAAAGTACAGCAGTAACACAAGGCTGCAGGAAATACACGTTTGGTGGTACGTTCACACTAAGTGGACTCCACAGGCTCAGGGTATAATTGGACATGCTCTAGGTTTTATACTGGGGTACAGGTGTCACTTAGAAGTCCCTTTCCCAAGGCTCACTGGAAGGGTTTTTGGGACAAGGGCATCAAAGGTGTTGCCAGGGTGCAAATGCTTCCTTATTAGTTGTGTGATCTTGGAAGGGTATTTAAGTTTTCTAGACCTCAGTTCCCACATCTGTAAAGGAGATACTGAGCCTGTCACATAGAGTTAATGTGGGGGATAAATGACATGAGGAAAACAAAGCATGTCTACCACATTGAACACAGAGTAGGGACTCCCTCCTTGGACTGGAGATCAGAGAACCCCACAGAAGGCTTCTTTTAAGTCTTAGCCCAGCCAGGTGGTTCCACTTCTCTGAGTTTGCTTCATGACAGATGCAAAGGTTGAGAATCTGTATGTTGACTGAACAGATATGATCGTGCTGATTAAGATTGGCAACACAGTGTGGAGAGAAGAATTGTCTTCGTGAACAAGTGTTAGAAGAGGAGCGCTGAGAAACACAGAAGCATGCCGTCCTGATCCTTGCCATGCTGGCCAAGGTAGAGCTGGGCCAGGTGGGGCTGCCTCTGTTTGGATTGTCTCTGGCTTAAGCCTGCCTTGAAGGTTCAAGTGAATCTGATTTTGTCTTGGGGTTCAGGTAGGGAACATTGAAGTGTGCTGTAGGGTCCCTAGGACACTTTACCTGGGACAAGATTATAGCTGCTTTTCCTGACCCCCAGCTGCCAGCTTCCCACAGTCCTCTGGGTGTTCCTGTATAAGGTGAAGACTCACTTAAGAAAAGCATTGAGTGACACTCTTGTCAGGAGGGATTTTACAGGGCTGTCCCCTTTGGCCACTGGGAGAAAAATATGTATATTAAAAATTTTTTTCTGAGGAAATTAAAATCCAAATACCTGTCTAACCAAGCCTAGGTGGAAAGTGAATCTTGGTTCCATATTATACATGTTAGGCCTGGAAGAAAAGAATGAGTCCTTGGGTTAACAGGGACTGAGGCTTCTTTCTAGGCTGCGGAGTAATTCTGAGTAAAAAGCAAGAGTGGTCAGAATCCACTGAGAATCTGAAAAATAACATAGCTGAGATTCTGCTCTCCTCCTTCACTAAGTTATTTACCCAGGTTACTGATAATTAATTAATTGTCTAAATCCCTGTCCCTCCCACCCCATTTATACATGTGGTTTCTTAGCAATGGACAGTGAAGGAAGTCTGAGACACCGGGTGTCGTAAGTGGTCTTTACTTTGATGGTGAGTAAATGAGACTTGGCTGTCTGTCATGTTATGCCTTTTATGACTGGAGGCAAAAGTTCACAGTGAACTCAAGAAATACACCGTGGTCACGTACTAGGTTGGCTAGGAAAAACAGACGAGTAGGCACTGAGTACCTACTCTGTGTCAGGCATGGTATAAAGCTTTGGGTATACATGGTCCTTGCCTTCACAGAACTCAGAGTCTGGTGAGGAAGGTAGATTTAAAAAAAAAAAAAAGATTTATTTATTATTTTAGAGGCAGGGGGGTGGTTTGTGAAGGCCAAAGGGAAAGGGAGAGACTCTCAAGTGGTTGCCTTGCAGAGCACAGAACCCAACAAGGGGCTCGATCTCAAGACCCTGAGACTATGACATGAGCCCAAACCAAGAGTTGGTCACTTACCTGACTGAGCCACCCAGGCACCTGAGGAAGATAGATTTAAAAACAAACATGCCAATAGTTGCATAATTTGCAGTTTGTGATAAATGAATAAATACTATGGGAGAGTACCAATGGGGGTGTGATACAGATTGGGGAACTGGGGTCAAGAAATTCCTCTCTGATGAATTGACAGATAAAGCCTGGAACAGTGCTTCTCAAACTTTATGTGCCTCAGAATCACCTGGAGTTTGTTTAATCAAAACAAAACAAAACACCGCAACAGATTTCTGGGTACCCCCCACCCCACCAGAGTTTATGATTCAGTAGGTCTGAGGTGGGTCCAAACTAATAAATGCTGAGATCACTGGTTTGGAGACCACAGTCTTGAGAACCACTAGGCTGTAGGATTGGTAGGAACTAGCCAGGTAAAGAGAGTTGGGGTGGGGAGGGAGGAACCAGTATAACAGACCATGTGCAAACACCCCAATCTGGAAAAGACCTGGGGGGTTTCAGGTAACAGAAAGGTCAGTGTGTCTGCAAGGTAGTGAATTAGTGAACCAGTGGTGATGAGGTGATGTTAGAGGTAAACCTGACCCTTATTCCCATCCTAATACTCACTCCACTGGAGACACTCTAGTGATAGCATGTCTAAGATGAATAGTTCCACTGACCCCGAGAGATGTCTATTAGAACGTGGGGCTAATAGAATAAGGCTGACCCTGAGATACTATGAAGATTCAAAGTGGTAAGGTAGGCAAAGGGCTGAGCACAGACTAAATGCTCAGTCTGTTCTAGATGTCCTTCCTCCTGCTTTCCCTCACTTGAAACATGGCCCCGCCTATCATTTAGCTAGAAGGGGACCTGATCCTGAATGGGTGCTGAGGTGCTAACCTAGAGCTGCAAACAGAAGGAGTTAATGTGCAAGTGCTCCATGCTTTCTAAATGGGGGATAAGGTTAAATAGTTGGGTATAAATAAGAAATCTGGATACTGCTTCCAAAGAGCAGGGGTGTGTGTGTGTGTGTGTGTGTGTGTGTTTTCATTCTCTTACATCTCCTGCAATTTATTAATGTCATGGATTTTAAACTGAAGAAAGCACGGGCTGGGTTTTTGGGTGCCAAAGTTCACAGTTGACATTACGCCAACTCAATTTAGACCTCATTTACTCAGAGCTTACTCTGTGCCAGGTGCTATTCTAGGTGTTGGGAAGACAGAAGTGGGTGCACAAGGCAAGGTCCCTGCTCTCACTGGGAGATGGGATCATAAGCAACACAGAGCCGTGGGATGAAAGCCACGACAAAGATCTGTACAAAGGGCAAAGAAAATCGGGCAGAGCAGTTTTGCCCAGGGAAGTCAGAGACGGTCACAGACAGAAAGTGACATTGGAGCCAGGCCTAGAAAGGAAACATCTAGAGAATGAGCAGAACTGAGGGATAAATGAACAGACCCCCTTTAAGAAATTTATTGTTATTGTTTTAAGCTCTGACCTAAATCATCGTTATGAGCGTCTAGAAGATACATGGCCACATGGTGTTGAATTTGATTTAAAATATTGCATAAACTGGTATATATAGAAACACATATGGAAACAATCTGAAAATATTTCTCCTCAAATATAGTGTGATTTGCTTTTACGAATTTGCTATTTTTGGATGAAAAAGTGAAATACAGTTTGGTCTTCAGAGACGCAGAAGAAATTCTATTGCCGTCCCAAGTGAAAATAATTTTGGTTCTTAATTCATTCATGTATTTAGTCAGTCAACAACTATGTAGTTAGAAAGTTCAATTTTGAAACACTGCAGTAGGTCCTTTAGAGGCAACAAAGACATATAAGATACTGTCCTGCCCTCAGGGTTCTTCAGGGCTTAGGAGTGAGAAAAACACCTGAACATAAATAATTCTAGCAAAAGTGGTGGTAGGTAATATGAGTGAGTACAAACAAACTGCTCCAAGTATCTTGAGGAAAACAAGCTATTTCCTCATTGGGATAATCATGGAAAGCTTGAACACTGATGGAGAAACCCTTTGCACTAGGCCTTAGAGGATGGAAAGGGATTGGAAATACAGAAAGCAGGGTTGGGGAGGGATTCCAGGCAGAGGTAGGTTTGTGAACAAAATGGGTGGAAGATCACTGAGAAATGGCACTTCGGCCTGTTCAGGGGTATGACTTGGGGGAAAGAACTGGAATAGGTAGATGTCAGCCTCATGGCCAAGTTTGAACTTGATTCCCCTGGCTGTGACTTCTTGGCATCTGAAAGGGCAAGCATCTGTCACTTGGCTTCTTGTACACTTGTTTTAGTTGACAACTCAGGCCTGGCCTTCATCTTGGCATAATTTCGTCCAACCCCTAGGATATGCTTTAAAAAATCAGTCTGTGAATGCGGGTAGAAGTATCATCACAGTGTGGCTCCAAATTGTCCTAAAGGCCAGGGATTCAAAGTACGTCTTGTTCTTTAGGCACTTATAATCCATGTCTAAAGGTTGAAGGAGAAGGGTTTTCTATGTCCCTTCAGGAAACAGATGAAGGCTTGTCCTACACATTTTGGACAGGTGTCAGGAACCCCACAAGGGATGGTGCAGTATCCATGAGCTAGTGAGAGTCCAGAAGCTGTTACCATCTGTAGGCTGATGATAACACCCTTGGGACAGGCAACACAGCCAATGTTGGAACTTGGAGAGAGCTCTGGGCTGCCCTGGGGTCTCAAAGCTACTGCCCATGTTCTCACCCTGAGTTGATGCCCCATAGTGGCTGATTCCAACTGCCTGGAAGTCAGAGGGCAGGGGGCCCACTGCTGTATTCTGTACTGGTCCACCTCCCAGGGCACAGGGTCAGGGAAGGAAGATGTAGAGCCCATCTAGAGGAGTAGACAGAGAGATTCTGGCAAAGTCTGGCAAAGTCCTCTTAGCTCTAGTATTTCCGTGATTCCAAAACTACAGTAAGCCTTCATTTACTGCATTGTTGTTCTCAGAAGTTTATAAATAAGAAACACAGGGAATTGGTTGGCTGGAGAGATGAATGGTGGATGGTGAAGGAGTCTTTGGCTCAGACAGTTCATTAAATAGCAACTCAACCAGATTGCAAGATTGGTGAACACAGGGACTAGGCTGGGTTTGTTCATTGTCAAATCCTCAATGCCCACCACTGTGCCTGGAGCTTAGTATACCCCAATATATGTTTGTTTGAATGAAGTGATAGATGAAACATCAAGAACATCAAGCAACATAAAAGGTGCATCTGGGAGTCTTAGGACAGGGGAATTCAAAGTTAGGGTCAGGAGCTAACATTCTTGGACCAAGAAGAAGCAGGGGATGACAATGTTTGTTTTTCCTGCCTCTAGTACCTTTTAGATCACACCTTCTCCCCCGCCCCCCACTTTTTTTTTTTTTAAGATTTTTATTTATTTATTTGACAGACAGAGATCACAAGCAGGCAGAGAGGCAGGCAGAGAGAGGAGGAAGCAGGCTCCCTGCTGAGCAGAAAGCCTGATGTGGGGCTTGATCCCAGGACTCTGGGATCATGACCTGAGCTGAAGGCAGAGGCTTAACCCACTGAGCCACCCAGCCACCCCGTAGGTCACACCTTCTAATACCAGCCAGGGAACAAAGGCCATTTCATGGTCTTGGAAGATAAAGAACAGTCTTTTTTTTTTTTTTTTTTTTAATCTTGCTATCCTTTTTCAGTCACTTAAAAGGACAACATTCTAACTCCTACAGCCCGACTTCAGTTCATCTGTTCATTCAGTGAACACTTACTGAGTGCTTATTTTGTGCCTGGGAATCCAAAAATAAGACAGATACAGACTGAGCCCTCAAGGAGCTTAGTCTGGTAGGAGCTACAGACCCACCATTAGGAAAGTATAGTGCTAGTGCAGGCTGCGGGGAGTGCGGGGCACTGGAGAGAAATCAGGAGACACACACACAGGCTGGAGCGCTCAGCCTAGGCACATTGAGACCTGAAGCATCCCTGTTTTCCACCTGCTTACTTCATCTCTGGCATCGCTCCCCACCCATGCCCCCAACCCCCAGCAAACTCCCCCCCCTCCCCGTAAGTAACAAAGTAAATGATGCATAATGCAAATTCCTGAGGTAACACTTTGACTTGGAGACATTCACACAAGTGCCATAAGCTGATCTGTGAGCACAGGTGGAGGGTACAGCTCTTCCTCAAACTAGAGAAGAGAGCAGGAGGTCAGGTGGGCACAAAGTGGGTATCTGGATTGGGGAAGAAGAGAGGACAGGCAAAGAAGGGAAGCAAGGGGCCATCTAGACAAACCTCCCTGACTTCAGAATTTGGGGGAGTGTCAATACGATTTACCATTAACTCTTTGCAAACAAGTAGGAAATAGGTGAGGAGGCTTGTTTGTTTACTTGTACTTGCATGGTTGGTTTTTAGCCTCTAGCAACTGTGATGTAGGGTCACAGTCTCAAAAGTATTGTTAGGGACCTGTATGATCCATATGAACACTGATCACCTGATTTACAAGGTACATGGCTGGCTTCCAAACATGGACAAGTCTCTTATGAAATTGCTTCATTCCCAGAGGTTTTGCTAATTGGGATATTTCTTGTCTTTACTTGAGTATGATGACTAGCGATAGGAGGAAAACACAAGTTGGAGGAGGAGAGGTGAAGTGGGGGGGGGCAGAAATAGAGCATTGGTCAGAATCTAAGGGCAATGGTTTTTTAATTTATCTTTATCTATATTTTTACATCTTTATTTTTTAATTTAATTTTTATTTTTTAAAAGATTTTATTTATTTATTTGAGAGAGAATGAGAGTGAGAGAGAGCATGAGAGGGTAGAGGGTCAGAGGGAGAAGCAGACTCCCTGCTGAGCAGGGAGCCTGATGCGGGGCTCAATCCCAGGACTCCAGGATCATGACCTGAGCTGAAGGCAGTTGCTTAACCAACTGAGCCACCCAGGTGCCCCTATATCTATATTTTTAAAAGCCCACTAAAGTTGTAAGAATTTGATTGAAATGCATTTAATTCTTAGATAAATTTGGGAAACAGAAGTATTTTTTAAAAATGACTACAACTCTCCATCTCTTAAAAAAAAAAAGATTTATTTATTTGACAGAGATCACAAGTAGGCAGAGAGGCAGGCAGAGAAAGAGGGATAAGTAGGCTTCCTGCTGAGCAGAGAGCCCGATGTGTGGCTCAATCCCAGGACCCTGAGACCATACCTGAGCCGAAGGCAGAGGCTTAAACCGCTGAGCCACACAGGTGTCCCTCCATCTCATTTTTTAAAGGAGGAAAGAACTTCCAGGCCTGGAAAATTTGGTTGGGATAAGTGTGTGTGTGTGTGTGTGTGTGTGTGTGTATGCAGAGCTGACTTTCATTTTCTGTAAGAACTCTACTTCTGTTAGGGAGTAACTCTATTTAAGGTGTTGTTTGATGTCCTTGCCTGGAAGAAGTTAGGCTGGAATCAACCTCTAGTCTGAGGGCAGGTTATCTTACTGTCCATCTACAGGTATCTCCTTTGTCCAATTCTCTCAGTGTTCACCTCTGGAAACCCTTTGAGACTGGATCCTTAACTCTCCTGCTCATGCTTCCTCTCATATCTGTGTATTGATGACGGCTGGATTTTTAGCTCCAATCCAAATACTTCCCACCACTGCAGACCTGTTTCCTCTTACTGACTAGACATCTTTCCTGGGTGTTCCATGGACACCTCAGACCCAACAGACTCAAACTACTCACCGAGAGTGTTTGCTTTACTACTATACCCAGGAGTTGCCCACTCATAGCCCATTCATTACAAACCCCTACTCCATCTCCAAGTATCCTTCCTGTTCTCCCCTTGCCCTCCATTTCTAAGGCCAATGCTCTTCTTCAGGATCTCCTCAGCTCCTTCTAGATTGTTACTATCTCTGTATCCCTCTTTGTCTTCTCAACCCATGCATTCCTCTACAACAGATATATCTTTATAATGTACAATCTCTATGTCTATTCCTTGTGTCAAATCATTCTGGAGTTTTCCATTTTCTAGCTCTTCACATCAGTGGACAACTCATTTAAATAATTTCATTCTCTCTGGTGGGTTTTCATCCTGTTATATGGCCATGGCTCCTGAGGCTCTTTGCTGGCACCTGCTTTTCTGCTTGACCTGTAACAGTTGGCAGGCCCACAGTGTGGGTTTCTGCCCTCTTCTCCCTTCTGATTACATGGCCTTCTTTGGTGACCTTATCCAACCCATGGCTTCTGGTGGCAGCTTTAAACTGATGATTCCCAAAGTTATGACTCTAACGCTGACCTTTTTGCTGAGCTTGAAACACAAAGATCCATCTGCCTCCTTGACAAGGTCACTTGGAAGTCTAATAGAGACTCGAACTGAACAAGGCCAAGGCCAGGTTGCTGCTTCCCCACCCGTGCTTTTCCTGCTTTTCTCACACGCTTCCCTATCTCAGTAAATGGCATCTCCATCCACCCAACTGCCCAGGCCAGAAACCTAGGGACTATTCTTGTCCACTCCACCCCCCACATGCACTTCATCACAAGTCCTGTCAGCCAGACAATCAAAATGAATGCATCTAGGTCTGCCCTGCTTTCTCCCTGGTCATCCCCATCTGTCACGTAGCTCACTCCAGCAGCCTCCTAGTGTCCTACCAGCATCCACCCTTGATCCCCTAGGATGGATTCTTTATACAGTGGCCAGAGTGACTTTTCCAAAAGTCATTCTGTGTTTCTTCTCTGCTTAAAACCACCTCAAGGCTTCCTGTTGCACCTGGCCACACTAGCCTCCTCTCTCTTTCTTGAATTTACCAAGCTCTTTCCTGCCAGGAGGATTTTGCATGTGCTATTCCCTTCTCTGGGGTCCTCCCCGGGATGTTTGCATTCCCAGCCCCATGAGTTACACCATGTGTCAGTTCAAATGTCCCTTCCTAGAGCAGCCTGCTCTGACCTCCCAAATTAAAGTGGCCTACCCTTCAGTTTTTCAGATCATAAGATAATATTTTGCTCTCCTCTTGTTCTTAACTGTCCCTCTTCCCTCCATTAGAATGTAAGCATCATGTCAGTATGGATTCATGTTATTTACAGTCTATCCTCAGCACCTAAAATCATTCCTGACATGCAGTAGCTGCTCCAAAAGATCTTTGGGTGGATGAATGAATATATAGTTGATGCTTGAAGAGGGAGGGTGTCCCTTCCTCTACATATTCACACATGCACTTGAAACTTTCCATTCCCTAAAACTTTAGCTACTAATGACCAGAAGCCTTACTGATAACACAAACAGTCCATTAACACAAAATTTGTGGGTTATATGTATTATATACTATATTCTTACAATAAAGTAAGCTATCAAAAAGACTGTTGAGAAAATAATAAGAAAGAGAAAATACACTTATAGTATACTGTCCTGTACTTATTGAAAAAAATCTATGTGTAAGTTGAACCCTGTCGTTCAAAGCTGTGTTATTCTAGGGTCAACTATAAAATTAAACAAATTTGCCCCTATTCAAAATATCTTGATAGACAGACAGATAGATGTGTTGAAGGTGATATAAGTATCAGTGAAGAGTGGGAGAGGTTCAGCTCTCAGACATGCTTAAAGGAATGTGTGACAGCCACCTGACATGGGGGCCTCTCCTCAGAAAAGAAGGCAAGAGTGTCTCATCATTAATGCCTATGACTTCCTACTAATAAATAATTTTGAGATATTTTATTGATAACACTGAACTTCCCAGTTCACATTTATTCTTTGCAAATGTGTAATTCCAGGCCACAGGGCTAATGCCCATCTAGGTGATAAGTTGCTTTTCCTTTCTCCTTTGTCTTGCGCCATCCTGAGGGCAGGGATCCAGGTTAGAGGATGTCTGGACGTGAATTCTGTAGGAAGTGTGTTTTGTTTCCTCCGAGTAGCTTTGGTTGATTTTGTCTGAGGTTGCAATATGATTAGGAAAACCTGGGGTGGCTAGGATCCTGAAACCACTCATGGAGTGAGGGAGACCACAGGCGTCCCCAAGTGGCCTCTCAGAGTCTATTCGTCCATTGTCAGGAAGACAGATATGGACTGTCTATGTATTCCCTTGGTTCAGGAGAGGGATGCGGGGAGCAGGATAATGCTATGCCAACCAGTGGAAGAATCATAGAAGGAGTCTAACACATGTGCTGCCAGGGTCATTGATGATCGTGGAAGGTAAAACATGGACTTAATATCTTCATTACATTTCTAGAAAAGAAAAGCAAAAGCCATACTTTCTCCTGTGACTGTGGGGATTTTCCAGCAGAGCTGCTCAAGAAGTCCTCACAGACTCTCTGCACACAGCACATGCCTGTGGCAGCATTTTAAATTTTTTAAATTTCTTTAATTTAAATGTTTTAAATTTCTTAATTTCTCCAGAAGTTACCAAACACTGGTAGCACCTGTTTGTACTGGGCTTTCACACTGTGGCAATCACACAAGCACCAGCTTGTCAGCGACATTAACATCTTCAGTCTTCAAAGAATGACCAGTGCCATGCTCGAAGGACCCTAAATGGTCCACTGTGCTAGACTGGAAACTCTGTGTCTCAGGTTTCTCTTCTTCTTCTCCCACCCCACCTTTTCTTTTCTTTCTTCCTTCTTTCCTTCCCTTTGTTTCAGTTCCCTTTCCTGCTCTTTCTGCCTCTTGTCCTTTCCCTCTCCTTCTCTTACCTTCTTTCCTTTTCTTCCTCCCTTCCTCCATCTCTTCCCCTTCCTCCCCTTCCTCCCTTTGAAAGTCATACCCCACTCTATAGTACCCTTCATGGTACGTGACAGGAAATGTCCAGTGGGTTTAAGTGTTGGGCTCAATTTAACTGTATTACATCCAGGGTGGAACAGAACACTTTAAAACTGTTGGGGAGGGTATGTGCTTTGGTGAGTGCTGTGAAGTGTGTAAACCTGGTGATTCACAGACCTGTACCCCTGGGGATAAAAATATATGTTTATAAAAAATAAAAAATCACAAAAACAAAAACAAAAAAACAAAAAAAACTGTAGGCCTCAAAAGACACTTATAGTCTAGCAAATAGGTGCTAGCCCTCCGAACCCTGGCTAGTAGTTTCGAGATGCCATCTGATTTTATGCTATATCTTGGGAACCGCAGACACCCCGCTGGCTGCCACAGGCATGTGCTGTGTGCAGATAGTCTGTGAGGACTTCTTGAGCAGCTCTGCTGGAAAATCCCCGCAGTCACAGGAGAAAGTATGGCTTTTGCTTTCCTTTTCTAGATAATTGGAAAGAAAATTCAGAGGATTTAGTGTCTTTGTTTTTCCTCATTGTCTCTCTATTACTAGTTTTCTCTTTCCTGTTTTTCTTTTAATTTATTGGCTTTTCTTTCTGAAAATGTTGGGGGTTTTTTTTGTTTTTGTTTTTTTAGTTTTTTTTTT
This sequence comes from Mustela nigripes, assembly GCF_022355385.1. NCBI lineage: Eukaryota > Metazoa > Chordata > Mammalia > Carnivora > Mustelidae > Mustela > Mustela nigripes. The sequence continues at coordinate 101,971,442 of NC_081568.1, forward strand.
TGCTGGGGTCAATTGGCCCTGAGTTTTTCAAGGCATCTTTTTACCTGCCTTTTTACCTGCTGGGTTCTTCAAGTTCTTCTGCTGCTCCACTACCTCCAAATCTCAGGCTGAAATTGCTCTTTCACCTCCTGATGTCTTTGCTGTTTTGCTTTTCCTTGTCCGTATGGGGCCTGGAGAGGCTACGATTATGACATAATGGGGGATTTTGCTGCCAATTTAAATGACCTTAGTTAGCCCTTCTACCTTTTGCCTCTCCTTTTCCCTCACTTTTTCATCTGCGGAAGGAGGAAGTGTATTAGTTTTGCTATTGTGCATAACATGTTACCACCGATTAAGTGGCTTAAAACAGCACACATTACCTCAGTTTCTGTGAGACTGAAGTCTGAGCATGGCTTCACTGGGTCTTCTGTATCAGCTGGGACTATAGTCTCATCTCAGGTCTGACTCGGGAAGAGTTCTCTTTCAAGTTCTCCTGGTTGCCCGCAAAACTTAGGTCCTTTTCATCTATGGGACTAAGGGCCTCAGTTTCTTACAGGCTCTTAGCCAGAGGCACCCTCAGTTTCTTGCCACATGGACCTCTTTATTGAGGTTCTTTGCTTATCAAAGCCAGCAAGAGAGACTCTCCTACCAAGGCTATGTAACCTAATCATTGAAGTGACATCCAGGGGGTGCCTGGGTGGCTCAGTGTATTGGGCCTCTGCCTTTGGCTCAGGTAGTGATCTCAGGGTCCTGGGATCAAACCCCACATTAGCCTCTCTGCTCAGCAGGGAGCCTGCTTTCTCCTTTCTCTCTCTGACTGCCTCTCTGCCTACTTGTGATCTCTCTCTCCTTCTGTCAAATAAATACATAAAATCTAAAAAAAAAAAAATATCTTTGAAGTGACATCCTGTCACCATTTGCTCCAGGTAGGAAGCAAGTCATAGGGTTCCATAAATGCATGAACACCAGGAGATGGGGATAATCGGTGACCATATTAGAGTCTGTGCACACAGAGAGGAATGCTTTTGAGAGAAAACTTTGGGCTCCTTAGAAAAAGACTATAAAGACTATATTCATATTGTTGTCATACCTTTCTATTGGCCTTTATAGATTATGGCTAACACCCAAATAATAATGTTTCTCTTTGTCTCTCTCCATGTCCTGTGGACTAGTTTCATGCTACTTGTTTTCCTTTTCTGTCATTAGAAATCTCATCAGCCTCTCTGGATAAGAAAGTCAGCAGGAAAATATTGCTGTTGTTGATCTTGGTTTTAACTGGACTGACTCAGCCCTGTGGGCAGCTGAGAAAGGAAAAGTCTTTGCAAATGCTCTCTAGGTCTTTGTTAGAAATCCCTCCACCCAGGAACCAGGTATGGGGCAGGTGTGATAATAATCACAAATAAGAAGCCAGGCTTATTTACAGCTGAGGGATTTAAGTAGGAACAATTTATTACTTTTAAAAAATGTCTGCAAGCTTCATAATAGAATCTGCCCAGACCTTTGATTCCAGCTCTTCAAGTGGGGGAGGGGGGGAGGAGGAGCAGGAAGGATGGCAGCACCTTTGGCTTGATCCAAACTTGACTCACAGTTGGTAGATTATCTGCACTAATTAAGACTGAGGGATAATCCTACCTACCCTCCACCACACACAACACATAAATAATAGGGCATGGTTTCATAGTCATATAAATAAAAAAGTTCTCCTTCACTTTGAGGACGAATGGTCTTTTATATGCTATACTGTATGTATTAATAATGACTAATGTCTCTGACTTTAGAGTCTCTTTAAAATAACATATATGAATTTTAATTGAGGAATGAGATAAATCTGATGCTTCACTGTTTACTTGGAGGTGGAGACACAAGAAGAAAGTGGAGAAGGGTGGGCAAGATGAGGAGAAAGCTGGGTGCCCAATCCCCGAGTCTCAACCAGCACCAGGTTGGGCAGCTCTAGCGAGACCCGACTTCCCTCGAGGGAGGGGGAGAGGCCCTGCGGGGAGCGAAGTAGTTAGGGGTGCGGTGCGTTAAGCGGACTCAGAGTCGGGGCACCACACCTCGGGAGGGGCGCTAGGACCCAGGCACCCGCTGGCCTCGGGACGTGCCTGGGGAGTGAAGGCTCTAAGAGGCTCCGGCTCGGGGCCAGAGTCCCTCGGAACGACCAGACCCTTCCCGTGGGCGCAAGGCGCGGGGTGCGGGGTGCTGCAGCCGCGTGCCCGCCACGGCATGGAGCAGACGCGCTGCCGGCCGAATGCCCGCCAGGTGAGCCCCTCGCGCAGGGTCCGTACGTCCCGCGGGCACCGCGCCTGGCAGCCGTCCGAGGCCGCCTCCTCCCCCTTCTCCAAAGCCCCGGGCACCCGGGCTCGGCGGCAAGCGGGCTGGGCGGGCTGGGTGCGCAGGCACCAGGCCAGAGCTTTCCCCCACAGCCCCTCTCGGACACCGGCGCGGTGAGGAGGGGTGTTTCTTCTCCTCCCACCCTCCTTGGTCTCTGCGTGTCCTGGTGCCCTACTCCCTTCTCCCTTCCCAGGAGGGGAGCACTTCGAGTGCCTGGTGTAACCGCCCGGCTGGTAATTCCGAACGCGAACAGTCGCCCACCAGCAGCAACCGGCCGCTAGTGCGTGTCCCTGCGCAGCAGCCGCGGCGCTTTCCCTGGCGTCACCCCGAGCTAGTGCCGCGACGGGCCGGGTCCACCCCCTCCTGTTGCACCCCGAGCTTCCCACGCCTCTCTGCGCGGCCGCGGTGCCCCTGCTTTCCTGCAGCAGCCACTCGCCTTCCCGGGAAGCGAACCACCGCCAGCCCCAGCCGGGGCGGGGGGGGCAGTGGAAGCGAGGGTGGGCGTCCTGGTGGCGGAAGCCTGCGTGCGGTCCCTTCGGCACCCGGGCCTGCACGGTCCCGGGGACCCGCTCTCACCCGTGCGCGCAGCTCCCGCCCGGCGCTCGCTGGGCACACAGAGCGTGAGGTTTAAACCACCCGCCTCCTGTGGGGCAGATGCAGCGCGGGTGCCAAGAAGGCTCGCACACCGTGGAGGTATAGGCAGGTGCCGGTGAGAGCAGTCTGCAGTTCAGGGAGGGGCGTTTCGTCCAAGGAGGGAGCTTCCACCCGCCAGCTGCCGCTTTGAACTTGTGGGCCTTCTGCTGGGCGTCTGAGCGTCACCTGAGTGCATTTAGTTACAGGATCAAGGAGTCGCGGGTCCCCGGACTGTGGCCGAAGACGAGGCTTGGCTAGCGGTCTTAAATGTGCAACAGGGTCCTCTGTACCCTCAAGACTAGCCCTGGTCGTGCATTCTGCTTCCGGCTCAATTTGACGCCAGTTTGCAGTCTCCAAGTTGCCAACCCCAGGAAGAAAGGCCGCTGAATCGTTACAGTGGGCGAGCGGCGAGTCGCTAGGGGTGCACGACCATCGCGGTGCAATGGCAACTTTTGCCAGCCGCCAGGTCGGGGCGTGGGGGTGGGGGTGGGGCGGGGCGTGTGTGCCTACTCGGCTGGTAACAGACACGTGTGTCACACGTGTTTACACACCTAGGACTGACCTAGAAGAGAAACTTCCTCTAAACTGTGTTGGGAGACAATCAACAAAAACATTTACACCGCGTTGGTGGGGATAGGTGAGGTAGGAGGACCTTCCCTTTAGGATTTTATAATCTGCCTTTAGGATTTTATAATCTGCCGGTTGGCATTGCCAGCCGTGCTTGACTGCCCCTCTGACCTTGAACGAGCTATTTTAACTTTGCTTGGTTGTCCAAGAAGCAAAAACGGAAGAATGATAATCCAGCAGCAGTGGAAAGCGCATTCCCTGGGAAGCCAGTCCTTGGGCTCCAGCCCTAGCTGTTTCACTGCCCAGCTGTGAAACTTTTGGGCAAGCCACACAAAGCCAGGGACTCAGCTGCTACAAAAGACTCCAAAAAAACCTTTAATTCTTGGGGCCACTGTAGCAGCAATTTGCCAAGCTTAGATAGCCTACAAATGCTCACTAGTTCCTTGCATTCTGCATTATACTTGGTTCCACAGAGCATCCATGGACTGAAGAGATACTGGATCAGAACGGTGGGTACATTGAATTTTAATTCCAGTCTGTTTCTAGAGCCACACAAACCTTTCAGGTTTACAGTCTGGGAAGTAACCCTGGTTGGTTGAATTAATACTTCAAATGCACCGGGTTGGACCTCAAATAGAAAGTCCTGTTTAAGTTAGAGTGTGGTCACATAAAAGGTTCCTTCTGTGGTTTTGAAAGATCCTTGCCATAAGTACAGTGTCACAGAAATTAGTAGAGGAGAAGCCCCAGGCTAATCCCTTGGCAGAAGAGGGCAAGTGTGCTATACATCTAGTGGGGCTACTTTAGATTATCCCTGATAAACACTCTGTTTACCTGGGAATGACTCCATTATTGTTAACTCCCCAGAGAAGAAGTGTATCAGTTTGGTAATGAAATAGGGAAATTGTCTTTAGAAGCCACGTTAAACATTAGAATACCTAACATAGCTGAGTTTAATGGGATAAGCACTGTTTTAAAAAGCATTGTCTTTTTATTTAATTTCAGGAAGAGAAATAAGTGGAATGATTTATTATGTTTTCTTCCTAGATAATTTTTCTTTTAAGAGAGAAAAAGCAGAAGTAAATGCAACATAAATTGCAAGAAAGCTTGTTTCTCTGGGTTCCAGAGATGAGTATCATTATCATTACCATCACCATAATGGTGACTGTCTACTAAGCACTTATTATGTACCAAGCATCTTTCTAAGCACCTTATGTACATAGTCTAATGAATCCTGTAACACCTTCTGAAGGAAATGCTATTATTTCTTTCAGTTTTATAGGTGTGAGAGCTGTGAAAGTTTCTGGCCTGAGATCACACAGCTGGTAGGTAGTAGAGTTGGATCACTTACTTAGGTTTATTTACGACAATTAAAGCAAAATGCAGGAGAGGGTTGGGAGGGCAAAAAGTGTTTACCAGATGTCAGGTACTTGACACACATCAGTGCATGGAGATTAAGAAATCTTTCATGATTGCTAATTTACTTTTCTTTTTCTACTTTTTATCCTTGTGCTCCAGTAAATATGACATAGGTGTCTTTTCATGTGGACAAAAAAGTTGAACTTTTTTTCAACTATATAGATTTGAGTGCAGATGATGAACCATAATTTATTTAACCAATTCCCTTTAAGTAGGCACTTCTATTGTTTCTGAATTTTCACAATCACATATAGTGCTAGCATAGTGTTATCTTCTTATTTCTATATTTCTGCACATCTGTCCAGCTCTTTCTGGTCAATTAATCCTAGGGGTCAAGTTGCTAAGTGAAAGAGCATGGTTACCATTTGATATGTACTCTTTATTTTTTTATTTTTAAAGATTTTATTTGTTTATTTATTTATCTGACAGAGATCATAAGTAGGCAGAGAGACAGGCAGAGGTCAGGGGGCGGGGGGAGCAGGCTTCCTGCTGAGCAGAGAGCCTGAAGGGGCCCAATCCCAGGACCCTGAGACCATGATCTGAGCCAAAGGCAGAGGCTTTAACCCCCTGAGCCACCCAGGCACCCCCTGATGTGCACTCTTTAATAGATACTGCTAACTTGTTGTCACACAAAGAAATATAATTTTTGGTTTGGAGTCCAGTTCCTCCACTAACATGTTTCTGGGCTTTTCAGAAACCGGGAATCTGAATGGGTCTCACCTGTATTGTCTGTCAGTTGGAGGTGGTCGAACCTATTGGTTCTAATTCTGCAAATATGTACAATCAGAGGGTGAACAAATGAAATTGTTCCTATGTGAGCATCTTACCTGCAAAACTGAAAATTTAATATGGTTTCACCCAATGGCACGTTAAGTCCTGAAATAGGTTTTTGGTAGTCCATCTTTTCAAAGGTGGATTTGTGTGTGAGGAGAGGCTAGAGTATGCTGCAGTCACAAATAACCCCTGAAACCTCAGTGGCTTAAAAAAAAAAAAAGTTTATTTCTCATATTAAAGTCCAAAGCAGGTTAACAGAGTGCCCTGCCCCACACAGTCACTGAGGGAGCCAGGCTGACGGGAGCTCTGCCATCTTGTAACTCCATTTTCTAGAGCATACTGTCTCCCTGGTCCCATGGCAGTGGCGGAGGAGAGAAGGACCATGGGCAAATAACACCTGCCTTTAAGTGCCTCAGCTGAGGAAGGAAGTGTATTTCTTTTATTTATGATCCTTTGGTCACACACAACTAGTCACAAGGACCTCACCCCAATGCAGGGAGGGTAGAAAATGTTGTTTTCCCTCATCCAGAAAGAGGAAATGGTGTGGTAAATACATAGCATTGTGTATTAGTCTGCTAGAGCTTTTATGACAAAGTACCACAGGCTGGGTGTCGTAAACAAGAGAAATTTATCTTATAGTTCTGGAGGCCAGAAGTCCTAGATCAAGATGTCAGTGGGGTTGATTTCTTGTGAGGGTCTCTCTCCTTGGCTGGTACATGGCCACCGTAGAGGAGGAAACATAATTTTCCCTCTATCCTTCTAGGTTCTTGGCAGATACCCTGCCCCCTGAAATAAAAAGCAAAAGCAAAAACAAAACAAAACAAAACAAAAAAACAGATCTACAGCAGAAAAACAAATTTTAATAACATACACATAATTACTTGGCACTTTCTGGAGTCCCACAAAGATAATGAGACCTGTCAAAAGGCGGCCACATGATCAGGGCCATCATGATCATCTTGATCTAAGGGAAAGGGGTCTGAGGTTTCCAGGGGAAAAAGGCAATTCAAAGGAAGGTGAGAAAAGTGAATGTTTGGTAAACCAAGGTTGCCCTGCCCTGCAGATAAGTCTTTCAGGGGAGTTATCTCTGGTAATAGCTCCCTTCCTGGTACAAGATCCCTTTCGAATGTAAATTTCTCTTACAAAAGGTAAGCTGCTACCCTGTTTTCAGAGCTTCTTTTGTGTCTGCAATTCCTTAAAAAATAATCAGTTCAGAATAATCCTTATGCTAAAGAGGCATATTTTGGGGTAGCACATACTGCTCCCCTTTCACCATCTTTCCCCTGCATCTTCATGCGATCTTCTCTCTGTATGTCTGTGTTATAATCTCTTTAAAACAAATTTTTTTTAAAAGATTTTATTTCTTTATTTGACAGAGATCACAAGTAGGCAGGGAGACAGGCAGAGAGAGAGAAGGGGAAGCAGGCTCCCCGCTGAGCAGAGAGCCCGATGTAGGGCTCGAACCCAGGACCCTGGGATCATGATCTGAGCTGAAGGCAGAGGCCTTAACCCACTGAGCCACCTAGGCGCCCCTAAAACAAATTTTAAAAAAATATTTATTTGAGGGAGGGGGGAGAGAGAGTGAGCCTATGCAGGAGAGTAGATGCAGGGAAAGGGCAGAGGAAGAAGGAAGGAGAGAATCTCAAGCAGACTCCCGCTGAGTGTAGAGCTCTACCCAGGGCTTGATCCACTGGACCTGAGATCCTGACCTGAACCGTAATAGTCTACTGCTTAACTGGTTGAGCTGCCCAGGTGCACCCCCCATACACATACTCTTTTATAAAGGCAACAGTCCTGGGTTGGAATCCACCCTCATGACTTAGTTGAATGTTATTGACCTCTTTAAGGCCCTATTCAGATATAGTTACATTCTGAGCTGGGGGAGGAGAGTTAAGAATTCAACATATGAATTTGGGGGAGGGGCTGCAATTCAGCCCCAAATCCATTGTCGCTGTCATTATGTGGCCCGTCCTGAGGTGTAGTTTCCCAGTTTTTATTTGAGGAGGCTGGGGTGTTTCTGAAGCCACATCACAGAGCCATCTCTCTCTTCACATCTCATCCTCAGCTACTGACTAACAAAAAGTGTTATTTTTCTGAATTCCCTGGATATGGTTTTAAAGTGTCCCAGTGTTACTACCTGCATCAAGTAACATTTCCTTAAACATGAGACAGAGACTGTAGGAGAGGTGATGAGCGTGGTGGTTACATGAATCCTGAAGCAGGCGCCTGAGCTCTAATCCCTGCCCTGCCCCTTTCCAGCAATGTTTCCTCATCGGTAAAGTGGGAAGAACAGCACTTAAATGTTAGGGTGCCAATGAAATGAGATAATATATGTAGAGCGGTTGGCATATACCAGGGGATCAGAGTGATGACCTTGATTATCTGCAGCTTCAGAAGCTCTTGGAGCTGTCCAGGCACAATGTGCTGTGTCCCAGACTGCTCCCCAGGGGCACGGACCACCCAGAGGGACTGCAGCTTGAGCTCCCAGGGCTTCCCAGTAGCCTGGGAGGCAGGTGTACCTTCAGAGGAAAGTCATCACGTGACCACTTGAAAACTCCCAGTAGCACACACATATTTAGGTCATAGGTTCACAGCGAGATCTGTGAGCCCAAAAGGAGCACAAGAGACCCTTCCTTTAAGTAGCCCTTTAAATTATCCTCCCCATTTCAGTTGAGGCAGCTAGGGCTGGCAGTTAAAGCAGGACGTAAAAGCAGCACTTCAGGTTTTCTGAGATGTTCCCTGTCCCACTCTAACGCTCCCAGAATCAGGGTGTGTTTTCAGTCGGTGGGGCCTGAGAGCTAGGCCTGAACCTTTTCCCGCTAACGGGCGGGGAAGGACTGTTGCTGGCTTTCCGTCTGACGGCATCTTCCGCTTGGAAACATAAGGAGTTAGGCTAAGTGCGGATTGCCCTACAGCTGGGCTGGATGATCTGCCTGGATTACTGGGAAACTCTAGATTCCTGCGCCTGTCCCAGGAGCAGGAGAGCTTGGAGCTGTCGCGAGGCCCTGGGCCTGCAGTCCTGGAACAATAGACAAGCCCCTGGGAAACCAGGGCAGTGGCTTTTCTGGGCCGGCGGGGGGGGGGGGGGGGGGGGGGGGTCGGCCCCCGCCCCCCCTCCCCCGGTGCGCCCCCCCCCCCCCCCCCCCCCCCCCCG
>NC_081568.1:101980395-102029486 GCF_022355385.1 Mustela nigripes
GGGGGGGGGGGGGTGTGCCAGGCACCTCATCCCTATCCACAGTGTGCATCCGCCACCTCATCCCTATCCACAGTGTGCATCCGCCACGTGGTGTGGGGAGGCCAAGACTGCACGGTGAGTAGCCGCTGGACTTCTGCGAGACAGCAGACGCTGCCGTGTTGTGTTTCCTACTCTAAAACCAAGTAATGGCAGTGTTGGATTAAAGCCGGGAGTGTGTCGATTACCAGCCTAAATCTGGGACCACCATTTCCCCAGGGTGGAGCGGGGGAGGGGGAGAGGACACGGCACCTTATAAGTTGTCGTCCCTCCCCCCTCCCCTCCCCCGCCCCCAGGCCATAGTTGCCATCCCCAGGGGATGTATTTACTCAGTTTTCACTCTTGATATTTTCAACTTTTCAGTGGACGTGGGTGCCCTGCTGTCAACCCATGGATTGAGTTTAATTGCTGATTAAGAAGACTTCAAAAAGGTTACACTGTGATTCAGCACCGAAACAAAAAAGTTACTGTTTACACAGTTACAAAGAGAATCAAGGAAATAGAGAATGGGCCATAAATTTGATATTCATAGAACAAATATTTGTCAGGATGATGCAATTTCAGCTTTGTTTCGTTTGTTTTTGCAAAGTAGCAGCCAAGGGTGCTGGATAAAGAAAAGATACCCACAAGTACATAAAGCTAGATTTATGCTTTGTTATTGAGATGCATGCAGGAGGATTACCTATCACATGGCAAGTAACTAAACTGAAGAAGGCAAGAGAAATTGCCTAATCCGACGGTATAGGTGAGAAAATTCAGAGCTGTGAGTGGCTAGTGAAACCAGTTTGTGCCTCTTACAGGGCTGGCATTAGACCGTTAAGTTATAGTTTAACGGGCTGAATGTTTTTCTTAATGGTACACAAAGTGATGGTGTTTTGTGTAATCAGTGGTGTCTTAGTTTGGAGAAATGTGGCAGAAGTGACAAAGAGACTGGGATCTAGGTCCCTTACCTGCAAAGGGTGCACATCCCTGACCCAGGTGTTATCTGACCCCAGCATCCAGACTGGTGACATAGGTCACTGACCCAGAGTGTGCATGCCTCCTTAGGAGTGAGGAGGCTAAGGTGCAAAATTTGAGGAGGCCCCCAAGTGGTCAGCATGTGAGAGTGAGGATCTACTTAAATGTTGTGGCTTAGGGGTTCCTGGATGGCTTCAGCTCAGGTCATGACCTCAGGGTCCTGGGCTCAAGCCCTGCATTGGGCTCCCTGCTTGGTGGGGAGCCTGCTTCTCCCTCTCCCTCTGCCCCATACTTGTGCTCTCTCACTCTCTATCTCAAATAAATAAAAATAAAAACACATCTTTATAAAATACTGGGGCTTACCCGATTTGCTTGCCTTACCAGAGTACCTCCAGGTTTTGATCTTTGAATCAGTTTCTAAATGACTAAGAAAATTAAACTGAGATGCAAGTGAATGAAAATGCAATCATCTAACACATGGCCAGAGAGTATTCTCCAGTGTCAATATTACTCCTCCTGGATGAGATCTATAGATAATATTACTAAGAAAGAGGTTGGGACATTGTGAGGAAAGTGACCAAAGAAGTATACTAACACACCACATGCATTCTTTACAGTTGTACATCTGTACAATTAGCCATGGCTGATTAAACAATAGAAAAACAAGTGATTTCTCTAGGTTTTTAGGATCTGTTTTCTAGTTCCTTTTAGTGATTTTTAAAAGAAAGTTCAAGACCGTCTTCCTTACAGTGGACTGGAATATAAAGAGGAAATCAAATTCCTTAGGTAGATTTCATTAAATACTCTCTATTTCAAAATCAGCACAGAAGGTCCTCTTAGTAACCTAAGAGTTCTTTGGATGGTTGAGGGGTTCTAGATCCTGTCCTGGCTGATGATGGAATGATAATCACAAGATTGAGATACATAATATTGACAAACGGTTTACTACGAGCAGCTTTGTCAAAGGGCCTGTTCGTTGGACATCATTTCTGCCTGAAGAGCATTATTCTGCAACATACCTTTTCATGTTTCAAAGAGGAAGAACCTAGCTTTACCCCAGAATAGGCTTTTCAAAGGGACAGTGGCCACTGAAGTATTTTCACCATCAGAGAGCAGGCTTTCCTCTTTAAGGAAGAGCATTTACCATCTTTTAATATGGCACACATTGGAGTTCTCAATGTGCTGTCACTCCTGGTGGGAATAAATTTGGTCTGAAAGGCTATAGCTCACCCACTGGTCTCTGCAGCAGTGGAAAAGATCCTGTGGCTTTAGGAACTGCACGAGAGTAAAATAAGCAAGAAGGTGGGAGAAGATGGTGGAAGGAGTAAAGGGGTTTAAAGCAGTGTATCCTGATCCTGGGGCATCACAGCACACAGAGGACCATAGCGATGTTGTCTGAGATGCTAGAGTCAGTGGACGAGACTCTGGGGTTGCTTAAGACCCTGCACAGGGGGCCTGAGGGCTGAGAGAATATCTTGTCATGCTGTACCAGGTCGGTCAGTCCACTGGTGAGAAGCCCTGGTGGAAAGTGTAGCTCTCAGGAGGAGGGAGGAAGGGACAGAGCTCAGAGACCACCGTATCATGGGTCCCTGCCTGCTTTTCATCCTAGATGGCCTCTAACCCTGGCCTGGGGGTAGCTGGCCTTCCTGGTCCTTCCCTAAGCCCTATGTTTAGGGGCACATGCTTGGTCGGCAGGCCTTTTCTCTGTCTCTGTCCATGCAAGCTCGGGAGGTCGGTAAGAGCTGTGAGCATCATCAGGAGGGCGCAGACTGCGAGGATGGTCACTTCTTCCTGTAACTTCTCATCTGTGGGGAGAGAGCAAAGAAGGAAAATTAGAAGGTCAGCTGGCCATATGTGCCTGGGAGAGAGAGCGCTAGGGAGAAACTAGGGAAAGATAGGGAGAAAGATTGAGCAGGAAGGGGTGTTCAGGACTCCCCAGGATGGGATGGGGAATATTTATTTAGTAAATTGGGTGGTCAGAGAAGGCCACCCTGGGAAAGGGAACATTCGAGCCGAGGCCTGAAAGAAGTAGGGAATGAACCATGTAGCTGGCTGGAAAGTACTTTCCAAGCAGGAGGAATAGCTGATGCAAAGGCCCCGCGTGTCCAAAAGGTTAAGGTACAGAAAGGAGGCTCGTGTGGCAAGGAGCCCATGAGTAAGGGGAGGGCTGTAGAGACTGATGTTGGAAGGTCATGGAGGCCTGACAGCTGAGGGCCTTGTCTGCTCTAAAGACCTAGTGAGATGGGAGTGATGGAATCTGACTTCAGGTGTGGGCAGGTCACCATTGCCGCAGCCACGCTGAGAAGAGCCTGAAGGCAGTCAAGATGAAGCTAGGGCATGTGCTGGGAGGCATCACAGTAATCCAGGTGAGAGATGGGCTGGCCGAGACCTACGTGATAGCAGTGAACATGGTAAATGATGGTCCGATTCTGGTTTAAGTTTTAAATGGAATTAACAGAATTTGTAGACAGATGGGACATGGGGTGAGAGAGACTCTAGGATAACTTTAGAATATCTCTCAGACCCCTTGCAGCACTAACATGGTGTCTGTTGTTTTTTTTTGTTCAATCCTTTTTTTCTTTTTCTTTCTTTCTTTCTTTTCTTTTCTTTTTTTTTTTTTTTAAGATTTTTGTTTATTTATTTGACAGAGAGACACAGCAAGAGAGGGAACACAAGCAGGGGGAAGTGGGAGAGGGAGGAGCAGGCTTCCCACCAAGCAGGGAGCCTGATGCAGGGCTCGATCCCAGGACCCCGGGATCATGACCTGAACCGAAGGCAGACGTACAATGACGGAGCCAGCCAGGTGCCCCATAGTGTCAGTTTTTGTTATCTGTCTTTGGTCCTGGCCACCTGGCCCCTGTCTTTTTGTACTCAAATGAATTCTTCATGAATCAAATCTGACGATCAGGGCTGATATTGGGAGTGACCATGGTCTGGCTTAGTTCTTGCCCCCTGGTTTTCCTGGAAAAGAAACCTTTCAAGGGAGATACAAGGCCAGACATTGACTGTGACAGCTCTTCTCAATAAGCCAAGGTCAGAATAAAGGTGTACCTCCCCTTAGAAGCCTTTCTTTATAACCAGATTTGAATTTAAAGGAGAAGGGTGCATCATAGTTTGACAGCTAAAAATTACTGCTCTTGATAACTGAACCATAATCAGTGGAGAGATGAAAACCAATGGAATCATTGGTTGCAGAAATTCATCTAATAAATGAGATGGTAGAGAAAAAAGAGAGAAAAGCCCATAATGCATGGTTTTGGTGCCAGTGCCCAATGAGACTCAATGAAAAGTCAAGAGAAAGCAATGCTTTCAGTAATACCAAATCTGACACATGACTGGGATGTGACTGAGAAGCTGCTACCATCTTCCTCCACTTGCTTGACCCCCAACTTGTCTGTCTTGTTTCAGTTTTTGTTCTTACAGGTCTAAAAGTTGTGTTCCCATCATCACTTGGGGGCTAGCATATAAACCAGCTGTTGGAAATGTTGGCCACCTATTGGTGAAGACCTCTTATGGAATTAAAGCAACTGCTGATCTCTCAACATGTTTTCTAGAAAAGCTCCAGTGGGCGAAAGATATAATAGGCTCAAGAATAATATGGTTAGTAAGGAATGATGAGTTTATTATTGTCTCAGGAGTGTCACTGTGCTCAGGCTGCCATAACAAAATATAGCGGGCTGCGTGGTTGAAACATAGCTATTACTTTTCTCACTATTCTGAAAGCTAGAAGCCCAAGATCAAGGTACCTTGAGGACTGCTTTCTGTGAGACCTCTTTTCATGGCCTGTGGATGGCTGCCTTCTCACTGTGTCCTCACATGGAGTCTTCTCTGTGTGCTTGTGGAGAACTCAGTGGTATCTTCCTCTTTTGATAATGACATCTGTCCTGTTGGCCCTTATGGCCACATTTAACCTTAATTATCTCCCTGAAGATCCTATCTCTAAATATAGTCACATTGGAGGTTAAGGATTCAACTTAAGAATTTTAGAGGACACATTTCAGGTCATAACATCAGACGAATGCTGCAAATTAAGAAAATAAACCTGTATTGATATTATTTATATGCAATTACTTATTGTATATTATTTATATACAATTATTTATTATTATATTTATATATATTATTTATATACAATTAAATATATACCTTAAAATTTTTTATTTTAATTCCAGTGTGGTTAACACACAGTATTATATGTTTTTTTGAGGTGTGCAATATGGTGGTTTAACAATTCCACACATCAGCCAGTACTCATCACAAGTGCAAGTGCACACCTTAATCCCCATCACCTGTTTCAGCCATCCCTCCACCCACCTCCCCTCTGGTAACCATCAGTTTGTTCTCTGTAGGTAAGAGGCTGTTTCTTGGTTTGTTTCTTTCTCTCTTTTTTCCTTTGCTCATTTGTTTTGTTTTTTAAAATTCCACATATGAATGAAATCATATGGTATTTGCCTTTCTCTGACTTAGTTCACTTGGCATAATACTCTTTAGCTCCATCCATGTCAGTGCAAATGGCAAGATTTCATTTTTTTTATGGCTGAATAATATGCCATTATATTTATGCATGTACACACCGCATTTTCTTTTCTTTCTTTCTTTCTTTTTTTTTTTTTAGATTATTTATTTATTTATTTGACAGACGGAGATCACAAGTAGGCAGAGGAGCAGGCAGAGAGAGAGGAGAAAGCAGGCTCCCTGCCGAGCAGAGAGCCGGATGCATGCGCTCCATCCCAGGACTTTGAGATCATGACGTGAGCCAAAGACAGGGGCTTTAACCCACTGAGCCACCCAGGTGCCCCACACCACATTTTCTTTATCCATTGATCAGTGGATGGACATTTGGGCGCTTCCAGAATTTTGCTGTTGTAAATAAGGCTACTATAAACAAAGGGGGTACATGTATCACTTTGAATTAGTGTTTTTGTATCCTTTTGGTAAATATTCAGTAGTGCAATTGCTGGGTCATAGGGTAGTTCTATTTTTAACTTTTTGAGGAACCTCCATATAGTTTTTCACAATGGCTGCACTAATTTGCTTTCCCACCTGCAAAGCAAGAGGGTTCCTTTTTCGCCACATACTGACCAAAACCGGTTGTTTCTTGTGGTGTTGGGTTAAGCCATTCAGACCGGTATGAGGTGGTATCTCATTGTAGTTTTGGTTTGTATTTCCCTGGTGATGAGAGATGTTACGCATCTTTTCATGTGTCTCTTGGCCATCTGGATGTCTTCTTTGGATAAATGTCTGTCCATGTCCTCTGCCCATTTTAATTGGATTATTTGGTTTTTTGGGGGTGTTGAGTTTTGTAACTTCTTTACGTGTTTTTGTTACTAACCCTTTATCAGATATGCCATTTGCAAATATCTTCACCCATTCAGTATTTTGCCTTTTAGTTTTGTTGATTCTTTCATTTGCTGCACAGAAGCTTTTTATTTTTATATAGTCCTAGTAGTTTATTTTTGCGTTTATTTCCCTTGCCTCAGGAGACCTATCTAGAGAAAAGTTATTATAGCCCGTTTCAGAGAAATTACTGCCTATGCTCTCTTCTAGGATTTTTATGATTTCAGGTCTCACACTTAGGTCTTTAATCCATTTTGAATTTATTTTGGTGTGTGCTGTATGGTTCAGTTTTCCCAACACTATTTGTTGAAGAGATTGCCTCTTACCCATTGCATATTCTTGCATCCTTGTTGAAGATGAATTGACCATATAATCATGGGTTTATTTCTGGGCTCTGCATTCTGTTCTGTTGATCTGTTTGTCTATTTTTGTGCTGCTACCATACTTTTTTGATGACTGCAGCTTCATAGTATAATTTGAAATCTTCAGTTGTGATACTTCTAACTTTGTTCTTCTTTTTCAAGATTTGGCTATTTAGGTTCTTCTGTGCTTCTGTCACATTTTAGGACTGTTTGTTCTAGTTCTGTGGAACATGCTAGTGGTATTTTGACAGGGATTGCATTAAATGTGTGGACTGCTTTGGGTAGGAAGGACATTTTAATCATATTTGTTTTTCCAAATCTTAAGCATGGAATATTTTTCCATTTGTTTGTATTGTCTTCAATTTCTTTCATTAGAATTTTATACTTTTTAGAGTATAGATCTTTTACCTCCTTGGTTAAGTTTATTCCTAGGTATTTTGTTCTTTTTGGTACACTTATAAATGGGGTTGTTTTCTTAATTTCCTCTTTCTGGGGCTTCATTATTAGTGTAAAATATACACCTTTAAACTTGCATTTTAACAAAGTATATAATCACATTGTATGCCCATGTATTTGCTACCATAGTCTAGATATAGAACAGTTCTATTGCCCTGCCCCTGTGCTCCTTTCCAGTCCATTCTCAGCCCCTCCCATAGTCCCTAAGTAGCCACTAATCTTTTTATTCCAGTAGACTGCATTTCTCTTTTTTAGAGTTTCATATCAGTAAGTCATACATGTAGGCCTTTTTTGTCTGTCTTCTTTACCTACTTTAATGATTTTGCGATTTCTCCCTATGGTTTTTTGTATTAGTAGTTTGACACATTTTATTATTTTTGCGTAGTAGTTCATTTTATGGATGTATCGCAATGTATTTATTTACCTGCTAGTGACATTTGACTTGTTTCCAGTTTTGGGCTGTATTTAAAAAGATGCTGTGGACAAATTTGGGGACATATGTTTTCATTGCTCTGGGGTGAATGCCTAGAATGAAATTTCATGGTTGTATGGTAAGTATATGTTTACAAAGAAATTGTCAGACTGTTTTCCAGGAGTGACTGTGCTAATTTACATTTCCATCAATGTATGAAAGTACTAGTTGCACAACATCCCTGTTAGCTAACCTGATATGGTCAGTGTTTTGCATTTTAGCCATTTTAGTGGATGTGTAGTGATATCTCATTGCGGTTTTATTTGCAATTCACTGATAACTAATGATTTGCATTTTTCATGTGCTTTCTAGTCCTTTTAGTGTCCTATAAAGTGTGAAACATCTGTTCCAAATTATTGACCCATTTTTATTTTTTGTTAGTATTTTTAAAGATTTTATTTATTTATTTATTTGTCAGAGAGAGAGCACAAGCGGGGGGAACAGTAGGTACAGGGAAAAGCAGGCTCCCTACTGAACAAGTTGCCCAATGCAAGACTGGAACCCAGAACCCCGGGGTCATGACTTGAGCCAAAGGCAGATGCTTAACCGACTGAGCCGTCCAGGCCTCTTTTGACCCATTTTTTAAAAAGAATTGATTATTTATTTATTTGACAGAGAGAACATGAGCAGGGGTGGAGTGAGAAGGGGAGACAAGAGAGGGAGAACCCTACTCTCTGCTGAGCCAGAAGCCCAAAGTGGGGCTCTATCCCAGGGTCCTGGGGTCAGGACCTGAGCCAAAGGCAGACGCTTAACTGACTGAGTCACCCAAGCACCCCTTGACCCAATTTTTAATTGAGTTGTCTTCTGATTATTGACTGTAAGACTTCTTCATGTATTCTGGATATAAGTCTTTGGTTACATTGTATTTCTCCCAGTCTGTGGCTTGCCTCTTTGTTTTCTTAAAGGACAAAACTTTAAAAGTTTGATGAATTCCAATTTATCAGTTTTTTTCTTTTAAGATTCATGTCTTTTACCTTCTTTCTAGGAAATCTTGGCCTACTTCAAGTTATATAAAGATTTTCTCCTCAGTTTACCTTCAGAAGTCTTTTTGTTTTAAGCCCTTAAATTCTGTGATCCATTTCAAGTTATATTTGTGTATGGCAAGACCCAAGGGCTGAGGGTTGTTTGTTTTGTTTTTGTAGTATGGATTCTAGTCATTCCACCACCAATTTGTTGAATAAACTATATTTTCTCCATTGAATTATCTTAGCACTTTCATCAAGAATTAACTGACCCTAGAATTGTGAGTTTGTGTCTGGACACTATTCTACTCCACTCATCTGTTTATTCCTTTGTGTATGATGTAAAAATCTTGTGTTATGTACAAGATGTATCTATAAAAATCTTGTATTCTCTGTACTCCCTCCCATCCTTTGTGTTATTTTGGCATTCATTTTACCTCTACATATTTTATAAATACCACAGTACAGGAGTGCCTTGGTAGCTCAGTCAACTGAGCATCCAACTCTTGGTTTCAGCTCAAGTCCTGATCTCAGGGTTGTGAGATTGAGCCTTGTGCCACCCTCCACATGGGTGTGGAACCTGCTTTGAATTCTCTCTCTGCCTCTGCCCATTCCCCTCTCTAAAAACAAAACAAAACAAAACACCACAATACATTGTTATTATTTTTGCTATGAAGTTATCTTTTAAAAACAATAAAAATAAGAAAAAAGTCTCTGTATATACCTTCATATTTACCATTTTAATGCTTTTCATTCATCTGCATATAGTTACATCACTAACTCATATCATTTTTTTTCTACCTGAAGCATTTTTAGAATTTTTCTTGTAATGAATGATTGCTAGTGGTGAATTCTCTCACTTTTTGTTTGCCTGGGAAAGCCTTCATTTACTTTCATTTTTTGGAAAGCTATTTTTCCCGCATATAGGTTGACAGCTTCATCGTATAGTACTTTATATTCTGGCTTTCATAGTTTTGTTTTTTTCTTTTCCTCTGAAGATTTTATTTATTTGAGAGAGGGTGAGAGAGAGAGCAACAGAGAGAGCACGAGTGTGCAGTGTGCAGTGGGGGAAAGGCAGAGGGAGAGGGAGAAGAGGCTCCCTGCTAAGCAAGGAGCCCAATGTGGGGCTTGAACCCAGGAACCCAGGATCATGACCTGAGGTGAAGGTAGACATTTAACTTTCTGAGCCACCCAGGTACCCCTGGAAAAGTCTGGCACTCTTATCTCTCTACTTACTATGTCCTCCTTCTCTAGATGCCTTTTTTTTTTTTTAAAGATTTTATTTATTTATTTATTTGTCAGAGAGAGAGCGAGAGCGAACACAGGCAGAGAGAGTGGAAGGCAGAGTCAGAGGGAGAAGCAGGCTCCCTGCGGAGCAAGGAGCCCGATGTGGGACTCGATCCCAGGACGCTGGGATCATGACCTGAGCCGAAGGCAGCTGCTTAACCAACTGAGCCACCCAGGCGTCCCTTCTCTGGATGCTTTTAAGATTTTCTTTTTATCAGTGGTTTCAGAAATTATATTCTATCGTGCCTTGGTGTGATACACTTTTGATTTTTCCTGCTAGAGGTTTGCTGAATTTCTTAGATTTGTGCATCACTGAGGCTCTGTTAATTTTCTTTTACCTTTTTTCCCCTCTTTACTTTAATTTGAATAGTTGGAATTAACATGTCTTCTAGTTCACCAGTCTTTCCTTTTTCAATGTCTAATATGTTCTTAGTCCTAGTCAGTGACTATTTCACTTCAGAACTTGTCTTTTTAAATTCTAGAGGCTTAATTGAAAAAATCTTCCATTTCTCCTCTCACAGTGCTTATGTTTTCCTTTCAATACTTGGATAATGGTTATTGTTCTTACCTGCTAATTCTCTTATTTCTACTTCTACTTGCTGATCTTTCACTGGATTTTTGTTCATATTTTTCTGTGTGTTGGCATACCAGGTAATTTTGAATGTATGCTAGACATTTTTTTTTTAAAGATTTTATTTATTTATTTGACAAAGATCACAAGTAGGCAGAGTCAGGCAGAGAGATAGAGGAGGAAGCAGGCTTCCCGCTGAGCCGAGAGCCCGATGTGGGACTCGATCCAAGGATCCCGGGATCATGACCCGAGCCAAAGGCAGAGGCCCTAACCCACTGAGCCACCC
Source organism: Mustela nigripes (assembly GCF_022355385.1). NCBI lineage: Eukaryota > Metazoa > Chordata > Mammalia > Carnivora > Mustelidae > Mustela > Mustela nigripes. The sequence goes on from NC_081568.1 coordinate 101,991,122, forward strand.
AGGCGCCCCTATGCTAGACATTTTTAATGTTACATTGTTGTGTTTAGATACTGTTTTCTTTGAAGAATGTTAGATTATGTTCTGGGAGACAACTAAGTTAACTTTGGTTCAGTGTGATCCTTTCAAGTCCTACTTTTAAACTTCTAAAGGTAGGTCTGGAGTAGTCTTTTCTCCACGTGTTCTTTAGCCTTACTCTTAGGGCATGACCCACTGGGTTCTGGACCGAAAGCCTGAGTGACAATAAGAACTCTCCATTCTGACTGGTGAGAACTTGATGGCTCTTAGTTCATTGTGAGCCCTGTGAATTGTTTGGTTTATAGCTTTCCAGTCACTCTCTTCCCGGTGGGTGGAATTTCACCCTATTCATGCATGTCTTAGTATTTAATAAACTTTCACGTGCTCCTCAGAGTGTCTTGTCTATGGAGTTTCCTTTTCCTGAAACTCTGCCATATAAACTCTAGCCTTTCCAGACTCTGATTTCTGTCACTGCGACTCAGTAAAAGCCCTGGACTCCGCCTGGGATTTCTTCCCTGCCTGGGAATGTGCCTTCAGAGTGAAAACTGAGGAAATATTTTCTGTCTCATCTGTTTCTCTTCTTTCAGGGTTGACAGTCCTGAGTCACTTATTGTCCAATGTCTGAAAATAGTTGTTTCATATATTTTATCAGATTTTCTAGTTGTTGGTGGAAGGAAGGTAAATTTTGGTCCCTGTTTCTTCATCATGGCCAGAAAGAAGTCCATTCTACAAATATTTATTCATCATGCTACACAAAAGTTGCCATCCTAAAATGCTATTCAGTTTGCAGGTATAATCAGAAGTTTTGTGTCCTTTTTTCTTCTTCCATAATTAAAAAAATAAACTATAGATTTTTCAAATAAATGTAATGAACTTCAGTGCATTATTTATGTTTTTTTCTTAAAAAATATTTTATTTATATATTTGACAGACAGAGATCACAAGTAGGCAGAGAGGCAGGCAGAGAGAGAGGAGGAAGCAGGCTCCCCCGATCATGACGTGAGCCGAAGGCAGAGGCTTTAACCCACTGAGCCACCCAGGCACCCCCATTGTTTATGTTTTATTATTGTGGAGCTGTGTGTATTCCCAGTGATTCCTGTGCCTTATTCTCTTTCCCACATACCCCCTCCAAGTTGGACTCACATGATTTTTTGATATAGTATTTAGTTTCTGAAATGTCTTTCAGACCTTTTCCCAGGGAATTTCTAAGCCCCTCATGGCTGGAGTTCTAAGAATGACTATTCAAGGCTTGCTTCTTCTATTTTCCAAGAATGGGTATGACTTATAGATGTGGCATTTCTAACTAATTATTGTGTATGTTTTACATTCACTGTCCATACAAGAGAAACAGAAGATATTACATGTATAATTAATGTGGATATTTATACTATCTGAATTGTACTGGGCTATGAACTTCTCATAGAACTTTCTGCAGTTGAATGGTTAACATGCCTTTGTGGCAGGGCTTCAGCTTTCAAAAAAGTGTTAAGAGAAGGAAAATCTTAAATACTGGCTTAATTTCTTAATTTAACAATAAGAGACAATTTTTTTTTAAGACAACAAGAGACAATTCCTATACTACCTTTCTCCTAGCATGTCATTTTTATTTCTAAAGTCTAAGGAGGTTTTTTTTTTTTTTCTTTTAAAGCTGATATTTATGTTGGTGATTTTTAAAAATCCCCCATTAAGAAGGATCTGAACCTAATCTTCTAGATCTCTGTGAGAAATGCTGTATATAGAGCTTTAGCCATATATTTTTTTGAAAAGGGTTATGTAGGATTTCTATAACCTATAAAATTTTGATGGCTCCTTGCTCAGGAGAAAACAAGTGATTACTCAACCATGCTAGCTGGGAGTTCAGGTTAATATAAACAGAGAGGAGATGTTGAGCAATTTTATATCCAAAGGGTAAAGGAAGAGAAGCATATGGAGATAGATCATATATATAGAAATTTTATACAAAGGTAGAGCATGTAAAGTATAAGATTGCAATATAATCTTCCTCCCAAGTGGTAGACATTACTATTATTATTATTATCCAACCAATGTTCTGAAAATAATTTTATCTGCTTAGTATCCTTACAGTGGAATGAATTCATGCTCTCTCCCTTCCCCCACTCCCAGCCCCTGCTTCCTGGAACTTTATTTAGTGCTCCTAAAAGTTAGTGGGATTTGTCATCCTCAGCTTGAACAGTGTGTATTAAGAAAAGGAAAATCACTCTACTGAAAATTACGTAGTTCTGCTGGTGTATATTTAGACATTCAGTTTACTTCTATAAGTAACCCCCACTCCCCACCCCCATGTCTCAGGGAGAGTGAAGACTATTGAAACCGTGTCCTTAAAAGTCCCCGCCTCCAAGGGACATCCTTGAGATCTACAACCTTACTGTTCTTATAAATTTGCGGATGATAGTGCATTGTGACATTCCTTTGTGTAACGAAACATTCATGTTCAAGCACAAGTTATATTATGCTTCAGAAAATAAAATGTCAAAGGTGAGGGGATTTCTTGGTCATTGCTTTTGTTTTTCAGTATCTTACTTTGCAGCGGTTTTCAAAGTGTGACCTGGGATCACTATCTTCAACATCATTTGGGATCTAGTTAGAAATGTAGATTCTCAGGCCCTGCCATCTATATTGTAGATCATTCTGATGTATGCTAAAGTTTAACAGCTGCTGGTATGGAGAACCACAGCAAGTCTCCTATATCTAACTTAATTTATTATAAGCCACATCATCTGAGGTATGAAGATGTAATCAGTCATGTCCCCAGCTACCGTTGCCTTGGAGATGTTTAATGGTGTAACACGGGAAGTGCCATGCTGCTAAGCAAATGTCAAACTCTGAGAAGGAAGAGACTTTCTGCCAAAAGCCTCCTAGAACACCTCCTTTCACAGTCCTAGCAGCCAAAGGGAGAGGATTAAGACATCAGAACCTCAGAAGGTGCTAATGCAGGCCCTTCGGGCTGAGCAGCAGCCTTGAGGCACCTTTAACTAGATAAGAAGTAAAATCCCAGGGCTCAAAAGCTGTTCTTGAAATGGAAGTATCAAAAGACTGAATGTAGCAATCTGGACATGAAGCACGAGATTCCTATCCCTATGTAGACCATGCTGTAGGGAAGCTCAGGGAAGTCTTGACAAAGAGACTGTTTTCTTAGCCACACTGGGAAAGAGGGGGGCATGCCCTTGTTAGTGTGGAGGACCTAGAGGTGGACAAATCTGTCATCTGCATAAAAGTCCATGATTCATTCAACAGGTACTAGCCCGTGCTGTGTCTGGATCTGAGCACTAGAGACCCAGCAGTGAACACAGAAGAGGATCCAGACCTCATGTTCCTCAAGTTCCCGCTGTGTTCTGGCGATGGCAAAATGTCAGTGGTAGTGTTGGGTGGATACTTGCTCATTTCTAGATTCAGGATTCTGGGCCTCAAAGAGTACAAATCCTGGTAGAGAATCCCTTTTATAAACAAGACTGGTTTTTCCCGGGAGTGCTCCCCATTCTAGTATGTACATTAATATCCAACTGGAAATTTTGGAATTGGTTTTGATATCACTGGCGTCCTGGCCCCTGGACGAGTCAGCACCTCATCCCAGGGATTCGTTTTCAGGAAGGTATCTGGAATTTCCCTTCTTTTCCATCCTTACAAATTTCATCAACTCAATGTCTTGGTATTAGTCTGCTCAGGCTACCGTAACAAAGTACCATGGACTGGGTGGTTTAAACAACAGAAATATATTTTCTCACAGTTCTGGAGCAGATGGTGCCTTTTCATTGTGTCCTTACATGGCCTTTTCTGGGTGTGTGTGTCTAGAGAGAGAGCATGCGCGGTTTGGGGTGGTGGGGAGAGAGAGCGTGCGCAAGCGCGAGCGTCTTTTCCTCTTCCTGTAAGGACACCAATTCTAGTGGATTAGGGTCTCACCCTTATGACCTCATTTAACCTTAATTACCTTCTTAAAGGCCCCATCTCCAAATACAATTACAGTGCAGGTCAGGGCCCTCGATGCAAATTGGTGGCGGCGGCGGGGAGGAGGCATGATGCAGTTCATACCAGTCCTTATTATGTCATCCCTGGCTCATTATAGCTCCCTGCTCACCCCCGTTCCCGACTCCCTTCACCAGTTCTTCTCGAATATGCAACCAGGCTCCCTCGAGTGAAACAGCACGTTTAATGTACAGTGATTCCTAATAACTAGGATTTTACTAAACTCCTTGATCTGGTGTTTGATTCCCTGGTCATAGCCTACCCTGGTCATAGCCAAAATAATGTTCTTCTCTTCCCCCCGCACCGCACAGCTTTTGAATAATCTGCTTTATTGTTCTGTGAGCATTCGGTGTGTGTTTGCTCCCACTTCTAGGTCTTCGCTTCCGTTATCCTTTCTGGAATGTCCTCTTTTCCACTTATTCAAATCCTGCCCTTTCTTCCAAGTCTCATACTCCGTCGTCTCACCATCACTTCCACCCACAGTGATCTTTCTCTCTGGGCTTGGATTATTTTTTTCAAAGCAAGTGTGAACACATTCTTTCTGTGTGCATGTCTGTGTTCCTCATGCAACTGAGAGCGAGTGCTGAGACTGTTACTTCTGTGTGCCGCTCACAGTGTCTGGTACAGGAGTGGGTACTCAAACAGTGTTCTCGTTGTGGATGGGTGGATGGATGGATGAAAAAGAGTGATACTCCTTTGACAAGGTTTTCTGAGAATTTTAATTTACCTGTTGTCTCTGCTGAGAAAAGGTCCATAAGCCCATCCCAGTCTCTCTCTCTCACAGCAATACATTTTAGATCTCTGTATAACCTTCACCACTGTTTGTCATTCCAACCTTCTGTAACCTTCTGAACTCCATAGATGTGAGAGACTGTTTCTGTCTTGTTCCCCAAGTCCCCAGTTACTGTCTGATACATGGTAGCCACTCAGTGAATATTTGCTGAATGAAAAAAAAATTTGCTGAATGAATGAATCAAAGAATGAATGAATCGATGAATGAATGACTTTGGCCTCACCTCGTGGAATCAAATATTTTGGATCAGATGGTATGCCTAGCAAAGGACATGCAGGCAGAGGAACACCTGCTTAGAAACTTGACCATTTTTCTTACCCATGAGGCATTCAGGAAATTGTACACTAATGTAGAAACAAATGTGTTTTGCTTTATATAATGTATACCTTAAGCCAGATTGAATTGATAGACTTGTAAATTAATAATTTGTACCCTGACTTTGAATACCCCAAAACACAAAGTGCTATATGAGTATTCATGAAGCCATGCAGTGTACTGTTTTTAAAAAGCCAACATTTAATCACTTGACAAACACAAATCCATTGTGTATGACAATGGATTTGTCCTATAAATCTAGATTTTCACATTGGGAAAGTTTCCTTACAAATGGTAGTTTCCTACAAATGCTAGAACTTACGTGTAGGAGTATCAGGATCTTCCATCTTTTGTCTCCTTCTTCCCCTTCTACTTTTATCATCCCCACCTCAGGAGCCACTGTCTAGTTAGCTCATCTGCTAAATGTCTTATGGATCCACCAAGTTAGCTCTGCCTCAGTACCTTTGCTCATGCTATTTCCCTCATATGAAAAGTCTCCTCCTAGTGGAGGTCTAGCTAACACGGCCCTTCTCCAGCAAGTCTTGGATTGTATCACTCATTTTTGCTCTTATACTTTAACACTCACATATTACACTCTGTCATTTCTTCTAAGTCCCATGTACTTGATCGCTCTATAAGCTCCCTTGGAGTAGGGCTATACTATGGGTTTTATTTGTATTTATTTTTAATGTCTGATACTCTTATGAAATGTATTTACAAGATTTTTTTTAAGTGAGTGTTTTATCTCTCATAGCCTATTTAAGTCCAAGAGAATCCTGAAGGTGAATGGCGAGGATATTCTGGAGTCCCTCTTCAGTCTTGACCCAGTCCCTCCCGAGGTGTCCTTGTTAATGGGAAGGACAGATCACTTCTGTATTGCATGGATTCAGGGTCCAGTGCACAGTGGATTCCATTTCGATGATGCTGACCTTCGGAAGTCGGATGTAAGCTGAATCTCTTTCTATATCTTCTCTGTTTGCATCTTCTACAACTGGCATGAGAAAACTGCCCTCTGGGCCAGTCAGAGCGTCTCCTAAATTTCATTTGGTCCATGGCCAAAGGTCCAAGAAGTGATGCACCTATAGTTAAATGTATAACTTATTTTTATTCTTTTAACAAAATTTTTATTCTTGAAGGACCTACATCTGTACACCTACTTGGTAGGAATATTTCACCACAACAGTGGCTCCCTGTGTCTTTCTTTATCTTTCACTTTCTTTCTGCCTCTGTACTGTGTATCGGGCTCAGTGTTTTCTTTGTAGATATGTATGCATTAAATTTCTGCCTTATTTCCCTCTGTCTCTGATTCTTTATTTTTCCCCATCTTCTGTCTTCTGTCTGAAGGATAAAAAAAATCAGTGGAAGTTCCTAGAAGAAAATATATTGAGCTAAATTGTTTTGAGAAGATATTAGGAAACATAATGCTTATTCATTTACATTGTTTTTGTATTCAGTTTTTCAGAAAGCGAGATCTGTTAAGCTCCATTTCTTCTCTGTGTCACTTTACATCCATTTAGGAACCTTGACAGATAGATACACATCTTCCATAGTTGTAATCAATCTCCATATACCATATATTTTTAACCTAACATTATTTCATTATGTACTCCTAAAAAAAGTTTTTTTTTTATTGATTTGACAGACAGAGATCACAAGTAGGCAGAGAGGCAGGCAGAGAGAGAGGGGGGAAGCACGCTCCCTGCTGAGCAGAGAGCCGGACATGGGGCTTGATCCCAGGGACATGGGGCTTGATCCCAGGACCCTGGGATCATGACGTGAGCTGAAAGCAGAGGCTTTAACCCACTGAGCCACCCAGGCGCCCCTCATTATGCACTTTTAAACAGTGATATTCTGACATTTTAGTAGAGTTTGTTTAGCAATTCCCTAAGCCTTTGATATTTGTATTATCTCCAGTTTCATTACTGCAAAGAGTGTTACAAACATCTTTGTATAAGTTATTATTTTATTCCATTGGCTTTTTCTGATGTATATTACCAAACGGAGGATTATCAGATCAAACTGATTTTAAAAACTAAGAGCATAGAACATCGAATTCTACTCATTAAAAGAGAAAAATACCCAATTTGAGTCATAACAGTTAAGAGAAAGGCAAAAGAGGAAGAAATAGAAAAAAATTCATTCATTTATTCAACAAATATTTGAACTCCTACTATGTGCTAGGCACTGTTTGAGGAATTTTGGATCCTTTAGTGAATAAGAAACCAAGAAATTCCTGCCCTAGTAGGGCCTATGTTCTAGTGGGAGAAGATAGACAATCAGCATAATAATAAATGAGCTAATTATATAATAAGCTGGAAGGTGATAAGTGCTACGAAGAAAGAAAAATAGAGCAGGCTGAGGGGAATCAGGAGTGATGGAGAGACAATGGAGGGAAGTGGGTTGTGATTTTAAACAGGAGTTATTGTGTAGGCGACATCTGAGCAGAGACTTAAGGGAGGTGAGGAAGTAAGCCCTTAATATTTGATGGAACAGAGTAACAGTCAGAGGCAAGAGCCCCTGGTAATAAGGTTCAGCGTCCTGGAGAAGCAGCAAGGAGGCAAGGTGGCTAATGCAGAGAGAGCCAGGGCAAGAGGGAAGAGGGCTGAGAAAGGTCAGGCAGGGGCCACATCAGCTAGGGTTTTGTAGGCTCTTATAAGGACTGTGATTTCTACTCTAGTTCCCCAAAGGAATCTGTGGAAAGGGTACACTGAACTTGCTTTCTTTGCTGGCAGGTGCTGGATCTGTCCTTGACCCCTGAATCCAAGTTTCTGAGATGGGACCAGGGAACTGTTGTTATTTCTGACAAATTCTTTAGGATGATTCTGATGTGCAGTTAGGTTTGATATCACTCTTTGTATTCAGGGATTCCACTATTCTAAATTAAAAGTCGTTTAGTAAAAGGAAGTAGAAATTTCATAGCATACCCCAAGTGTTGGTGATTTAGAGATTTTGGAGAGTCTCTAGGAAATTAGGGCCCTGAGGTTAAGTGACTTCCCCGAGGTTATACAGATCTAGAAGGCAGCAGTGGGTGTCGGATTCGCCCTCCTCACTCTGAGTTCAATGAACCTTCCACTGTACCAGGCTACTACTTAACAGAGTCTCTCATTTCACTTACCAGGTGATTAGATTTCCAATAAGTTCCACCATTAAGAATGTAGTTTGAATCCAGAAGCTCTGTAAGGTTGATTGGTTGATTAAATGTTTGGTTATCTAAAGATCAATCAGAAAGCTGCTATTGTTTTAACCTTTCTGGTGAAGAGTCATGCAGAATGTATTAATCCCATTTTCTGCTTCTTTAGAGGAGTTCTGGAAGAGTCATGACAGTTTAGAAAAATGGGAAAAGACCTTAACCATTCATGATCTTCCAGTGCCTTTGGGTCCTACTTCTGGAATAAGCTCTTATTTGACATTAGTATAAAACATACAGGCCATTCAGTGGTCCCTGGACAGATCTGAGGTTCAGTTTTTGAAGAAATTTCTGGTGTTGTTTGCTTTGATTTGTTTCTTGGTCATTGACTGTAACTAAATATTTTTCCCACTTAATTAAAAAAAATTTTTTTTTATAATGTTGGTTTCTCTGACCCTATTATGTAACTTGAGCCTAAATGTTATCTCCAGTGTCTGAGCTGGTAGGCTTTACTGTTGTCTTGGAATGCATTGAGATTGTGACATGGGAATCAGTCCAGAAATCACGTATACAAGCAAGAACTCAGGTCGCAGAGCAAAACTAGGGAATGATTTCAGCTCAGCCATTTCTCCTTCACTTGCACATGTTTCAGTGACCAGAACTGTGCCCACAACAGGACAGGTTACACATTCCCATTGAGAACACTTGCTGGAGGTGATAGAGATGCATTATTTTTTTCCCTTTTACTAAATCAGCATTGGCAGTGGGAGCTGTGTCTGTGGAAGATATTGGAACTCTTGCTGCTCTGGGAATGGGTGGAAAAATGTATACCTAGTGCATTCCATCTTCTGCTGAGAAGAGCTGCATTCAGGGAAAAAGGCACTTGTCCCAGTACAAAGTGTTCAATTAATATGCTAAAGCAGCTTCATACTGTTTGATAGCTACCTTGATGTTACTTACTTTTTCAAGGCTTAATCTTCTTGTTGTTCTTTTAATTTTTTTTTAAATGCAGAAAGATCAACCTGAATTGGTTTCTGGTTGACTTGTCCCTTCATGATCCAGCCTCTAGTGTTCTCCACCAGAAGACTGCTGGTAATTGCTGTTTTATCTTCTTGTCTTCAAAACCCTCAGCCAGTGATTGGTCCTTTTCTCTGAGTGGTTTCCTCATAGTGACCACATTCCTAGAGGAAACTCTGAAGTGGTCACTGTAGCATGACAATTAACATGGCTCTAAGTTTCACAAAAAGCTGCCCCTGGGTACTCCTTGAAGGATGACTGAAATGATCATATATAAGCGAATCATAGATTAGCTTTAGGAATGATTAACTCGTGATTTCACATGAATCTGGGATTGGTATGGAGAGCAGCAGTTTTGGAATTTAACTCTGATGGTATTTGCTCAGATTCCGAACAGTCCCTTGGAAGCAGAGCAGATGGCAGCCTTGAGACTTGGGCCTTTTTCAAATGAATGATTATCTCTCTTATCTGTCTTGACCATTTAATGTGGTGCTCTTATGGGCATGGGTAGGGCCAAGGAATTATGGACTCAGGGAGCCTGGAGGGAACTGTGGAAGAGGTCATGATGCCGGGAAAGAAATACCACTTTGGCTGGGGGAGAGCTGCCAACAGACAGCCTTCAGTTCAGCTGTTGGTCTCCTAAGGGGACTGGTTCAGCTGAAGAGAGCCACCTTCTGCACAGTTGCTGAGATGGCCTACAAGCATCTTGTGGAAATAGAAGGGCCCATCCTCCCAGCCTTACCTCAGGACAATTTTGAATCCTCACCCCAACTACAGAATCCACCCCCCCGCCCCCGCCACACTTTAGGGAAAGCTAAGGCTTTTATTAAGACCACAGCCTAGTTCAATCTCTTCCCCCAACCCTCCTCCTTCCCTTCCAGTTGTAGATTCCAAGAAAGAATAAACCCTTTTTTGGCCTGCTAAACACCATCGTAGAATTTGCTTCTTGGAGAAACCTAACCTGCCCAGAAATTTTTTGAGCAATTTGCTTGTCCATTAGAAATATAACATAGACTTTTTCTGCAATAACCAACCAAAGATAGACTTTTTCATGCCATCAAAAAAAAAAAAAAATGGGGCGCCTGGGTGGCTCAGTGGGTTAAAGCCTCTGCCTTTGGTTCAGGTCATGATCCCAGCATCCTGGGATCGAGCCCCACATCGGGCTCTCTGCTCAGCGGGGGACCTGCTTCCTCCTCTCTCTCTCTCTGCCTACTTGTGATCTCTGTCTGTGAAATAAATAAATAAAATCTTAAAAAAAAAAAAAAGACAAAAAGGTGGAAGGTTGGAGTACTAAACTGAGAAACAGAAACAAAGATAGAATTAGGTTAGACTAGATCTTTTCCTTCTCTGTATTTGCATTTGGGATGTGGGGTGACATCTTGCTTTTCTGGAAAGATTAGGAGCTGTCATTTGAAGTGTTCAGCCACTCTAAAAGTCGATGGTATGAAGAGAGGAAGGGAAGAAGCAAAGAAATTATTTCAAATTGAATACTTCTTTGTACTTAGCGTTATGACTGTGTTCTTGCCCTTGCCCTTGTAAACAACTCTAGATTGAGTCCTTTCTTAGGCCACCCCATTTCTCCCCTCTGCCACTGTGGCAGCAGGCAGGAATCACTAAAAGGGCCAATGAATGAATGGCAGTGGTGTCTCGCATCTCAAATCCACATATGGGGAGATTGAACGGCAGCCTTGCTTCTAAAGGTATCTTATTCTCCTTGAGTGAAGCTTGGCCCATGTATGCCTCACCTGGGGAAGTGAGGGAAGGCAGTTTTGAATGCCCAGCCCAGAGGGAGAGCCCTGGACAACAGGAGGCTGGATGGGGTAGAAGTCAGGGTAAAAATTAGGTAACATCCAAGCAGGAGGTGAAAACTCTGGAGGCAAAAGCCCAGAGCACAGGGACAGCTTCTCTGTTCCTTGTATGGATCTTAGGATCTTAAGGGAATTTGTGTGTTTAAGGGTTCCTTCCTCTGCAGGGTCTCTCATTCCGTGGCACGAACCTCCAAATGTTGAGGTTAGACATGGAATGGACTTCTGAAGACTCAGTCCTCAGACCATGTCGGGGGGGAAGTGATGGGCGGACTACAGAAGCATGAGGTCTCTCCTTAATTACCTGAATGCGCCAAGAGGAGAGCTAGTCAGTTGGGTGGGCTTGGGCTGTTAGGGAGGGGCGTCTTGGTGTTTTGCTCAGGGGTGTGGTACGGTGTGTTGGTGAGGGGCAAGAGGCATATTGCAGGGCTCCCCTGGGCTGCACAGCCCTTAGGGCCGACCTGGGGTGCGTGCCACGAGGAGCAGCGGGCGCAGAAGGAACGAGGCCTCGGACCGCGGAGGAGGAGGGCGGGCGCGGAGGCGTGGTGCCAGCTGCAGCGCGCTGGGGCCCTGGGGGCCGAGCCGAGTCCTATAATCTCGCCCAGCCTGGGAGAGCTCGGGGAGCGCCAGGAGGGGCCGGGGGGCGCAGTGGGGCCCGAGCGGGAGCACTCGGAGAGGAAGGAGGGTGGGAGCGAGAGCGGGAGGGGGACGGACGCGGACCGAAAGTGGGGAAAGAAGGTGCAGGCGGGCGGGCGCCCTGGCCCAGGGGCCGCGGGCGCGGGAGCCCGGCGAGGTTGAGCTGGGCGGCGGCGCGGGCCGAGCCGAGGGAGGAGGGGAAGGCGGAGGCGCGGGGAGCGTGTTTGGGGCGCCGCGGCAGGGAGGGTGGCGGCCGCCGGTGCGCGCGGGGCGCTGTGTGTGCGCGCTCTCCCGCTCGGGGAGGAAGATGGCCCAGAAGGGAAAGTTGGGGTGACGCGCGCAGCCCCCCGAGGTTCGGCTGGAGCCGCCGCGGCGAGCCCGACGGAGCGGCGGCCAGGCAGGCCGGGGGGCGCGCAGTCCTGGTGCCTCCGCGGCCGCCGAGGCGCCCGCCCCCTCACTGCAGGTGGCCGCGGGTGCCCCGGGTCCCGGCGGCCGGGGGCGCGGGCCGGCGCGCGGGGGAGCCCGGCTGAGGGATGGGCTGCGCCCCCAGCATCCACGTCTCGCAGAGCGGCGTGATCTACTGCCGGGACTCGGACGAGTCCAACTCGCCCCGCCAGACCACCAGCGTGTCGCTGGGCCCCGCGCCCCCCCCGCACGGCCTCTTCGTCCAGACCGACGCCGCCGACGTTATTCCCCCGAGCGGCGCTTCGGGACCCCCGGGCGCCGCCCGGGTCCGCAGGGCCCGCGCGGAGCTGGGCAGCGGCGGGAGCAGCAGCAGCAGCAGCAGCGCGGGTTCCGCAGCCCCCGCCGCGACCACCTGCAGGGGCCGGAGGCGCCACTGCTGCAGCAGCGCGGAGGCCGAGACCCAGACCAGCTACACCAGCGTCAAGGTAAACGCTCAGGCTGGTGGGGGGCTGCCCGCCCCGTCCGGGCGGGGCCGGCATGAGTAGGGGGCTCCGGCAGAGTTGAGTGGCCGTGACGCGGTTGGTTTGGGAGGTTGTCACTAAGGAGGAGTTTACTTTTCCTGTGTGGGAGCGATGCGGGCCCAGGAGATGCGAGCAGAAGAGACCCCTGGAGGGGTCCTGGGAGCTGGTTCCAGGGGACCCGTGGAGAAGGGAGCGCGGTGGGAAGCCTGTGGGCTGGCCCCGTTTCCCACTGAGGGAAGGAAGGCTGTGGTTCCCTTAACTCAGGAGGTGGGGTGGGTATCATTGAGAGCCTCTGGTGGCTGGCTGAATGAAATCTGAGCTCCGGGCTCGAATCCGCCTGCCTTGCAGGTGAATGGTGCAGACCGGGTGCAGGGATACGGTAGTGCCTCGGATACAGCTTTTTACCTGGGAGAGCCAGCTGCACCAAGTCTTCACCACAGGGGCCGAGCGTGGGGATTTGTGAATGAATGAGGGCGTCTGTGTTGTGCGGAGAGATGTAGGAAGGGGATAGAGGAAGAGGACCAGAGTGGAACCTGTTGTTTGTGCCTTCCTGGGGTTGGCCGCCTCCTGGACATAATTGAGGGCACCTGGCTGTGAGTTTGGAGGGTCAGCTGAGGTACCATGAGGGGCAGCGGTGTCCACTGCAGTGCAGCTGAGGACGAAGATTCTGAACATACCTCTCATCTCACAGGAGAGTGGGATTTTGAGGAAGTGGGGGAGAAAAAAAGTGTTTAAATCATTAAAGCAGCCACTAGCAATTTCTTAAAGACAGAAGAAAAATGATAGTGTTAATAGTGCCCTCCTGTATGTTCTCAAAATACTGTGAAATTGAAGAGGGTTTTCATTGTGTAAGTCTGGCCACTGGGCCTTTTATCATTGTAGCAAACAGAATGACAATGGCACATTCCACTGTGCACAGGGGAAAAAAATACATCCCTATGACTCTGCATGTTGTTTAGAATTACAGCTTTTACATGGTCAATAGATTACCGGGGACTGTTATTAATTAATTATTTGGCAGAGAAAATTTTATGTTTAGTACTTGAAAAGTTATTCAACAGTTGGCCTAGGGTGAATAGGCACCTGGCTTTTACTGGATCAAATCAGCTTTCAGTGGAAAGGGGAAGAGAAGGATGGCATGAGTTGGTTTGAGTCTGGAAGACCAAAAGCTCCTTTTAGTGAACTTATTATAAGAGGATCCGATTTTGTAACATGAAGCTTACCTGAGTTTATTTATAGTGGTAGTATTTCTCTGGAAACAGTCATGTAATATACTAATATAATCATGATAACACAAAAAGACCATTTACTGAGCACCTACCACGTACCAGGTATAAACTTTCTCTTCTAGTTTTTGAATCTTAACCATGTGATGATAGAATATCCAAAGCTGGAGCCCTGGATTCCTGACAGTACAACTTACCAATTGAACATTTGTTACAGAGGCATGTGTCAAACACTATCTTTTTCTTTTCTCAAGTTTTTCTCTCCCACACTGGTTCACACACACACAAAAATAGTAAAAAAAATTTTTAAAAAGCATCAGGAGCAATTTCATGGGGTTAAAATGACATATTTGGTGGGATAATTAAATAGGGATGTTATTTTAAAAAATAGTCTTTGCCTTCTTGTTGAAAAGGCAACGTGAAGATATTGAAGTAGTTCAGAATGGTGACAACTTATGAACTCTGTGGTAATTTTTTTTTTCAGAGGTGTGTGAGGGAAATTGTATATTTCTCCCTTTTATAGTACCAAGAATCCCAATTTAATACCTGGCGACTCTGGCTATTCCATGTTTGTTTAATGAAAGAAGGAATAATGAATGAATTCATTCTCCATGTTTCAATACTTCCCTCAAGAGGTTATTTAGCAAATGGAGAAAAAACTGGAGGGAAAATGAGTCCCAATTATTAGCATCTGGTATAAACTTGTAGAAATATCATTGCTACTTGGCGGAAGCGTTAAAGGTTTGACCTGAATAGGAATTCAACTCACATTGCTTTATCAACAGGATTTCCAAATAAGAGCTTAATTCATTCCAACCTTGTACTAAGAATGTTGGGAATGAAACTGCCGGTTCAGTGATTCAACACTAATTTGTCTGTGTAGATCTCAGAAACTATATATTTGAAATTAGATTTGAGACCAGAGTTGTTATTTAAACAAGTCATACAGAATTATTATCACAGAATTGCTTTAATATATTTAATAGTATCCTTTTAGGACTTGTGACTCAGGGTTATATTATCTTTTTCTATCTTCACATGTTCCATACTTTTTGTGGATGAGATAATTTTATAAAAACTTTGTTTTCATATCTTTTTAGAATAAGAATTCTTCTGCCTTAACAGTTTGAGATAGGTGCTAGTCACCCATGTCCGGACTGCTCACCCCTCCTCTGCGCTGCCCTTTTCCAAAATGCTCAGGGGAAAAAAATAAAGTCCTTGCTATTTGGTCCTGTTTACAGTGGTAGTGGGTCATAATGGTTTTTCTTTTTTAATTTCCTCTTTGTACATCAATTATAGACCATATTCTCATTATCTACTTGGTCTCTGGTATTCCCCAGAGTACAAAAATGTGTGCTTGATCTCTCTCTCCTTTTTTCTAGCAATAATTAATCTCATTAAGCTTTTAGAATGATGAAGCATTATGATGTCAAACGTGACGTCAACAGGAACCTTCCTGAATACCTAATTTATAAAAAAAATGATAAACATTAATAATTCATATGCGGTACAGTGATATCATATGGGTTTCCATTTCTGGTAAGAAGTGAGCTTTTTCTCCCAATTGCTGTAAAAATGCAACTTCCTTGCAATTTGTCTCCCTCTTGTTTGCCTTTTTAAAAATAGTACTCCAACAGGAGACTCCTGCAGAATGCTCACTCCTCATACTGTGCCAGTTGTATAATTCTTGTTCAGAAATCCTCAGGGGGGATGGTTGAACCTCTCTCTGGGAAGATCAGGGCGGGGGGGGGGGGGGGGTTGGTTCTTACAAGTCTTTTCTCATACCAGCTGTTGCAGCTGGGAGGCAGCCGGGACTAGGCAGCCAGTTGTAGAGAAGAGTTTTGACAGTACAGTAGACTTGCAGCCATCTCTGGCGGTGTGTGTGTGTGTGTGTGTGCGCGCGCACACACACACGCATTAGCTGTTTTGTGGATCAGGCACAGGCCATTGTTAGTTTCCAAATTATTCTGTGTTGATAGGCAGCATCACCAGCTCCCTCTTTCTCGGGAACTCCATTCATTGTGCCCTTTTATTCACTCGGCCAGTATTTGTGCCAGACTCTGTTGTAGATGCCAGGGATTCAGTGAATATCCCTGAAGTTTGGTAAGTAAAGCCTAATGAGTGAGGATGGTGAATCTTTCATAAGAGGTTGTGCCTAAGTCAGTGATTAATGACTTTGTTATCCATTCCATGGCTTTCTGAATCAGTGAGGATAGTCCCAAATTGATTGTATATAAAAGGAAAAGAAATATTTTTCCGACCTTCTGGTAAATAATTAATAGTAATAAATAATAATAATTTTGGTAATTATTTGGGGGAGGGGTAGAACTGTTGTGAAAAAAGTCATTTTTATCTGTTCTCTACGTCGGTGCTTTCTAGTGCACATCAGAATCACCTGAAAGTCTTCTTCTTCTTCTTTTTTTCTTTTTAAAGATTTTATTTATTTATTTGACAGACAGAGATCACAAGTAGGCAGAAAGACAGAAGGAAGCAGGCTCCCTCCCGAGCAGAGAACCTGATATGGGGCTCGATTCCAGAACTCTGGGAGTCATGACCTGAGCCGAAGGCAGCGGCTTTAACCCACTGAGCCACCCAGATGCTCCACCTGAAAGTCTTCTTAAATGTGGATTGCTTAGCCCACTCCCAGAGTTTCTGATTTAGTCAGTCTTGGGTCGGTTCCGAGTTTTGGATTTTTAACAAGCTTCTCGGATATGCTAGTGTTGCTTTTGAAAGAATTGAATTGACTGTTGGCCAAATGAATTAGGTTGGGGCTACCTCTAGCCGAGTGGGTAGTATTGAATGTATTTGGGGGGATTAGTCATAGCCCTGCCTCTGTCGTCCTTTACTCCTGTAGGGGCAGCCCACTCTCTCATTCATGAAGTCAAACTCCGAGCCTCCAACATTAGCTGGAAAGTGTCCAAGTGTGGAGAGTGTGCACCAGGTAGCCGACCCACTCTGGTTTTTTGAGGTTGGACTTCCCCTCAGGATCCACTGGGTTTGTAAGTCCCAATAGCTTGCTTTGCCATCGCAGCCTCTCCCATACCTCTGCCCTGCTGGGGCCCTGTCCTGCATCATGCAAGGCCAGGAGGAGCTGAAAAATGGGTCAATGTGACATAATATTGGCTCATATTTAGTTCTTAGCTTTTGGAGTCTTGCTGGTCATTTTCACCATATTTTTCATTTTATTTATTTGACAGAGAGGGAGAGAGATCACAAGCAGGTAGAGAGAGTTGGGGAAGCAGGCTTCCCACTGAATAGAGAGCCCAGTGCGGGGCTAGATCCCAGGACCCTGAGATCACAACCCAAGCTGAAGGCAGAGGCTTAACCCACTGAGCCATCCAGGCATATTTTTCATTTTAAAATGGAACATAAAGTTTAGTAAGCCCAAGTGAGTCTTCCAAGTTGATTTAGTAAAACTCAGATTTATTTTCTGCCATAGCTCATTTCATCACAGTTCAGTCCCTCTCCTTTCTTACAATGTATTAATTATAGTCAGTGAGCAAATCTTTCTAATTTTCATTGCTTTCCTCAGTAGTGAAATTAATTTTTAAGAAGTACCAGGAAATTCTCACTTTTGATTTTGCTAGTTAAGTCCCCAAACCACAAAGGATAATGTAGTGTAAGATCCTGACTTTCAGAGGTGATACTTCTCTATGGAGATTTCCCCCACGTGGTACCTGGGTGACTCAGTCGGTTAAGCATCTGCCTTCAGTTCCGGTCATGTACCCGGGGTCCTGTGATCAAGTCCCATATCAGGCTCCCTGCTCAACGGGGAGCCTGCTTCTCCCTCTCCCTCTGCCCAGCTCTGTCTGCTTCTGTTCTTCTATCTCTCTGTCAAATAAATGAATAAAGTCTTCAAGAAAGAAAAGAAAAGATCATCCTTGGTGATCACCAGGCAGGACTTGGGCTAAAGCGGGATAGGACATGCTGGTGAGGGCAGAACAGAACCTATAGTACCAGGCTGGTGAGGGATTAAGGCCAAGAATCAGAATAGCAAGGAGGGAGTGAGCCCTATGGACCCGGATGGGAGGACAGAGTCCAGAGTCTGGAGGAGCAGGTGAGTATTTCAGGGGTAGGTGGGCAAGTCAGATCTGAAATTCAGGAGCACAACAAGAGTGACCGCTGTCAAGTTAGGTTGAGACCTCTGACTGGGGAATATGAGGCGTTTACTTGTTTTCTGTGTGAGGTTCTCTGCTGAGTGTAAAGAGCTCAGTTCCCACAGGGGATGCCAGTGACCAGTCAGAGTCTGGGCTGTAATTAAACCTGGCACCCAGGTGAGACAAGACTGACTCTTCAGGTCTTCCTCGCACCTGGTCCAATGATCTGGGTAGGAAACAGATTGCGTATGCATAAGGATTGAACTGAAATTAATCTACTGAAGAGACTATTTCAGATGTGCAGGCCAGATGAAAAGAAGTCAAGAAATGATGTGGAAGCCCCCTAAGACTAGAAGAGGAGGGTACTGTCACCACCTTGAAGAGGTAACATTAGGGAATGGTTATGGGAATTTGAGAAACCAAACCTCTTGGTCAGGGAAGCCCCCAGAAGCTGTGGTCTTAAGGAGGACTGCAGCCATTGGAGGCCTGGGCCTGGCATGGAGAGCCAAGGAGTGGATGCCTCCTTGCTATTGTTTTCCCTCCATTGATCTCCAGCCAGTACCATTTTTGTCCAAACACACCTGGAAAACAGAGAGCAAAGGAGCCCATCCATTGCGGCTTTCCAGAGTGGGATAGAGAGATTATCCTGACCCTACTCCAGAAGGCTCCCTGAAATGAGTGTCAAAAGATGTTGGATGTCATTGGAGGTACCTTGGTAAGCTGAAATTGCGTTGGGCGATTTTGGTTTTCTGAAATAATGGCATTTTTAAATGACCACTTAATGTATTATTTATGTTTCCTATTTAATGACTAATAACATTAAAATGAGTCCAGTTGCTTTATTTGGAGACTTTTAAGTTATTGCTGAAAACATACCCTCCTCTTCATTTCACCCTCCTCCCTGACTCTGCTCAGGCATTTTCTTAGTCGCTTGGGCTGCTGTACCAAAGTACCATCAACAGCTGGGCGTACACAATGGACTTTTATTTCACACTGTGTGGAGGCTGGGAAGTCAAGATCAAGGTGCTGGCAGATTCTGTGCCTTATGAGAGCTTTCTTCCTGGCTTGCAGATGGCCACCTTCTTGTTTTGTCTTCACATGACAGAGAGCAAGCAAGCTCTGATGTTTCTTCCTCCTCTCATAGGACACTAACCCATCAATGAGAACCCCATCCTCATGACCTCATTTAAATCTAGTAACCTCAAGGAGAACCTGGGTGGCTCAGTCAGTTAAACATCTGCCTCAGGTCATGATCTCGGGGTCCTGGGATTGAGCCCCACATCAGGCTCTGTGCTTGGGAGAGTCTGCTTCTCCTTCTCTCTCTGCCCCTCCTCACACCTTGCTCTCTCTCTGTCTCAAATAAATAAATAAAAATCTTTAAAAAAAAATTAATTATCTCCCAAAAGTCCCACCTCCAAATACCATCAGGATTGGGGCTGCAGTGGAATTTTGGAAGACACATGCTTTTGGTCTATACGACATGTTTCTATCATTTCCACTGCCCCTCACCCACCACTCCCTCTCCCTGTGATCTCCAAGCCTAGGAGGAGGCAATGGGGGGAGAAAGTATTCTTTCTCAAGTTCAAAGCTCCCTCAGTGGGAATACAGTTTAGCTAATTTACATTTTTGCTCAGTTGATACTTTCCTCCTCTCTGTACCCTTTCTCCACAGCCTCAGAAAGTTGACCAATGAGTTTTACTATGTGTTTACAAGCTGATATGTTCAGTAAAGAATATGTATATTTCAGGCAGACTTAGAAAAGTTTAATGTGCCCAGGAGCTCATTTTTAGAAAAAGGGGTTACTTTGAACACAGTGGAAGTCTAGGCAATTATTATGTTTTGATAGAAAATACCACTTTTTAACAAGTTGCAATACAGGTTGCTTTAGATTTGGCCCTTGATAGCCTCATCTCCATTTTCTCTCTTTTCCCAGTGGTGGATAAAAGCCAGCATTTGCTTAGGATTACGATGCCTTACTCATTATCATTATCTTCTTTCATCTCTTCTTTTCTGCCCCCTTAGGGACAGTTCACAGAAAAGTAGTTGAGAAGCTTGTGATGGCTATAATAAAAATCAAGAGATTCTGTTACTTTTGGATAATCCATCGGTGAAAGAATATTTCATGGTTGCCCCTTATTTCTGAGGTGATTCACATTTTCCTGTATGGTTTGTACATTTTGCAACAAGGTATGTAGAACGGATATAATAATATCAGGTATTAGTCAAGTCCTTGCTTTCTGGGGACCCCTTCATATACACTGTTTCACCCAATCTACATAAACACACTTCGAGCTACAAAATTACAAATTTTGCATATGAAGAAGAGGAGACACCAAAGTCGGGCTGAATTGCTCAAGGTGAGGGCTGACATTTGAATATAAGATTGTCCGAATCCAACTCCAAATCTGGTACTGAGCTATAGGGCCTCTCACAGCAGCCTGAGGACCCCAGAGTGGGTGCTGCTGGAACTGGGGCGCGTTACTTAGAGCGGAGTGGTAATAGACTGGTGGTGGGTGGGGGACAGCCAGGGGGCCTTGTGATTGAGGTTTCTCTAAGGCATTCATTGTCACCCCTTCTATTAGATTGAACTGGTGTGTTGTTTTGAGATGAGTGGAGAATACAAAATGCACAGAACTGGAGAAGCTTTGGCAGAACAGTTGTCATTGTTTTTAACTGAACACAGTGCTTGGCACTTTGTAAGCATTGTATGAGTATTAGCTCCTAATAATCCTGCCATTGCTATGATTTCTGGTTTGGTAATTAAAATGAGATTTTGGCTCTTTAAATTTTGACATTTTTGAGACACATATTTGTCTTTTATTGGAAAATGTATTCCACTTACAAGTAGATTGATTTGGCCAATGTAGGTGACTAACTGGGTTTAAATATAGATGTGATATCTGGAAGCTTTGGAAACTGCTGCCACAGACATGGGTTTGGTCTGCATCCGCTGAATCCCCAAAGGCGATGGCATGGTAGAATCTTGCCAGTTGAAGGTGGAAGCTGGGGTTTGAGGAGTGTTGCATGAGCGTTGCACCTGCGCAAAGCTTTGACCTTTAAAGATCAGGGCCTTGGTGTTATCTTAAGGTGGTTCTGTGTGGGATTCTTTGGTGTAAATCTATAACCTAAAGCTCATCTCCAACTGGGCTTAAAGCCATTTTGCATGAGCACTGTTGGTTTTTATACTGCTGTATTTCAGTGGTGTCAGATGTAGTATACTATTGGAAAAAACCGAAATACTGTAAATGTAAGGCCCGTTTTCTCTCAGATGAAGGTATAAGGATTAGCTAAAGGGATGGCATTGCTTGTGTGAGTCACAAAACAGAGAAGACCCTGAGTGTTGGAAATTTCTACAGGAAGGCACGTGAGAGTTTTTTTTTTAGCAACCTGTCATGCAGGGTAACATGGATAAAAAGAAAAGTGCTGTTTTCTGACGTCTGGGCTACAAATAACATGAAAGCTCTAGACTGGAGGGTGATGAGTTCAGACTAGTTGGGGCTTTTGTCCACTCAAGGGCTCCTGCTGAGGGAGCCTCAAGCAAGAGCAATGGCCAAAGGGAGAGGAAAGGACTAGTTTATGGAGGCCAGTAATCACCCAGTGGCCCAACCCGCACTCACCACGTAGTCTGGGGGCCATTCGAGAGTCGTCTTCATTTCCAGCTTCTGAAACTGATGGACAGTCTTGGCCTAGAAACTGGTTGTGAGGAAAGAGAAGCTGCTCCATCTGTTGATATTTTCAGCAGCCTCAGGAGTGTTTTGATCGGAGCCATAGCTGGAACGGAAAGGTTTTCTTTTCCCCACAGTTGAACACAAACTTGGGCTACAATATCTCCTTTCCAGAGTTCCCTCGAGAGAGTGATTCCCGAAACAATGATGGCCAAGCAAAAGTAGAATGGAGCAAAGGGCCGGTGTGGTCAGTGGCGGCCCAGCACTGGTTAGTACTGCCTTCCAGGGAGTTCCCCCCATGTACGTGCTCTGGGAAGGGGTGCTGGGACAGGAGGCTGAGAGAGAGATGGCTTTGCATGAAGCTTCCTGCCTGTTCCTCCCAAAGCTATAAGGTTCAGTTTGCAAAGCCAGTTCTGGGACCCCTGCCACATTCGTGCCCCCCCCCCCCCCAACCCCGGGCCTCACACACTCATAGGCCCTTCTGTCCCTGTAGTCAGCTTCTCTGTCCATTTGCTGAATCACAGGTGTTTTCCCTGGGTGAGCTTTCCAGAGCCTCCACCTCTCTCTGCAATGATCTGGCCCCTTAGGGCCAGGAGACTACAGCAAGGCTTCAGGACTGGCTGAGGGAAGAGGGAGCCTTCACGTCCCTTTGGGAGGAGCTGGTGAAGGGAAGCGGGTGTGGTCCATTCTTCTGACCTCCCTGAGAGTATGACAAGGTGGAGAGCTGCAGGCAGGTTCTCCCCTCACCTTTGTTCCGCTTTTCTGGAAGACGGAGGGAGATGGGGCAAAAGGCCAGAACCTCTTCTGTATGTCAAAGGTGAGAACTTTGAATTTAAGGAAAAAAAAAAAAAGAAAGAAAGAAAGGACAACCCTAGCTTTTATATGCAGATTATGTGACAAAAATACTTTGTAAGCCACCTAGTTGGTATCAGGAATGGATTTTCATATAGAAGCAATGTTATACATGGCATTTAGGTTTCTAGGTTAGCCCAAAAAAGTATTCAGACCATTATGTAGCTGGAATATATTTACAATGTTGTGAGAGAAACGTAAAATTGAATTAGAGCTAGTGTTTCTTTTGTACACGTGTCCTTTGGGAGAAGCGGGTTTAATTAGAGGACAATGAAGCAGATGAGGGAGAACCTGTGGTGTTCCCCTCAGGGAGTGGTGCTCCTGCCTGTTCTGAGGAGGTGAGGGAGGGAGCCAGGGTGCAGGGACCAGGATCTCACCCCTAGGGACTCAGAGCTATGCTGTGACACTGTCCTCTTTTCATCTGGGCTAGTTCATCTCCAGAGGCACTAAAGGGGTCTATTTTGTTTCTTTTAGGGCCTTGTTTTCTGTTTTACCCACAAATACTTTACATCTTTTAACTCCTAAGAATCCTTAGAAGCAAGTCAATAAACGCAAAACCATTACACACCAAAAAATTGAATGACAGCTGTCTTACTTAGTTCAGGCTGCCATAGCAACAACAAAAATATGCCATCGACGGGGCCGTTCTGGACAGCAGAAGTTTACTTCTCACCGTTCTGGAGGCTGTGAAGTCCCAAGATCATGGCACCAGCAGATTCCGTGTCTGCTGAGGAGCTGCTTCCTGGTTCATCAGTAGACATCTTCTTAGCGCGGCCTTAGTCCTTAGCGGCAGAGTGGGGCGGGCACTGGCTGGGAGCTCTTCTGTAAAGGCACTAATTCCCTTTGTGTCCACTAGGGCTCCACCCTCCAGGCTTGTGCAGCCCCTCCTGATACCATTACACTGGGTTTGGATTTCAAAACCTAAATTTGGCAGGGACAGAAACAGTCTATATAGCAACTACTGAGTATGACTCGAGTTGTTTTTGTTTTTGTTTTTAATTAAAGATTTTATTTATTTATTTGACAGACAGAGATCACAGGTAGGCAGAAGGCGGGCGGGGGGGCGGGGGGTGGTGGGAGCAGGCTCCCCGCCAAGCAGGGAGCCTGATGTGGGGCTCGATCCCAGGATGCCGGGATCATGACCTGAGCTGAAGGCAGAGGCTTTAACCCACTGAGCCACCCAGGCACCCCTGACTCGAGTTTTCTAATTGCGTTGTTAGTTTTTACAGTTTGTAGGTATCCAAATAAAATTCACTCATTACAAGTGATTGATAGATCTCTTAAGTCTCACTGAATCCACAGGTTCCCCATGGCTCTATCTTTATACTTGCACTTAATTTGTTGAGGGCCCTCGGTTGTTTGTCCTGTGGATAGTCCTTCTGCATTTTACTTTTTGCTTTGCTGGAGTGGACCTAATGTGTTTTTGTGCCTTCTGTGTTAGAAACTTGCAGGTAGATTGACAGGTTTGATCAAATTATGCTCAATTTTTGTGGGGGTGTGTAGGGCAAGAATACTTTTTCAGTGATACTGTGTTTTCACCACAGGAAACACATGGATGTGTTTGTTTTTTGTTTGTTTTTTGTTTTTTGTTTTTTTTTGCTGTGATGCTAACCAGTAGTAATGATCATTGTGTACATTAATTGATCATTAGGGGGTATAAAATGGTGATATTCTCATTGTACATTTCTTCTTACTAGCTGCCTGTCTCTAAGAAGGAAAACTTCTCCTCACCAACTATTTGGTTTCCCTGGGATACAATTTATGTAGGGAAAGCAGGTTGAAGACGTCAGTTTTCCCTCTTATTTCGTTTTCAAAATAATGAGTTGATTCTCTAGCGTTCTTCTAAGGTGGTAAGATTTTTTTGTTTGTTTGTTTCTTTGTTTGCTGGCTTAGACTCGTTATGAATCACTCTGGATCACACATTTATTTGATGTGTGTTAACTCACCGCAGTGATTATACAATTTGGCTGTCCACCTTGCCCATTTTTTATCAGAGGGAGCCAATTCAAATTGAAGAGTTTCAGCTAAGTTGCTTAAGTTATGTCCTTATTCTGAAAACGTTCTTTGTGGAGGAGGGCTTGCTGAGCACCTGCGGGTGAAGGCCTTCGTGCCTGCTTGCCTGTTCCTAGTCGTATCAAACCACTCACATCACAGAGCTTGAGAGGATCCACTGTGCAAGGCCCCAGTGCAGCTCATTTCATGTAATTTTTGTGGCTACAAAAAGACTACCTGGGGTTATGGGAAGAAACTCACTAGCCCAGGCTTGCATTCTCACTCTGCCCTATACAAGCTTTGTGACCTTGGAGAAGCTGTGCTAACTTCTTCTAAATTGGGAATAATGCACGGTCAAAAAGATTGGTGCAAGTGTAGCAGATGTACAGTCCCTGTAAACCTTCTCAGTTCCCAGGAATGAGTGTGTGTGTGTGTGTGTGTGTGTGTGTGTGTGTGTGTGTATGTGCGCGAGCGTGCGCGCGCACGTGTGTGTAACTAGGTCTTTGAGATCTGGAATGTATTTTACACTTATATTAATGCATACCAATATAGACCAGCACAATCTAAGCGCTCACTGGCCACATCGTAGCTACTGTGTGGAGGAAGATAGAATTACGGTGGCGGAAGGGAGGAAGAAAGTGAACCTTCACATCAGAGTTCTAAATTGTGCCATTGCAGTTTGATCTTGTAACCTGACAGAGAGTACGGCACCATCGTTGGTTATTAGTCTCTTATTTCTTCACTCCATACCTGCTCGTCGATAGTCTCCTTCGTCTGACATGGGGCTCAAAATTTACAAACTGCATCTTCCAGATCCTGTTGCCAACTGGTCTTCTCTTAGATCCTGGAGGTAGGAGGTCCTGGTAGGCAATTGGGAGTGGGAGGAAGGCAGACATCTGAGCAGTGGCTCCTGCGGAGCAGCAGTGGGAGAACTTGGAGAGAGATGGTGCTGGCATCTCTGATGAGGAGGAGGGTGGTCGGATGGTTCCAGGCCAGGGTTTCTGACGTCTGGATATTATCCTCTCACCTTTTGTTTCTCCAGCTCAGCTCTATCTTCTTTTGGCTCTTTCATAATTTCCAGCACCTTATAAATAGTTAATTACATTGATTCCTCTCTGCTTAGTATATGTACAGTGGTTTCTGTTTTTCCCAGTGGACACGTGGCATCCGAGGACGGAAAGAACTAGGTTATAATCTCATGTGTGCCATTTACTTTGTTCTGTGACTTAACTTCTCTCATTTTCAATTTCTTACCTTGTCTAAGGAGAATAATAAAAATCACTGCCTCATACAATTGTTGGTGTAATTTACATATATATAAACATGACTGCTAGCTTTCAACCTCGCTCTGTTAAGTGTTGTCTACTGTTGATAACAATATATAAACCGATGTTTGAAGGCTTGTCATTTAACATTTTTTATTATGGAGAAGTTCAAATGCATACAAAAATAGAGAGAATAGTATAATGGAACTTCATGTACATATTACCCAGCTTCAACAGTTATAAAATTAAGCCTTTTCTTTTATCTACACCACCCACTCTCCCCCCTACTCTGGGATTATTTTAAAACAAATCTAAAATATCATATTATTTTAGCTGTAAGTATTTCGGCATGTAACCCTAAGAGATTAGGACTGTTTAAAAAATAACCACAGTGCTATTAGCATACCTAGAAATTAAAGTAATTCCTTAATATCATAAGATACCAAGATAATGTTCACATTTCCCTAATTGTCTCATAAATGTCTTTTTAAAAATTGTTGTTTGAGTCATCTTTGGAATAAGATCCACTCGTTGGTTGATGTGTTTCTTAAGTGTCTTTTAATCTATAGGTTATCTGTTTTTAACCTTACAATTTGTGTGTTGACAAAACTGGGTCATTTGTCCATCAGAGTTTCCCACAGTCTGGATTTTGCTGATGACATTCCTGCGGTATCAGGTACCATGTTCTTCTAGACTTTTAATCCCTATAGTGTTGGTACTTTCATCTAGAGGTATTTCAGTAGGATTCAGGCTTGTTTGCATATTTATTTTGACAAGACTACTTTATAGGTAGTGCTTTGTACCTCCATCAGGAGGCACATAATGGCTGGTTCTCTCTGTTTTTGTAATGTTTCATGATCGTTGTCTAGATCTACTCATTCATTGGGGATTACAAAAGTCTACCATTCATTTTTTTTTTTTCCTACAATACTCCCTCCATAGGGAGAACCTCCCTTTCATCAACTATTTAATTATCCTGAAGTACAGTTCATATGAGAAAGGTAGGGTAAATGCTTGATTATTTTATTATTTACCAGGTTTTAAAATAGTGATTTGGTTTTTACCATCCTCCAATAGTGTTTGTGGTGTGGCTATATACTTAATCAGTTTATGAATATGAGACATAGCCCAGTCGGTTGTGGTTATTGTTCTTGCTGATGCTCACTTGTCCTATCTTTGGCTACTGGGAGGAACCGTGTTAGCTCCTAGTTATCTGTGATAGGTTTTTTTTTTTGCCTGATGGTATGACAAGATGTTCCAGTTTCATCGTGTTCTTTCCCTGATCTGGAATCAGCAATTTCTCTCAGGAACCTAATTCTTTTTATTGAAAGAGGGTATTTAGAGACATGATCTGGGCAGTGGAGTAGTCATTGCTAATGGACTGGTTATTGTTTCTTGGCTTTTTAAGTAGACACAGCCAGGAAAAAGTTTTTTTTTTTTTTTTAAGCAATAAAATGCACCACAAGTTTTTACTTAGACTTCCAATTCAAATTTAGGACCACAGGGCTTTACTTTAACCTCATTAGTCTTAAATTTCTAATCTTCTCCCTGTGACATAAATACTGATTCTGAACAGCATGGGGGACAATTCCTCATTTGTTCTATCCTTAGTATACCCGTAACAGTCTCAGAATCATCACTGAAAGCAGCTTAGTATTTTTTCCAGTTATTGTTGACATCAGATTGTATTCTACTAAGAATGAACCAGGAAAATTATTGTGTTTTTAAGTGATTTGAATCAGTTCCTTTTTGTGTAGCAATTCTAACAGTGGAATGGTTAGTGACTAACTCATAGTTAAGGACAGTTATGTTCATTTATTTCATTTTACTTTTGATTTGGTCTTTTTTTAATCTTAAATTTTTAAAATTTAATTTTGTTATAATAATATGAATTATTTACATTACAAAGTAAAATCTTTACAATACGGTATATTTAGAGATGGTCATATTTAATCCCTATTGCTTATATTCTATGCCCACCATCAAATAGGTAAATATATTTTAAAATTTTTATAGTTTTCATACCATTGTTTTAATTACACACAAAGATATGTTTATAGCCTTTATTTCTTAGGTAAGTGGTAGCACACTAACTCATTTTTCTACATTTTGCTTTCCTCACTTAACAATATATCTTGGAGATCACTCCATCATAATTAGTAGATATCCCTCATGTCTTTTTACATTATAAGCTGTAGTATAGCTTATTCAACCAGTCTCCACTGATAGATTTTGGATTATTTCCATTATTCTTTGCTATTATAAGTATTGCTGCAGAGAATGGGCCTGTGCTGATATCTTTTTTGTATTTCAAAGTCTAAATTGTTTTTAGTACAATAATGAAATATTCTTTTCCAGAAAGGCCATATTTACCTAATCTGGGGCATTAATTTCTGCCTATCATGTAGAAAAGTGTCATCAAACACTTTAATTCTCTAGGAATTGTAAATTAGTCACACAGGTTTTGCTCAAGCTCAAGCTTAGTACCTTTAGCAGAAGCTTCTCTGGGTGTACAACGTGCTCTTTTTTGCTTTTAACCCAGAAATAGTTTCGTTTTCTTGGAGATGTGGGATCTCAAGGAGACAAACTTTCTAGAAAGGGTTGGTCCCCACAGTGGTAAACACACCTTTTCATGGCAGCAAAGTGGTCTGCCATTTCATCTTTGCTTAGTTGAAAGTTCTCTGTGGGGGCGCCTGGGTGGCTCAGTGGGTTAAGCGTCTGCCTTCAGCTCAGGCCACGATCCCAGGGTCCTGGGATCAAGTCCTGCATCGGACTCCTTACTGAGCAGGGAACCTGCTTGTCCCTCTCCCTCTGCCTGCTGCTCACCCTACTTGTGCTCTCCCCCTCTCTCTTTCTCTCTCTGTGAAATAAATAAATAAATAAAATCTTTAAAAAAACAAGAAAGTTCTATGCATTGACACTGTCTTCAATCCTGTCAGCACCCATGGAGTGCCACAGGGCACTCAGCATCACGAATTGTTTGAAAGAATTTCCTTGAGCCTTCTTAAGGACTTAGAACACAAGCAATCCCTTATCTTAATTTTAATCATTAAGACCTAAAATCAAAGTTTTTTTCATAGATGTATATTATTTTATATGTTTTAAGAATATGATTCTAGGGGCGCCTGGGTGGCTCAGTGGGTTGGAGCCTCTGCCTTCAGCTCAGGTCATGATCCCAGGGTCCTGGGATCGAGTCCCGCATCGGACTCTCTGCTCAGCAGGGAGCCTGCTTCCTCCTCTCTCTGACTGCCTCTCTGCCTACTTGTAATCTCTGTCTGTCAAATAAATAAATAAAAATTAAAAAAAAAAAAAAGAATATGATTCTAGAGGTACTTGGGTGGCCCTGTCAGTTGAACAACTGACTCTTGATTTTGGCCAGGGTCATGATCTCAGGTCTGTAGGAGTTAGCCCTGCCTATCAGGCTCCATGCTCAGTGAGAAGTCTTCTTCTTTTAGAGTCTCTCCCTCCCCCCATGCCCTCACTCTCTTAAATAAATAAATAAATCTTTACGAAAACATAGAATTCTATTTTTGTGATAGAATCCCATGTCTGATCTATAGATACTTTTCTTAAAATGCTTTCTCATGTTTAATATCATTTATAAGTGGGTCTTGTTTTTTTTTTTTCCCCTTATATAGATATATTGGCTTTATCAACTAGCAACGCTCAATGTCATTTTCTTGGCTCACGAGTTGTATTTGAATGAAAGAGGAAGGGCAGTGAAGTTGTGGGGTGGGGGAAGATAGGGAGAAGCAGAGAGAGCATGCAAATATGAAAGAAGGAGAGAGAAATGGAGGGTGCAGATTGGAAGCTAAAAGATGGAGAAAATGATATAAAGAGTAGATATACACCCATGCCTGTGCAAAAGAGACACTCTTAAAGGTGGAGTACCTTCACTCTGTGCCATTAAGGAAGGAAGACAGAATTCCTTATTCGCCCCAGTTAAGGAGAATTGAGATTGGGTCACAGTTCCCTGTGCTAGCATCAGGTGGCACTGTCAAACTAAGGCAGCTTGGTTGTCAGACATGGAGAAATTTTGGGGTAGAGTTCAGGAGTTCAACAAATAAATTTTGGTTCAGTTCAGGAGTTCAACAAATATTTTTTGAGGGTCTCACTGCATATCAAACACTTCTGTTAAACTTAGGTTACAAAGATGCATACGATGACTCCTTCCCTATGGAAGTTTCTGTTCTAGTTAGGATGGAGAGAGAGACAGAAATAAGTATTTTCTATTGCTATATAGCGTAATTCCACGGATATAGTGGCTTGAGATACACACATTTATGATCAGTTTCTGTGGGTTGGGAATCCATACATAGCCTGTCTGGGACCTCTGCCTCAGCATCTCTTACAAGGTTGCAATGGGTTGGCTAGGGCTAGGTCTCATCTGCAGAACTGATTGGAGAAGGCTCCTCTTTAAGCTTAGTGGCATAGCTGTAGGCAGGATTCAATTCCTTAATGGCTTTTAGACCGAGGGCCTCAGTGCTTGCCTGCTGCTGGCCAGAGGCCACACTTGGTTCCCTGCCACGTGAACCTCCTAGACACAGCAGCATGCGTCATCAAAGCCAGCAAGAGGGACAGGACGATGGTAGTCACAGTCTTGTGTAGCCTGGTTGCAGATGTGACATCCCATCATCTTCACAGTATTCTGTTGATCAGAAACAAGTTACGAGGCTAAGTCCATACTCAAGAAGAAGGGATTACACAAAGGTGTGGATACTAGGAGGTGGAAATATTAGGGTCAGCTTGCTGTACTGGTGTTTCCTATAGCTCTGTAGTGTCTGAGAGAGGTGGGGTTCCCCAGGAACACGAAGGAAAATTATCGACTCAGCCTGGCATGGAAATGGCTTTTCAAGTAAAGCATTGTCTCAGTGTAATCTTCTTCAAGGACATATAAAGATTAATTTGGCATGTATTAACTTGGTAGTGGGGAAAGGAAGTATGAGAGGGGGGTGTTTAAGAAGGGGGAACAACATGAGCAGACCCTGAGGGGGTAAAATCGGACGGAATGTCTGAGGACCACCATCCAGTAGTCCAGCGGAAACTGTGTGGAAGACGCATGAGTCAGAAATATAAGGCGAAGGTCCGATTTGGGGATGTTTTCTTTGCAAGGCTGAAAAGAAAATGAGGATGTCATCAGGGGAGTCATGGGGAGGTTTTAGCAAGGCAGTGATGTCATTCTTTGATTGAAGATTGTGGGAGATTGATTTCCATAGTTTCTACAATAATTCACGGTGTGAGATGAAGGAAGCCTGGATTAAAGTGGTGGCAATAGAGAAGAGGCAGTAGATTTTTACGTTTTTAAATCAAGAAGTTATTTGATGTTGGGACAAGGCAGATGTGGGAAATGGAACAATTTGGAATGATGCCCAGGTTTTGGCTTAGTTTTGGCAGAACATCTTTGTTCAGGATCAGAGGACAAAGGAGGGGGGAGAGAGAGAAGAAGAGGAGGTCTGTAAGTATGTATGTAGGTTCGTAAATTTATTGACTGACTACAGGAGAGCTTAACTCAAAGTGTTCTTTACAGTGTTTATGTTCATAATTTAATCAGTGTCACTATGTAAATTTACTTTCTAGGCAAACCATATGCCTCAGTGATAGGAGACAGAATCAAATACAGAATTCATTTTCCCTACAAACAGTTTGATAAAAGAAAAATTGGTGTTAGAATCTCCGTAAGCTAAGACCACAGGTGGGGAGCCCCTGACCAGTTGTGTCTTATGCTTGGAATCTTGTAACGTGGTCCCTGAGTGCAAGTCCTACTATAGAACACTAGGTATGAAGTGTTACACCACAGACTTTCTTTGAGATCTATTTCACATAACATAAAATTGACCATTTTAGGGGCACCTGCGTGGCTCAGTCGGTTAAGCATCTGACTTCGGCTCAGGACATAATCCCAGGGTCCTGGGATCAAGGTCTGCATCAGGCTCCCTGCTCAGCAGGGAGTCTGCTTCTCCCTCTCCTTCTGCCCTTCCCCTCCACTTGTACTCTCTCTCAAATAAATAAATAAAATCCTTTTAAAAAGTTCACCATTTTAGGGTCACCTGCATGGCTCAGTCGGCTAAACATCTGCCTTTGGCTGGGGTCATGATCCTGGCGTCCTGGGAACAAGCCCCACATGGGGCTCCTGCTCAGTGAGGAGTCTGCTTTTCCTCCTCCCTCTGTCCGCTGCTCCCTCTCACTCTGTCAAATAAATAAATAAAATCTTTAAAAAATTTAAAATTAAAAATTCACCAATTTAAAGTGTACAATTCAGTGGCTTTTAGTGTATTCATTATGTTGTGCTACCATTACCACAGCCTAATTCTAGAATATTTCCATCCCACCCAAAAGGAACACCATACCTCTTAGGAGTCAATCCCAATTCCCTTCTTTCCTAGCACTTGGCAACCGCTAATGTACTTTCTGACCCCACAGATTTGCTTATTCTGGACGTTTCATATAAATGGACTCATACAGTATATGGCCCTTTGAATCTGGCCATCTTCTACTGAACATAATGTTTTCATGACTCATCCATGTTGTAGAAGGTGTCAGTATTTTATCCCTCTTATTGACAAAGAATATTTCATTGTATGGCTGTACCACATTTTGTTTATCTATTTATCCACTAATGGACATTTGGGTTGTTTCCTTTGTGGCTATTATGAAAAATGCTGCTATGAGCATTCTCGTGTAGGTTTTTGTGTGGACATATGCTTTGATTTCTCAGGGACAGTTCTAAGAGTAGAACTGCTTGGTCATGTGGTAACTCTATGTTTAACTTTCGGAGGAACCACCGAACTATTTTCCAGCGCAACTGCATCATTTTACATTTTTGCTAGCATGTAGGAGGGTCCCTGTTTCTGCACATCCTTGCGAATACTTGTTATTGTCTGTCTTTTTTATTATAGCCATTCAAGTGGGTGTGAAGTTGGAGCTCAGAGTGGTTTTTTTTTTTTGTTTTTTGTTTTTTTTAAGATTTTATTTACTTATTTGACAGAGACAGATCACAAGTAGGCAGAGAGGCAGGCA
Organism: Mustela nigripes; assembly: GCF_022355385.1. Taxonomy (NCBI): domain Eukaryota; kingdom Metazoa; phylum Chordata; class Mammalia; order Carnivora; family Mustelidae; genus Mustela; species Mustela nigripes. Next base: position 102,023,851 of record NC_081568.1, read on the forward strand.
GAGAGAGAGAGAGGAGGAAGCAGGCTCCCTGCTGAGCAGAGAGCCCGATGCGGGACTCGATCCCAGGACCCCGAGATCACGACCTGAGCCGAAGGCAGCGGCTTAACCCACTGAGCCACCCAGGTGCCCCCAGAGTGGTTTTGATTTACATTTCCCTGGTGGCTAACTCGGAGTTGTTTTTAGGAGTTCAGTGAATACCACAGGTGAAGTCTGACATGGATTTTGCTCTCAGTTTCCTGCTAGATTCAAGAGACTACCCCCTCCCCCCCATGAGTGTGCTAATGTTCCTATCAGTTTGATTTACACTACATTGCAGCCTTTTTTAGTTCAGGAAGGTGGAGCACAGATGTGACGCCCCGCTGGCATTACACCTGTGCGTACAGCCATACACCCTGGTATATACCAGAATTCCCTGTGGAGTCATCTTCCAGAGCTCTAGAATCCCAATCTAATGGGTCCCACCTATGCATTAAAAAAGAAAGAAAGAAAGCAAGCCAGCTACCTGTTTGAGTCATTGCCCTGACTCCCTTAAGATCCAAAGGAAAGGCCAGAGACTTGCAGTTTCACGGCACTTTCTTTTTCTGCTGTAGGAGGCGCTACTGAGCGAATGCGGTTCAGATCTTTCAGGGACAACTGAGGTCACCATTTTTACAAATCAGGAACTAAGGTTTAGGTTTGGTTCAGAAGCTTAATATGAATATGAAATCATTGGAAGCCCTGGAATTACATGTGGGGCCAGTTTTCTGGTTTGGGCACCATGAGTCACACGGTGTGTGTTGGTTCTTGATATTTGTTTTGCTAATTTAGAAGGAATGGTGGGAAAGATAATTCCCAAATGGTGGCTCATGCAAAATTCATGTGTAGTTTTTTGGAATGCATTTTCTACGTGCTCATATGAGTGCGGATGCTGCTGACGGTACAGAGATTCACAGTACAGCAAGCAAATGAAGACAACCCCCGCCCCTGCCCCTGCTCAGAAGGACTTAGGGGAAGGTCTGTGGAAACCTTCCCTTCTTACTTATCCAATTCTTCCCGCTTCTTATTTTGACTAAATAGCGTTGTTTTGTCGATTGACCTAAAGTTCCTGAGGAAACACTCTTTCTCTTTAGGCTGTTCTTCCCAGGTTATAGTGAAATGAATCAGCTTTGGTCTTAAAATAAGACGAGAATTTCAAACCTTCTTTCCTAGCTTCTTTTGTATGATAATCGGAGAAGATAGGAATGGTAATAATGGTAATAATGTCAAAAGGGAGCTGTGTGACAAAAGATTTTGCTACATGTTAATTCAGAATTGATTGCAATTGTCAAAGTTGCATCAGTCAGTGTCCCAGGGGAAACAATTTACCCAGCTGGTTCTCATGAAGAGACTTCTATGGAGATTCTAGGTGCGGAGGTGTGAGCAGGGATTAGGAAAGACAAGAGACAGGGAGGTGCCCTGGTGGCAACTATGTGAAACCCTTACCAGCCCTTGGCTAAAAGGGCAAGGGGCCCGGAGAGGAAAGGGCATGGTTTAGGAAGGCACAAGTTATTGCCAGGGCACGGTACTGAGGCAGAGAGAAGTTGGGAAGAAAGGACCCAAGCTCCATCTCTCCCCACCCTCCCACTGGATGCATTCACCGTGAAGCCAGCTGGGAAGGGAGGCCTGTGGTGTAGACAGCAGAGGTTAGCCTTGTAGGGCACGGAGCAGAGCAGACCCTGCATTGGGGGGGGGGGGGGGGGAAGGGGGGGGAGGGGTGGGGGTGGGGGAGGGGTGGTTTGCAATCAGAGAATCAATCCATACAATAACCAACTGTCTTAGAGTGAGCCCATTCTATTTTCTGTTATTTTAGAAGGTGATATTTTGGAAGACTTCAAGAAATATCGCAAGGAGAGAAAAATGTTTGTTTTTCATTTGTAAAAAAATTCCACTGCTTTTCACATATGCAGAAACTTCATATCTTTCCGATGGTAAACTTCTTTATGAAGTCTCTTAAACTTTGCATTTTTTTTTAAAGATTTTATTTATTTGACAGAGAAAGAGATCACAAGTAGGCAGAAAGGCAGGCAGAGAGAGAGGAGGAAGCAGACTCCCTGCTGAGCAGAGAGCCCAGATGCAGATTTCAGGACCCTGAGATCTTGACCTGAGCAGAAGGCAGCAGCTTAATCCACTGAGCCACCCAAGTGCCCCTAAACTTTGCATTTTCTTTCTTGTTTTCTGCAGTACAGCCCCTCCCCCTGCACTGTGTGAACACTGAGGCTCAGAGAGCTAGATTGTGTCTTCCAGACTGCAGAGGATGATTTTTAAATTCCTCTTTCTCTGAAGACTGCATGGATGTTTGTGAATTATTCCAAGGTGGTCACTTGTGCTCACATCAAATGAGTCCAGGTGCAATTTTGTGGAGTGTTTTGGTAGGCCACTGCTGAGGGGAAAATGCAGTGTTAGACATGTCCAGAAAGCCGCACATCTCCCTGCAGACATAGCTGGGAATATTTTGTGCCATACGCTGATGAAATACACCCACTTGAAATGTTTCTGGTAACCGAGTGACCTGTTTTCTCTGTCGTCATGGGTGTAATTCTCCCAGGTCTGAGGAAAGGGCAGATGAAGCTGTGTCTCGGGGTGCCTATGGGGTTGCTAGGAAATGATTTTCAAAGTGCTTTGTAGTGATGCAGCAGGTTGAACTTTTTTGTGAAGCGTTGTCATGGAAACCAAGTGCATCATTGCCTTGTCTGACTAATTTATCTTTTAATGAAAAAAAAAAAAAAACCTGTAATCCAGGGTTAATGGATAAAAAAAGAGAAGTATTATGAAAAAACCAATAACTTTAAGGGGAACTATAGCTGTAAGTAGCAAATCTTTTGTATGGGAAGATTTCACTGACAGTGTAATTCACGTTGGTCAGGGGCTTGGCTGTATGCAGTAATGGGAGCTAATCAGTTTGTTTTCTTGCTTGTGTTTGGAGTCAGAAAACCATGATTTCAGCCTGTGGCTTACTGCTGGGGAGTGTTCTTACTGACCCCAGGTCTGGAGCTTGTGAGTGACGGGGAAGGCAGCACACCCGCACCGTGAGTCTCAGCAAGGTTACCCTGGTTTAGTTCTTTAGTTTGTTGGGCTTGCTTCTCCTTTCCTCCCCCACAGGATGCCCCCTCCACCAAGAGCAGCAGCCTGAGAGGTGACAGTGATAGCTCTGTCTTTCACAAGGACCTGTCGTGCCCTAGGCTTGCTCTCTCTGTGAAGCACCCATACACCCATTCATACACCCCCATTAAACACCTCTACAAACACCCCAGAGCAGATGTTGGAGCAGAGTCTGCCCTGACTTCTTGGTGGTACTTCTGAGGGCTCCTAAGTAAGAAATATTTCCCTCTTCTGTGGTTGGAGGACAAAACTTTCTGGCACTATAGGTATGATGGTTGCTGCTTATATCTTGATCACTAGTTTATTAGGATAAACTTACCAGTGAAAGTACTTCGTCGGGATAGAAGAACTGAACTGGAAGGTGATTTTATACTGTATTTAGTAGTTCATTGGCCTCCATGGAAATTTAGCTCCTGGAGTTTCATTCCTCACCCTCCAGCTGTGTGTGTGTGTGTGTGTGTGTACTCACACATGCACGTACACATGCATGTGAAGTAGACTCCCATTGCATTGAATTAAATCTCCTTTATTTCAGACCTTTTCAAAAATATTTTTTATTAATATTTCCAAATTTAATGTACATTTCAGGGGTTTTTTTGCATTTAAGGGGGAAAAATTGGACTCTAGGCATGAGTCTTAAGATACTGGAAACAAGCCAATTTAAATCAGCATTACACTGAGTGGCATTTAAACCCACATGTATTTTCCTTCATTCGTTCATTTAGTATGTATTTCTGAACACCTACTTTGTGCAAGATACTTCTGGCACACCTGTTATGTACAAAAGAATTGTCAAGAGCCAGGAGGTACCTTTAAGGAGCTGAAGACAAAGGCTAGCTAGAGCCTCAGCTGTCCAGAATGGGCACAGACAGGAGAATGCCACCTTGCAGCCGTACTGGGATCCCCTTGCTGAAGTCCCGTGTCCTTGTGGATTGCTTCTTATACCCTTGTCTGTTTTCCCAGTTTTAGAGTCAGATTGAAGTTCTTGGTTGCAGCATGGTCCACATGTTTATGGGTTCTGTATGTTCTTCCAGTATTGACCTTCTGTTGGGACACCCACATTTGTTGGTAGAATGTGCCCAGAACCTTGCCCTGAAAGGACTGGGTGGCTCTGGACTCCATCCCACAGGGTCTGGCTTCCGCTTTGATCCCCACTTCTTCTGCCCCCATGCAGGCCTCAGGGTGGGAATGGCGCCATCCTCCCTACGTTAATAGTCCGACTAAGCCACACATACCTAAGGATCTGTCTGTGCTTCCCCAGAGCAGAAATGAGGCCAGACTGTCATACTGAGGACTTCACTGAAGACTCAGGGACGACCAAAGAGAACAAGCAGGAGGACCACTCCGAAGCCAGACTCTGGTTTGCCCTCAGGTGCTGGCAGCCCTCGTCCAGTGCACTGGAGACCTCAGTCAGGCCTTCCCTAGCCAGTGCTTCTCTGCAGCAGTTTGACCTTTCTCCTTTCTCCTCCGCCATCCTACTCAAGATTCCTAGGCCCCTAAAGTCCAGACAGGCGAAGCTAAGACTGTCCCAGGATATAAGTCATCTTCAGGAATCAGTGGCCTTGCTTAGGCTGTTTTCTCCTTTGTTTCGTGGGATATGCGTAATACCTGTTTGTTCTAGGAGGAGTGAGAACTAGATGAAAGCCTAAGTGCGAATGCCCAGCGGAACGCCTGACACTTGGTGAAGGCTTGTATCGTTCCATCATTGGAAAGACCTCCCTTTTAGTCACCGCTCCTCTTCCCCTCATATCTGAGGACCACCCTCAGTCCTCCGGACCTCAGCATTAACTACAACAGCCTTTATCCCACAGAGGAACCCCACAGAAGCCGAGGGATTGTCATTTATCTTGCCCCACAGCTGCCTCAGGGCCCCTCTTGTATCACAGAGTAAACCCATGGCCCTGCCTTCCTTCCCGTATCTACCTGCTTTTGGCGAGGGGTGTGTGTGTGTGCGTGTGTGTGCGTGTGCACACATGTAAACGTGTGAACTCCAAGTTGGGGCATAGACCAAAACCAGGCTATATTCATTGGCCTTTTAGTACATTATTCAATTGAAGAAGTATTCAGAGTAGCTTTTGCTGTAAACTGTCCAGCATCTTACCCCCATTTCCCTTATGTTCCTCAGCACTCAGCCTGCTAGCACAGGAATAAGATTCTCCGGGCTATGTTTATGTTCTCCCTGTTGGGGCCTGTCTTACAGACCAAGGACCAGGAGACCGCAAACAGTGCATTCGTTCAGTCAGTCCCTTGCGCAGCAAGTAACTGCCGAGTGCCGACCATGTCCTCGGGCCAGGGAATACAAAGCAAGTCCTGACTCTTATTATGTAGCTTGTGTTATAATTCATTAAACACATCTTGAGATTCTGTTTATTTTCTTATTAATAAGAAACATTTCCTTCTCTTTGTTTCACTCATGCTTTCATTCATTTATTGTTCACGTATTCACTGGGGCCTAATATGTGTCAGGTAATGCTCAACACACTCAGTTATAGCAAAAAAAAAAAAAAAAAAAAAAAAAA
>NC_081568.1:102378380-102383444 GCF_022355385.1 Mustela nigripes
ACCTCTTTTTATCCCCTTTCTCCCCACTCACGATTTTGGATCTCTTCTAATTTGGTTAAAGCATATTTTCCTGGGGTTGTTGCCACCCTTTTAGTATTTTACTTGCCCCTTCATTTACTCTTATCTGGACAAAATGACAAGACGTAAAAATTCAACACAAAAAAAAGAACAAGAGGCAGTACCGAAGGCTAGGGACCTAATCAATACAGACATTGGTAATATGTCAGATCTAGAGTTCAGAATGACAATTCTCAAGGTTCTAGCCGGGCTCGAAAAAGGCATGGAAGATATTAGAGAAACCCTCTCGAGAGATATAAAAGCCCTTTCTGGAGAAATAAAAGAACTAAAATCTAACCAAGGTGAAATCAAAAAAGCTATTAATGAGGTGCAATCAAAAATGGAGGCTCTAACTGCTAGGATAAATGAGGCAGAAGAAAGAATTAGTGATATAGAAGACCAAATGACAGAGAATAAAGAAGCTGAGCAAAAGAGGGACAAACAGCTACTGGACCACGAGGGGAGAATTCGAGAGATAAGTGACACCATAAGACGAAACAACATTAGAATAATTGGGATTCCAGAAGAAGAAGAAAGAGAGAGGGGAGCAGAAGGTATACTAGAGAGAATTATTGGGGAGAAATTCCGCAATATGGCAAAGGGAACGAGCATCAAAATTCAAGAGGTTCAGAGAACACCCCTCAAAATCAATAAGAATAGGCCCACACCCCGTCACCTAATAGTAAAATTTACAAGTCTCAGTGACAAAGAGAAAATCCTGAAAGCAGCCCGGGAAAAGAAGTCTGTAACATACAATGGTAAAAATATTAGATTGGCAGCTGACTTATCCACAGAGACCTGGCAGGCCAGAAAGAGCTGGCATGATCTTTTCAGAGCACTAAATGAGAAAAACATGCAGCCCAGAATACTATATCCAGCTAGGCTATCATTGAAAATAGAAGGAGAGATTAAAATCTTTCAGGACAAACAACAACTGAAAGAATTTGCAAACACCAAACCAGCTCTACAGGAAATCTTGAAAGGGGTCCTCTAAGCAAAGAGAGAGCCTACAAGTGGTAGATCAGAAAGGAACAGAGACCATATACAGTAACAGTCACCTTACAGGCAAAACAATGGCACTAAATTCATATCTCTCAATAGTTACCCTGAATGTGAATGGGCTAAATGCCCCTGTCAAAAGACACAGGGTATCAGAATGGATAAAAAAACAAAACCCATCTATATGTTGCCTCCAAGAAACTCATTTTAAGCCCGAAGACACCTCCAGATTTAAAGTGAGGGGGTGGAAAAGAATTTACCATGCTAATGGACATCAGAAGAAAGCAGGAGTGGCAATCCTTATATCATATCAATTAGATTTTAAGCCAAAGACTATAATAAGAGATGAGGAAGGACACTATATCATACTCAAAGGGTCTGTCCAACAAGAAGATCTAACAATTTTAAATATCTATGCCCCCAACGTGGGAGCAGCCAACTATATAAACCAATTAATAACAAAATCAAAGAAACACATCAACAATAATACAATAATAGTAGGGGACTTTAACACTCCCCTCACTGAAATGGACAGATCATCCAAGCAAAAGATCAGCAAGGAAATAAAGGCCTTAAACGACACACTGGACCAGATGGACATCACAGATATATTCAGAACATTTCATCCCAAAGCAACAGAATACACATTCTTCTCTAGTGCACATGGAACATTCTCCAGAATAGATCACATCCTCGGTCCTAAATCAGGACTCAACCGGTATCAAAAGATTGGGATCATTCCCTGCATATTTTCAGACCACAATGCTCTAAAGCTAGAACTCAACCACAAAAGGAAGTTTGAAAAGAACCCAAATACATGGAGACTAAACAGTATCCTTCTAAAGAATGAATGGGTCAACCGGGAAATTAAAGAAGAATTGAAAAAAATCATGGAAACAAATGATAATGAAAATACAACGATTCAAAATCTGTGGGACACAACAAAGGCAGTCCTGAGAGGAAAATATATAGCGGTACAAGCCTTTCTCAAGAAACAAGAAAGGTCTCAGGTACACAATCTAACCCTACACCTAAAGGAGCTGGAGAAAGAACAAGAAAGAAACCCTAAGCCTAGCAGGAGAAGAGAAATCATAAAGATCAGAGCAGAAATCAATGAAATAGAAACCAAAAAAACAATAGAACAAATCAACGAAAGTAGGAGCTGGTTCTTTGAAAGAATTAATAAACTTGATAAACCCCTGGCCCGACTTATCAAAAAGAAAAAAGAAAGAACCCAAATAAATAAAATCATGAATGAAAGAGGAGAGATCACAACTAACACCAAAGAAATACAAACTATTATAAGAACATACTATGAGCAACTCTACGGCAATAAATTTGACAATCTGGAAGAAATGGATGCATTCCTAGAAACATATAAACTACCACAACTGAACCAGGAAGAAATAGAAAGCCTGAACAGACCCATAACCAGTAAGGAGATTGAAACAGTCATTAAAAATCTCCAAACAAACAAAAGCCCAGGGCCAGACGGCTTCCCGGGGGAATTCTACCAAACATTTAAAGAAGAACTAATTCCTATTCTCCTGAAACTGTTCCAAAAAATAGAAATGGAAGGAAAACTTCCAAACTCATTTTATGAGGCCAGCATCACCTTGATCCCAAAACCAGACAAGGATCCCACCAAAAAAGAGAGCTATAGACCAATATCCTTGATGAACACAGATGCGAAAATACTCAACAAAATACTAGCCAATAGGATTCAACAGTACATTAAAAAGATTATTCACCACGACCAACTGGGATTTATTCCAGGGCTGCAAGGTTGGTTCAACATCCGCAAATCAGTCAATGTGATACAACACATCAATAAAAGAAAGAACAAGAACCATATGATACTCTCAATAAATGCTGAAAAAGCATTTGACAAAGTACAGCATCCCTTCCTGATCAAAACTCTTCAAAGTGTAGGGATAGAGGGCACATACCTCAATATCATCAAAGCCATCTATGAAAAACCCACCGCAAATATCATTCTCAATGGAGAAAAACTGAAAGCTTTTCCACTAAGGTCAGGAACACGGCAGGGATGTCCATTATCACCACTGCTATTCAACATAGTACTAGAGGTCCTAGCCTCAGCAATCAGACAACAAAAGGAAATTAAAGGCATCCAAATCGGCAAAGAAGAAGTCAAATTATCACTCTTCGCAGATGATATGATACTATATGTGGAAAGCCCAAAAGACTCCACTCCAAAACTGCTAGAACTTATACAGGAATTCAGTAAAGTGTCAGGATATAAAATCAATGCACAGAAATCAGTTGCATTTCTCTACACCAACAGCAAGACAGAAGAAAGAGATATTAAGGAGTCAATCCCATTTACAATTGCATCCAAAACCATAAGATACCTAGGAATAAACCTAACCAAAGAGACACAGAATCTATACTCAGAAAACTATAAAGTACTCATGAAAGAAATTGAGGAAGACACAAAGAAATGGAAAAATGTTCCATGCTCCTGGATTGGAAGAATAAATATTGTGAAAATGTCTATGCTACCTAAAGCAATCTACACATTTAATGCAATTCCTATCAAAGTACCATCCATCTTTTTCAAAGAAATGGAACAAATAATTCTAAAATTTATATGGAACCAGAAAAGACCTCGAATAGCTAAAGGGATATTGAAAAAGAAAGCCAACGTTGGTGGCATCACAATCCCGGGCTTTAAGCTCTATTACAAAGCTGTCATCATCAAGACAGCATGGTACTGGCACAAAAACAGACACATAGATCAATGGAACAGAATATAGAGCCCAGAAATAGACTCTCAACTCTATGGTCAACTAATCTTCGACAAAGCAGGAAAGAATGTCCAATGGAAAAAAGACAGCCTCTTCAATAAATGGTGCTGGGAAAATTGGACAGCCACATGCAGAAAAATGAAATTGGACCATTTCCTTACACCACACACAAAAATAGACTCAAAATGGATGAAGGACCTCAATGTGCGAAAGGAATCCATCAAAATCCTTGAGGAGAACACAGGCAGCAACATCTTTGATCTCAGCCGCAGCAACATCTTCCTAGGAACAACGCCAAAGGCAAGGGAAGCAAGGGCAAAAATGAACTATTGGGATTTCATCAAGATCAAAAGCTTTTGCACAGCAAAGGAAACAGTTAACAAAATCAAAAGACAACTGACAGAATGGGAGAAGATATTTGCAAATGACATATCAGATAAAGGACTAGTGTCCAGAATCTATAAAGAACTTAGCAAACTCAACACCCAAAGAACAAATAATCCAATCAAGAAATGGGCAGAGGACATGAGCAGACATTTCTGCAAAGAAGACATCCAGATGGCGAACAGACACATGAAAAAGTGCTCCATATCACTCGGCATCAGGGAAATACAAATCAAAACCACAATGCGATATCACCTCACACCAGTCAGAATGGCTAAAATCAACAAGTCAGGAAATGACAGATGCTGGCGAGGATGTGGAGAAAGGGGAACCCTCCTACACTGTTGGTGGGAATGCAAGCTGGTGCAACCTCTCTGGAAAACAGCATGGAGGTTCCTCAAAATGTTGAAAATAGAACTGCCCTATGACCCAGCAATTGCACTATTGGGCATTTACCCTAAAGATACAAACGTATTGATCCAAAGGGGCACGTGTACTTGAATGTTTATAGCAGCAATGTCCACAATAGCCAAACTATGGAAAGAACCTCGATGTCCATCAACAGATGAATGGATCAAGAAGACGTGGTATATATACACAATGGAATACTATGCAGCCATCAAAAGAAATGAAATCTTGCCATTTGCGACAACATGGATGGAACTAGAGCATATCATGCTTAGCGAAATAAGTCAAGCGGAGAAAGACAACTATCATATGATCTCCCTGATATGAGGAAGTGGTGATGCAACATGGGGGCTTAAGTGGGTACAAGAAGAATAAATGAAAGAAGATGGGATTGGGAGGGAGACAAACCATAAGTGACTCTTAATCTCACAAAACAAACTGAGGG
>NC_081568.1:102383544-102388794 GCF_022355385.1 Mustela nigripes
ACATTGGGGAGGGTATGTGTTTTGGTGAGTGCTGTGAAGTGTGTAAATCTGGTGATTCACAGACCTGTACCCCTGGGGATAAAAATATATGTTTATAAAAAATAAAAAATTATATTAAAAAAAATCCTCACAAGTAAAAAAAAATAAAAATAAAAATAAAAAAATAAAAAATTATATAAAAAAAAAAAAAAGAAGAAGAATAAGCCTTAGAATTCTGCAAGACAGTGGGGTAGCTGCTGGAATCGTCACCCAATGGGAGGTTCTAACAGACATGGTCTGCACTCTCCCTTCACCTTCAAAGCACAGACCAGTCTGGATACCCTAACCAGCCTGAGTGAGCCCCAACCCCTAACCCACACCAGCACCAGCCATCCCACAAGGGCACCCACAGGGCAGTGCACACTATAACACCCTTGGTTAGTGTTCACTGCAGCCACAAGATTGACACCAAGTTGACACAGGTGCAAAGCTTCCCCCAAACACTCCAGGCTCACAACACTTCAGCTTCAAAAGGCATGCTAGGTCACCTCAGTGCAGAATGCACTGGAACCTCTCAGCTGCCGTCTTCAAAATCTGGCCATCCTGTGAGGGTAACCCCCGTGCACAGTACCCTGAGAACCTCAGGCCCATGCCTGCATCAGTTTCAGCTACTTCACCAGGGTACCCCCATGTGAAGCACCTGGAACATTCATGCCCATGCCGGCCTATGCTCTAGTCACCTGGCCAATACCCACTGTGAACACGGTGGGGAAACCCAGCTTGTACCCAGTTCCGCTTCAGCTATCCTACCAGGGCACATTTTGTGTGTAGAACCCAAGAACCAAACCAGTCCTTGCGCATTCTAGTTTTACCTGTCACAGAAGGTTCCCTCCTACATAAAGCACCCCATAACCTCCTGGCCTATAATGCACTTCACTCAAGATGCCTATCAGGGTATCCTCTGCACAGAGAGTCCAGAAACATCCTGGTTTATATCCACTTCAACTTCAGCTATCCTACCAAGTTGCCCTCTGTGTGGAGAGCCCCAGGACACCCTGGCTTGTGCCACTCTAGGGTCAGCTATCCTGCCAAGGCATCCTCCACACAGAGAGTTCAGGGGACTCCTTGACCACACACTGCATCAACTCCAGTCACTCTGCCAAATCAACCCCTGTAGAAAGCTCCCTGGGACACCCTGGCTTGCACCCCTTCAACTTTAGCTATTCTGGCAGATGCTCACTATGTCGAAAGCCCACAGACCCCCACCTCATGCCAGCCACTGCCCTAGCCAGCCAGCCAAAGTCACCAAGCACACACGGTCCACACAGGACACAATCAAACAAGACATTTAGAAGTAACTGTTCTGCCTAATCCACAGAACCAAACACAGAAAATTAAGCAAAATGGGGAGAGAGAAGAACATGCAAAGAAGAACAAGAAGGAGAAGGAGAAGAAGAAGGAAGAAAGGGGGAAAAAAACTCAGAAAGAGACCTAAATGAAAAAGGAGATAAACAATATGCCTGATAAAGAATATAAAGTAATGACTGTAAAGATACTCACTGGGCTGGAGAAAAGAGTGGAAATACACAGTGAGACCTTCAATAAAGAGATTGAAAATATAGAAAAGAGCCAATCAAATTTGAAGAATACAGTAACTGAAATTTTTTAAAAACACACTACGGCGGGGGCGGGGGGGCGCCTGGGTGGCTCAGTGGGTTAAAACCTCTGCCTTCGGCTCAGGTCATGATCCCAGGGTCCTGGGATCGAGCCCCACATCGGCTCTCTGCTCAGCAGGGAGCCTGCTTCCTCCTCTCTCTCTCTGCCTGCCTCTCTGCCTACTTGTGATCTCTGTCTGTGAAATAAATAAATAATAAATCTTGAAAAAAAAAAAAACACTACGGTGAATCAATAGTAGATTAGTACATGCAGAAAAACATATCTCAGTCTGAAAGAGAGAGTAATGGAAAGCAGAGGAAGAGGAAAGAAGAATTTTAAAAATGAGAATAGGCTAAGGGATCTCTGGGACAACATCAAGCAAACACTTGCTTTATATGGGTCCCAGAGGGAGAAGAGAGAAAGGGGTAAAAAACTTATCTGAAGAAATAATAGCTGAAAATGTCCCTAACGTAGGGAAGGAAACAGACATCCAAGTCCAAGAAGCACACAGAATTCTAAATAAGATTAATCAAAGAAGGTCCATACCATGACATAATAATTAGGTTAAAGACAGAGTGAGAATCTTATAAGCAGCCAGAGAAACAAAAAGTTTCCAGGGAAAACCTATAAGGCTATCAAGAGAATTTTTCAGCAAACACTTTGCAGTCAGAAGAAAGTAGAATGATATATTGAAGTGATGAAAGAAAAAAAAACTAACCCTACAACCAAGAATACTCCAGCCATCAAGATTCACATTCAAATTTGAAAGAGATAAAGATTTTCCCAGACAAAGTATAGAGGAGTTTATCACCACTAAACCAGCCTTACAAGAAAAGTTACAGGGACTTCTTTAAGTGGAAAACAAATACCCATACTTAGACATAAGAAAATTATGAATGAGCAATGCCTGGGTGCCTCAGTCATTACGCATCTGCCTTCGGCTTCAGGTCATGATCCCAGGGTCCCGGGATCAAGCCCTGCATTAGGCTCCCTGCTCAGTGGTAAGCCTGTTTCTCCTTCTCCCACTCTGCCTGCTTGTGTTGCCTCTCTCACTGTCTCTCTGTCAAATAAATAAATAAAATCTTGTAAAAAATTATAAATGAAATTTGTAAAATATGACAAAATATACATAAAACGTGGAAGAGAGGCTAAAAATTTAAAAGGGAAAAGAACAAAAGAAGGAAAACAAAGGATTTTTTTCTCTATATTTCTTTTTGTAAAATATGTTTGAACTTAAAAGGCCATCAAATTAATATAGACTGCTATTTATTCAGTATGCTATATAAGAACTTCATAGTAACCAAAAGACCAAAACCTATGATAGATACATAGAAATAAAGAGAAAGAAAAAAAAAGACACAAGAGATCAAGAGAAGAAAGGAACACAAAAGAACTAGAACCAGAAACAAAAACAACCAGAAAACAAATTTTAAAATGGCAATAAGTATGCACCTATCAATAATTACTTTAAACATAAATGGCCTGGGTGGCTCAGTAGGTTAAGCCTCTGCCTTCAGCTAAGATCATGGTCTCAGGGTCCTGGGATCGAGCCCCACATCGGGCTCTCTGCTCAGCGGGGAGCCTGCTTCCCCCTCTCTCTCTGCCTGCCTCTCTGCCTACTTGTGAACTCTTTCAAATAAATAAATAAAATATTTTTTAAAAAAATAAATGGCCTAGCGGTGCCTGGGTGGTTCAGTGGGTTAAGTCTCTGCCTTCAGCTCAGGTCATGATCCCAGGGTCCTGGGATCGAGCCCCACATCGGGCTCTCTGATCAGCGGGGAGCCTGCTTCCCTCTCTCTCTCTGTGCCTGGCTCTCTGCCTACTTATGATCTCTGTCTGTCAAATAAATAAATAAAAATCTTTAAAAAAAATAAAAATAAAAAATAAATGGCCTGTTTTAATCAAAAGACACAGAACGGCAGAATGCATTAAAAAAACAAGACCCATCTCTACATTACCTGTAAAAGATTCATCTCAGACCTAAAGATACAAAGAGACTGAAAGTGAAGGGATAGGAAAATATTTAACATGCAAGTGGAACTGTGGTGCCTAGGTGGCTCACTGGGTTAAAGCCTCTGCCCTCAGCTCAGGTCATGATCTCAGGGTCCTGGGATCGAGTCCCACATCGGGCTCTCTGCTCAGCAGGGAGCCTGCTTCCTCCTCTCTGTCTGCCTGCCTTTCTGCCTACTTGTGATCTCTGTCTGTCAAATAAATAAACAAAATCTTAAAAAAAAAAAAAGGCAAGTGGAACTGAAAATTTTTAAAAAAGCCAGAGTAGCAATACTTAATCAGACAAAATAAGCTTTAAAACAAACACTGTAACAAGAGATATGGGCATTACATAATGATGGAGTGATCAACTTTATAAGAAGACATAACAATTTTAAATATCAACGCACTCAACACTGGAGCACATAAATTCATAATTCCATAATTCAAATATTAATAGACATAAAGAGTGAAAATGATGACAATATGGTAATAGTAAAGGATTTTAACATCCACTTACATCAATGGATAGATTATCCAGGCAGAAAATCAAAAAGGAAACCTGTCTGTCAATGACACAGTAGACCAGTGGACATACAGACATATACAGAACATTCCATCCCAAAACGATAGAATACACATTCTTTTCAAGTGAACATAGAACATTCTCCAAAAGATAACACATATCAGGCCATAAAACAAACTTCAATAAATTTAAGAAGACTGAAATTATACCATATATCTTTTGCTATCACAGCAGTATGAAACTAAAAATAAATCATAAGGAAAAACTCAGAAAAATCATGAACATGTGGAGACTAAAACAATGTAATACTAAATAACAATGGGTCAATGAAGCAATCAAAGAAGAAATAAAAAAAAATAATGGAGACAAATGAAAATTAAAACAAAATGGCCCAAAATCTCTGGGACATGGTGACAACATTTCTGAGGGGAAATGTGTAACAATGCAGGCCTATTTCAAGAAATAAGAAAAAGTTCAAGTAATCTAACCTTATAACGAAAAGAACTACAAAAAGAAGAACAAAACCCAAGGTAAGTAGAAGGAAGGAATAATAAAAACCGAAATAAAAGCCGAAATAAATGACATGGAGACTAAAAAACAATAGAGAAAAATCAATAAAACCAAGAGGTGGTTCTTTGAAAAGATAAACAAAATGGATAAACCCTTAGCCAGACTCATCAAGAAAGAAGGCGAAAGCATCCAAATAAATAAGATCATGGAGAGGAGAAATAACAAGGGACACCACAAAAATACAAAGTATAAGAGAATACTACAAAAAGGTATCTGCCAACAAATTGGACAACCTAGAAGAAATGAATAAATTCCTAGAAACACACAATCTTCCAAAACCAAACCCAGAAGATAAAAAATGTGAACAGACTCCAAGTCATGAAATTGAATCAGTAATTTAAAAAAAACTGGGGTGCCTGGGTGGCTCAGAGGGTTAAGCCTCTGCCTTCAGCTCAGATCATGATCCCAGGGTCCTGGGATGGAGCCCCACACTGGGCTCTCTGCTCAGCAGGGAGCCTGCTCCCCCCCTCCACCTCTGCCTGCCTCTCTGCCTACTTGTGATCTCTGTCAAATAAATAAAATCTTTTTTA
>NC_081568.1:102388804-102516304 GCF_022355385.1 Mustela nigripes
AAAGAAAGAAAGAAAGAAAGAAAGAAAGAAAGAAAGAAAGAAAGAAAGAAAGAAAGAAAGAAAGAAAGAAAGAGAATAGAAGTCCAGGACCAGATGGATTCACAGGTGAATCCTACTGAACATTTCAAAAAACTTAATACCAGGCGACCTGGCTAGCTCAGACAGTAGAGCATGAGACTCTTGACATGGGGGTTATAAATTCAAGCCCTATGGTACATGTAGAGATTACTTAAAATAAATCTTGCTTTTCTTTTTCAAAGTTGCTTTGTCTTTTTAGGGTCTTTTATGGGTTCCATACAAATTTCAAGACTGTTCCTTCTGGCTCTGTGAAAAATGCTGGTGTTATTTTGATAGGGAATCCATCAAATGTGTAAACTGCTTTGGGTAATATAGACATTTTAACAATGTTTGTTCTTCTAATCCGTAAGAATGGAATGCCTTTTTATTTCTTTGTGTCTTCTTTAATCTCATAATTAAGTGTTCTATAGTTTTCAGAATACAGTTTCTTTTACCTCTTTGGTTAGGTTTATTACTAGGTATCTTACAGTTTTTGGTGCGATTGTAAATGGGATCAAGTTCTTGATTTCTCTTTCTGCTGCTTCATTACTGGTGCATAGAAATGCCACAGATTTCTGTACATTGGTTTTGTATCCTGCAACTTTACTGAATTCATGTATCGGTTCTAGCAATTTGGGTGGCGTCTTTTGGGCTTTCTATATAAAGTATCATGTCATCTATAAATAGTGGAATTTTGACTTCCTCCTTGCCAGTATGGATGCCTTTTATTTCTCTTTGCTGTCTGACTGCTGCAGCTGGGACTTCCAGTACTCTGTAACAGTGGTCACAGTGGACACCCCTGTTTTTTTCCTCACCAGAAAGGAAAAGCTTTGTTTTTCCCCAGTGAAGATAATATTACCTAATGGCATTTTCATATGTGGCCTTTATTATATTGAGGTATGTTCCCCTCTAACCCTATTTTCCTAAGGGTTATTGCATCTGTGTTCATCACCATCTGGTCCAGCATGTCATACAATGCCACTGTTTCCTTATTGATTGTCTGCTTAGATGATGATGTGTACAATGATGTAATTGGGGTGGTAAATAAAGTCCCCTATTGTTATATTATTATTAATGAATTCCTTTATGTTTGTAATTGTTTCATATATTTGGAAGCACCCACCTTGGGTGCATATATATTTATGTATTTTTTATATTTATTTTATATTCATTTATATATTTATTGACCTCTTTAATATGATATAGTGCCCTTCTTCATCTATTACACTCTTTGGTTTAAAGTCTAGTTTGTCCTGTATAAGTATTGCTACTCCAGCTTTAAGTCCATTTGCACGATAAATGTTTCTCTATCATTTCACTCTGCAGGTATCTTTAGATCTAAAATGAGTCTCTTGTAGGCAGCATATAGATGGGTCTTGGTTTTTTTAATCCATTCTGACATCTAGGTCTGTTGATCAGAGTGTTTAGTCCATTTACATTCAGAGTAATTACTGATAGGTATGTATATAGTGCCATTTTATTACCTGTTTTGTCGTTGTTTTTGGACATTTTCTCTGCTCCTTTCTTGTCTTTACAATTTTGGTCTCTCCTTTCCACTCAGAGTCCCCTTTGATATTTCATGCAGGACTGGTTTAGGGGTCATGAACTCCCTTAGTTTTTGTTTGGAAAATTCTTTCTCTCCTTCTATTCTGAATAATAATGTTGCTGGATAGAGTATTCCTGGCTGCGGATGTTTCCAATTCAGCAGTTTAAATATATCATGCCACTTGGCATCTAGCTTGCCACGTTTCTGTTGAGATAACTGTAGCTAGACTTACAGGTCTTCTCTTGTATGTTAGGGACTTCTTCTTTTGTCTTGTTGCTTTTAAATTTTTTCTCTTTATTGCTGTATTTTGCAAATTTAATTACAACATGGCTAGGTGTCATCCTGCTTTTATTGGTTTTGATGGGAGTTCTCTGTGCCTACTGGATCTGGATATGTGTTTCTCCTTCCCCAAGTTAGGTAAGTTTCCAGCCATTATTTCCCCAAATAAATTTTCTGCCCCCTTTTCTCCCTCTTTTGTCTTCTGGGATTCCTATAATGAGAATGTTATGACATTTGATGGAGTCACTGGGTTCCCTAAGTCTATTTTCATGTTCCATAATTCTCTCATTCAGGTTTATTATTTTCCATTATTTTATCTTCTATTATAAAATAGAATTATTCCTTCCTATACTTCTTCCAGCCTGTGTTCATCACATCAAGCTTGTTTTGAATCTCAGATGTAATCACACAATATGAAGGCTTTGTAACTGGTCTCTTTTACTTGGGTAATGTTTTCAAGGTTCATTCATGTTATAATATGTACCAGTACTCTCACTGCCAAATAATAATCCACTGTATAGATATACCACATTTTATTTGTTCATTCATCAGTTATTGGGCACATTTGTTTTGTTTCTACATTTTAACTACTATAAATAATGCTGTTATGAACATTTATGTTATCAGTATGTGGATATATGTTTTTATCCCTCTTGGGTATATAATTTAGAGTGGGATTGCTGGGGTCATATGGTAACTCTATGTTTAGCTTTTTGAGGAACTGCCAAACTATCTTCCAAAGCAGCTATACCATTTTACATTCTCATCCACAACAAATGAGCACTCTGATTATTCCACGCCCTCATCAACACTTATTTTTCATCTTTTTTATTACAGCCAGCCTAGTAGATCTATAATATTGGGATTTCAATCTTTTTTTTTTAAAAGATTTACCATTTTAGAGAGAGAGAGCGAGCGTGGATGACAGGGGCACAGAGAGAGAGAGAATTTCAAGCTGACTCCCTATTGAGCACAGGGCTGGATCTAATAACCCTGACATCATGACCTCAGCTGAAATCAAGACTCAGACACTCAACCAACTGTACCACCCAGATGCCCTTGAGGTTTCTTTTAATAACTCTTGCTTTTATAAAACATTTCAGATTTTAAATTGGTTCCATTTTTATGGAAAGCGCTGTGATCAAGGATATCAAAAGCCTTAAAAATGCCAACACACTTTGATCTAACAATGCCAGTTTTAAAAATTTACCCTAAGTAAATCATGGACATCATATAAAGGAATTAGCTACAAAGATTTAGCACTGAGTTGTTTCTGTAACTCAGGGTTGAGAGCTAGATAAGGTCTACTTAACTCCTCTTCCTACTTCCAGCGAGCAATCCAGTGGCTCCTTCTAACTACTGGCTTCATTTTGATTTCTGTTGAATACTCATTCTCCATGTACAAACTCTTCCTTTATCACCATCTTGGTTTTGACTCAAACATGAGACCTGGCTTTTCTTGATTTCCCCCAATAAAATACTGCCACTGACACCACAGAGCTGTGTGCCAGAGATTCAGGGGTTAATGGGAGAATGCTTATATTGCCAAATTATTACAATATAAATATGAAATACTCCTATTCTATTAAAAATACCAGTCATTTCTATCTACTCATGATTTAGATTTTTTCTGCCTTATCATCTGACCCTCTCTCGCTACACTCATCCTCCATCCTCTTCGTTTTCCTCTCTTAAACCTGTAATTACTATTCATTTGAAGGTACTATAACTTTGTCTTTGTCTTTTTCTTTCAACCCATTTTTGCAGAGCCACACATTGCATGAATAGATGCTCATCAAGATGTTTTTCCCAACAAAGATAACTGGCAAAATAACTTTCCTCATCCTACTACATCTGTAACAGAAGAATATGGAACAAAGCCTCAAGTCCCCCAACAAGTATTTTTCAAGTGCCTTATATAAGGTAAGCATAATTCTTTGTGCTAGAGATGTAACAATGGAAACAAACAAACAAACAGATGCAGTCCTACCCTCAGGGAGTTTATACACTGACGACAGAAAATTTCAAAAGATATACATAACATCATGTCAAGTAGTAATGAGTGTTAGGAGGGAGGGAAAAAAAAATAGCAAAAGATTCGAGAGTGGTGGAGGAATGTTATTTTAGAAAGAATGCCCAGAAATGGGAGCGAGACAAACCATAAGTGACTCTTAATCTCACAAAACAAACTGAAGGTTGCTGGGGGGAGGGGGTTTGGGAGAAGGGGGGTGGGGTTATGGACATTGGGGAGGGTATGTGCTTTGGTGAGTGCTGTGAAGTGTGTAAACCTGGTGATTCACAGACCTGTACCCCTGGGGATAAAAATATATGTTTATAAAAAATACAAAAATTAAAAAAACGGCAAAAAAAAAAAAAGAAAGAAAGAATGCCCAGAGAACTATATAAGGATGTGTCATTTAAGCAGAGATCTAAAGGAATACAAGAACAAATTACCAGGGATGCCTGGGCGGCTCAGTTGGTTAAGTGACTGCCTTCAGCTTGAGTCATGCTGCCATGGTTTATTAATTGATCCCTCTGCCTGCTGCTCCCTCTGCTTGTTCTCTCTCTCTTTCTGTCAAATAAATAAATAAAATCTTTTTAAAAAATTATTTAACTATCAGAAAGAGTTTTCCAGGTAGAGGAACAAAGGCCCTGTGACCTGTGCTTGGGACACGTTTAGAGAATTGGAAAACAGCAAAGAGAACAGTAGGTGGAGTTCAGAGAGTGAAGTAGACTATGGAAATAAGGTCCCAGAGGTAGGCAGGTACTAGATTACACAGTGCCCTATAGGCCACATAATGATTTAGGATTTTATTCTAAATATGGTTGGAGAGTTTTGATCAGGGCAATATTGTATCTGATTGCCATTAAAAGGAGGGGCACCTGGGTGGCTCAGTGGGTTAAAGCCTCTGCCTTTGGCTCCGGTCATAATCCCAGGGTCCTGGGATCAAGCCCCTCATTGGGCTCTCTGCTCAGCGGGGAGCCTGCATCCCCCCTCTCTCTCTGCCTGCCTCTCTGCCTACTTGTGATCTCTCTCCCTGTCCAATAAATAAAATCTTAAAAAAAAAAAAGGAAAATAAATTATCTTGTGAGGATTATAGATGATGCGGGGACAAGAACAGAAAAAGCGAGATCAATTAATAAACCATGGCAGCATTATAGGAAAGATATCACGATAGCTTTGACTGTGTCCAGAAACGGGGAGATGATTACATGATTTACAATAAATCTATATAATGGAATATGATACAGCCATTATAAGTGATGTCAACTATAAGTGATGTAAAAAAAAAATACCTAAGGACATAGAAAAATGTTTATATTAAATGTAGACTATTATCTGAATCATGATTTTTTCACCAGTGTATAGTATGATGGTATTTTATAAATGTATTTCAGGCACTGAATATTTTTTTTAAGATTTTATTTATTTATTTGACAGTCAGAGATCAACAAGTAGGCAGAGAGGCAGGCAGAGAGACAGGGGGAAACAGGCTCCCTGCTGAGTAGAGAGCCCGATGCGGGGCTCGATCCCAGGACCCTGGGATCATGACCTGAGCCAAAGGCAGAGGCTTAACCCACAGCCACCCAGGCGCCCCCCATGCACTGAATATTAAAGCTAGAAAAGACTTAGACCTCACCTCGTTTACCAAAACCAGAAAAGTTACAGGTCTTAACTAACAGCAATAACCTAGACTATAGATCTGATTTTCAACCTAACATTCATTCTATCTCACCCATGGCCTTACAATATTTATACTTCTGCTAGTTTGACATTCAAATGAGAAGTCAAAACAGAATCTTTTTATTACTAACATACTATTTTTAAATTCCAGTGTAATTAATGCATAGTGTTGTATTAGTTGCAGGTGTACAGTAGAGTGATTAAACAGTTCTATACATTACTCAGTGCTCATCATGCTAAGTGTACTCTTAAGGCCCTTCACCTCTTTCACCCATCTCCCCATATACCCTCCCTCTTGCAACCATCAATTTGTTCTCTGTATTTAAGAGTCTTTTTGTTTTGTATCTTTTTTGACTTTTTCATTTGTTTTGTTTCCTAAATTTCACATATGAGAGAAACCATAAGGTATTTGTTTTCCTCTGACTTATTTCACTTAGCAGTATACCCTCTGGATCCATTACTATTATTAATATGCTTAAATCTAGATTTTTTCAATTCAAATTCAATTAGCATATACCATATTATTAGTTTCAAGGGTACAATTCAGTGATTCAACAATTGCATATAATACCAGTGCTTATTATGTCAATTGCCCTCCTTAATGCCCATCACCCAAGTACCCCATCCCCCCACCCTTCCCCCCTTCAGCAACCCTCAGTTTATTCCTAGAGTTAAGAGTCTCTTACGGTTTGCCTCCCTTGTTATTTTCATCTTATTTTTCCTCCCTTCCCCTATGTTCATCTGTTTTCTTAAATTCCTCATATGAGTAAAATCATATGGTATTTGTCTTTCTCTGACTGACTTATTTCACTTAGCATAATATTCTCTGGTTTCATCCACATCATTGTAAATGGCAAGATTTCATTCTTTTTGATGGTTGAGTAATATTCCATTATTTATCTATATACCATATCTTCTTTATCCACTCATCTGGTGATGGATCTCTGGGCTCTCTCCATATTTTGGCTATTGTGGACATTGCTGCTATAAATACTGGGGTGCATATGTCCCTTTGAATCACTATGTTTGGATCCTTTGGGTAAATAACTAGTAGTGCAATTGTTGGCTTTTAGAGTAGTTCTATTTTTAACTTTCTGAGGAAGCTCCGTACTGTTTTCCAGAGTGGCTACACCAGTTTGCATTCCCACCAACAGTGGAAAAGGGTTCCCTTTCTCCACATCTTCACCAACATCAGTTGTTTTTAAATCTAGATTTTTAAATTTTATCTCTAATAGACTGAAGTCCTGTTCAAATAAAAAAAGTAAAAGAGAAGGGATAATGACAAAATAAGCCATGTACATATACACACACACACACATATATTTGTAGGACTCCACATGAATCAAGTCATTGACAATAAATAACCATACTACATGGTAGCACTTTTTTTTTTTTTTTTTTTTTTTTTTTTTTTTGGCAGAGCAAGTGAATAAAAAGTGGAGGGAGAGGAAGAGAGAATCTCAAGCAATCTCTATGCCCAGGACAGAGCCCGATGAAGAGCTTGATCCCACAACCCCAAGATCATGACCTGAGCCAAAATCAAGAGTCAGAAGACACTTAACCAACTGAGCCACCCAGGTGCCCCTATTAGTACCCATTATTAAAATGCCAATGGTTTCTTGAAATTCTAACAGTACGAAGAATTTGTCAAGGAAGTAATATTCCTGGACAGCAAAACACAATTTCTGTGACACCAGTACCATTTCTCCTTTGAAATAGCAGGCTTCCCTAGTTAGGATTTTATTTTAGACCAAGAAGGCCAAAATGTTTCTTCTAGAAACCACACACCCTAATCTCCTCCTTTCTATGATAATATAGTGTGTGTAGCCCTCCACTGTCTGACCTTTGGGGGAAAAAAGTGCTTTTAATTAACCATTAATTACTTGAATGCAGCCTGCATTATGTGGAAAAATGTGTTACTTTCATCTTAATTTAAAAGACAACATCAGAGGTTTAAACTGGCAAGAAGATACACTTTACAAATGCATTTATATCATTATTCTTCAGAGAATTAGAAAAGAGCTTCCATTTTCCTACAGTTCTGTGGTGCTTGGAATGGTAAGAAAGGTGCAAGTTGATAAAATGGGGGTTTCTCTTTGAAGCTTTTTGCAGGGCAGAAAGCAAATTTTTTAATTTGAGAGGTTTTTGATTACCGTATGTAGTTATCTGAAAATTGGAAAGTAAAATTCATGTGAAGTCTTACTGGGTGCTAATAAAGTCTATTTGAAATTTAAGGTCTTTGTGTTGTATTTGCTATAAATATATTAAAGTTATCTGAATTTGTGCACTAAATAAGATCAAATAGAAAATAGAAAAGATTTGTCACAGGTATAGAATGCATGACCAATAAAATCAAGTTCAGCTATAAGAAAGAATGTTTATAAATATGGGGGAAAGTTGCCTCAATATTTTTATAATTTTATGTGCATTATTTTTCACATCTTAAAGCTGCCCAAGTATAGAAAAATACAGGACTTCAATAACAGTTACCAGCATGATTGCTTTTATTACCTTTCTGTTCAAGACCCTTGTTTCCCCTTGTAGCATGTCAAATTGCCCCCAAAACCATATTATACAGCAGAGAAATGTTGTTCACACTTCACTGGCTATTGATTTACTTTATTTATTGGCACAAAATCAGCTTGAGATAAACATTTTGTCCCCCATTTCCACTATTGTAAGCGGTATACTTCATTGCAAGATAGGTAAGCCCAAATGTGCAGGGTCACAATTCGACATGGCTTTCTAATCAATGTGTGAAAAATTATCTAATGAATAATGGGTTGCACATTTCCACAAACAAATTAACCAGGGTGAAACTGAAACTAATGATTATATTTATCTAATGTAATTTCACATCTGTTACTAGTGGTAGTAATTTTTTTTTCTCTTTCATCCATGGTGTCCTCAAAATTACAACTTAGCTTTTCAGATACAGTTATAGAACATCAGTTTAACTAGAAAATAGACAATTTTGTGGAATGTTTATTTTTTCTTTGAATGCCAACAGTTCAGAGACATAGGATGCCATTTTATAAAATTTGGGGATTTAGGCACTTCTTGATCAATTCCCCTATCTTGCTTCTACATATTGCCTGTAGGCTTAATTTCATAACTTATGGTTCAAATTCTAACATTCAGTCTTATAAAGAGCAAAATTATCCCATTTCACTACTCTAAGACCATTCTTAATTCTACCCGTCCTTATAACAATATTTACCCTGATTTAAAATGTAAAATATTTTAAAAAGTAGAAGCAGTTCCCAACTATGAAAAAGTTAAATTCTAAACATTTCATAAATTTAAGGCTTCCAGGCAAGCTCACAGATACCTATTCCATCCACATGTAACTTTGTTATAGAAGCAAGTCACAAATATTATTTCTTCTATTTCAGTGGGAAAGAGCATTCAGTTTAAACCAAGAACATGTGTCTTTCAGCTACGATTTCCCACTCTTCAGCTACCTGCCACAGTTTGGAAGAGTCTCCTACTTTAAGGTACTGACTCTGACACCAAGAGCTTGGGGAAGGGACCTACTGGTATGAGCTAGAGGTAAAAAGATTTTTTTTTTTTTTTTTTTTTTTTTTTTTTTTTTTTTTTGTACTATGGCAAGGTACTAAGGAGCTCTAGAGGCAGGAGTCATTGGCCAGACTACACACCACGGATATTCCTTGCTACACATTCTCCCTACCCAGAAAGACTTCAGCATCGTTCTGAAATGAAATCCTCTCATTTTAATAAAAAGCTTCAGAGATTTATATTGCAAGATTTTAATTATTAGAAATTAGACTCTGATAATCAGAGAGTGATCTGTAAATTCTACCACCTAATTGTAGAGACCCCTGATAAATTCTCACTTTTGTGGGGAACTCTTCAGGTAGGTTCACTATGCAGAATAAGTAAAGAACTGAAACACAATCTTTTGATCCTTGGAAGGAAAACACAACCCCTTAAGGGAGCAGTTCTCAACATGTGACTTCTCAAACTTTCTTTATCCCTTAAAAATTACTGAGGACCTCAAAGAGCTTTTTTATAGATTATTTCAATTGCTGTACTATGAGAAACTAAAACTCGAAAAATCTGAGTGTTAATTTTAAAATAAAAATAAACATGTTACATGTTAATATAAATAACATAGTTTACTAAAAATAAATATATTCCCCCCCCCAAAAAAACTTAATAAGACTGTCTTAACAGAAGACACTGAATTTTCATACTTCAAGCCTGCCTTCGATTGTCATGACATATTATTTTGACTGAAGTATATAAAGAAAATCCAGCCCCAGACAGGCATGTAGTTGGAAAAGAAGTTATTTTAACATTTGTTTTAGATACTTGGGGATATTCTAAGTTGATAAAAAAAAAAACCAAAATGTTAGTTGCAATATAGGATCTTCAACCATAACAGTGAAATTTTCATACTTTGTTACATTAAAAATATATTGGTTTATCTTGCATGAAAAATATATTGGTTTATCTTTGGATTTTCTAAGTCACATAATTTTGCACCATCAGGCACTGGTCATCTGGAAAATATTAATTTACTTACTTATATAGATCTTTCCAATGTTGACACATTTCATTAGACAGTATTTCAAAATCACATTCATCAATTAACCATGAATCTCATTAGAAAAGGCTTTAAATATTGGGACACTATCAAGTTCACAGTGGCTAATACAAGTTTTCCAAATTTCTAGTTTTCACCTGAGAGATCGAATGTTTATCACTGGCAACAAATACTACCAGCTGTTTCCCTTGAAAGATCACTATTCATTTCTGAGAAAATATCTGCCGAATACTCAACTCTGAATAGCTATACTTTGTCATTCGTTCTCCCAAGTAAAAATAATATTCTGTGAAAAAAGCAGCTAGGTCAGCTCACAATTCAATCACACAAGTGCTTTTCCTCAAGAACCACCATACTTTGAAATGCAGGCAGAATGAGGCACCTGGATGGCTCAATCAGTTATGTCTACCTTTGGTTCAGGTCATGATCTCAGGGTCCTAGAATCGAGCCCACTCGGGGTCCCTGCTCAGTGGGGAACCTGCTTCTCCCTCTGCCATTTCCCCCAGTCTGTGCTCTCTAGCACATTCTCTCTCTCTCTATCAAATGAATAAATAAAATCTTAAAAAAAAAAAAAAGAAAAGAAAAGAAAAAGAAAAAGAAAGAAATACAGCCAAACTGCTTTCTTTATGCATGATTCCCATTTCCTTAACCAAAATATTTTTTAAAATAGACTTAAGAGTTGAGACTTAATAATTTTTTATTGTTCAAAATGCTCTTAATGTTAAGAACATCTTTTTTCTTTTCTTTTCTTCTTTTACTGTAAGAATACATGATTACTAATACAGTTTGGTGTCGTGTATTGATTCACTCTAAAACATGAGCATTTATATCCACCATTGCTTTTGCACCATCAGTCCAAATGTCAACACAGTGAAAAAGGCAAATCACATCTTAGTCTTATAATAAAAATGGTTTCAATCTCCCAAACCTCCTAAAAGTGAGCCCTAGATATCTGAAGGCTATCTTTTGAGAATCATTGCTTTAAACAACTTACAATTTTGTGTGTATGGAGGGAGGACAGTGGTTGGAAGGAAAGAAAAATTCTTAAAAAGGAGAACACTGAGGAAAAGACATTTTGAATATAAATGAATGTTTAATTCATTCGGCTTTCCTTATAGCTTGACTGATTTTAGATACTTAGCTTATTTCTCTACCTTGCTTCTGGCCCTCATCTGAGTTTGGTCTCAATGAGTAGTTTTATGAGTCAATACTAGACAAACTATGAATGAAATTTCATGGTTCTGCCTGACCCAGCAAATGTCTGTGAGGGCTGAAGCTCCTTCAATAATCTAAATTAAAAGGGAAGACTCAAGATGACCTAATCTCATATTATATAGCTCTTTATGTGTTCCATCTACACCAGAATAGAAGCCCCTTGAGATGGGATACTTGTTTTGTTCACTACTTTATCCTCAGTTCCTAGAACACTACCTGGCTCAAAATAGGCACTCAACAAATATTTATTAGATGAATGAACGCAGCCCATATGGGCCTACACAAGGAAAAACTAAAAATAATATAATCCATCATTTTATAAACACATCCAAATGAGGGTTTCAATCTTCAAAATAATTACTTTGAGAGATTACAGTCATTTTCCAGGGATGCTGCTGCTCCTGCTGAGAGTATTTTTTGAACACCAAAGAGAGAATGGTGGGAAATGCACTACAACTGGTGGTTAGAATCCTAGTTCTAGAAATTATCACTAATAATAAACTGGGCAATGACTTAATCACTCTGAGATAATCTCCTTAACCATAAAGCAGAGAGAGAAAAAACTATCTCACAGAGACACTGTAAGAATGAAATTAAATGAAGCTACACTTGTTAAAGTATCTAGATCAGTCCCTAGCAAACAGGAAATGACAAAGTATATGTTAAATGCTAGTGCGTAGCCATTTGGTATTAGGATACCATACACCTATCTCTTCCTTTCATAACTTTATCCCAAGTTGCCTCTGCAGAATGCCCCACCTCAGTTCTCAGCCCATGGATGGAGCCTCACACATAGATTTGTTGGCCTTGGCCTAAACAGTCAGTGCATCATTTCCCTGAGCATAGTCCCTTGTGTAAGATGACCACATACTTCTGTCAATGCCACTGAGACTCAAATTCCTGCTAGGAATCCTGGGAGGAAGGGCCTTTCTCTTTCCCATTGGACTTGAACATAGAAAGATGCAGACAGGAGCTGCTTTAGCCAACCCAGAACCACAGGGAAGAATCTAAGAATGTAATGTGTTCATTCTGACACTGCAATGTTAGAGCTGAGAGATACACAGGAAGAACTAGGTTTTTGTGAACAATGCTTGAGCTCCATTCAAGTAATTCCTGAAGCCAACCTGGTCTGTGCTGTTAGTCAATGAATTTCCTCTTACCTACATTAGTTTGGGTTGCATTTCCTGGCATTAACAGTAGGAAGTGTCCAGTCTGATGTATTTTTTTTTCTTTTTCATAAGGCCCAACCCAAATTTGCACAGACAACTATGGTTCAACGCTAATGCTGCTGATGAGGGTTGAAGCATAATGCCAATGCCTGTCTTTAGGACTTTGGAATTTTTCTGGTTTTAAGGAAGCCACAAGTCCAGGTTCTCAAAACATTTGGTTACTATTTAGATGAGACATTCTTGAAAAAGAAATCTTTTTTTTTTTTAAAGATTTTACTTATTTATTTGAGAGAGAGACAGTGAGAGAGAGCATGAGCAAGGAGAAGGTTAGAGAGAGAAGCAGACTCCCTGTGGAGCTGGGAGCCTGATGCAGGACTCGATCCCGGGACTCCAGGATCATGACCTGAGCTAAAGGCAGTCGTCCAACCAACTGAGCCACCCAGGCATCCATTGAAAAAGAAATCTTATAGCAATTTCAAACCTAGTATATCTAAACATTTAGAGATATATAAATGCAATAATGAGGAACATCAAACTATTACTATTATTTCTAAAAAGAATAAAGCAGTTTACATATGTTTCTTTAATAAGGCTAACTAAAACATAAATATATTAGTTCTTGGTAGAAATTGTATCTACTCTCTGCAGTTAACAGTGGTTATCCCTTGCCAATCAGAAGCTCAGATTATTGTTATATACATAGCTAGATAGATAACCTTGACTGATTTTCCAAATGAGAAAATTATTTACTTAACAAATGTTATTTGATAGTGAAAATCTTCCAAAACATTGGGGTCCCATCACAGGAGGGGAGACGAAGGATTTAAAAAAAAGGTGGGGGGGTCTGTGGCACTTGGTGATGAAAAAAACAAAAAGTACTAATGTAATGCTACAGCAACATTTTTCTAGATATATCTCCCAAGGCAATGGAATGAAAACAAAAATAAACTACTGGAACTATATCAAAATAAAAAGCTTCTGCACAGCAAAGCAAACAAAGAACAAAACTAAAAGACAATCTAATCTACTGAATTGGAAAAGATACCTGCAAATGACATATCTGATAAAGGGTTAGTATCCGAATTATATATGGGACTTACACAACTCGACACAAAAATTCCCAAATAATCCAACTTAAAAATGGGCAGAAAACTGGAACAGACATTTCTCTCACATCAGGGCCATGTGAACCAAAACCACAATGCACTATTACCTCACACCAGTCAAAATGGCTAAAATCAAAACCACAAGAAACAAGTGCTGACAAGGATGTGAAAAAAAAGAACTCCCATGCACTGCTGGTGGGAATGCAAATGGCCCAACCACTGTGGAAAACAGTATGGAGATTCATCAAAAAGTTAAAACAGAACTACCCTACCATCCAATAATCGCACTATTGAGTACTTACCCCCCAAAACTAACATACTAATTCAAAGGGATATATGCATCCTTAACATTATTTACAATAGCCAAATTACAGGAGCGGCCTAAATGTCCATCAATAAATGAATGGATAAAGAACATGTGGGGTGTCCAATGTTCATAGTAGCAATGGTCACAATCACCAATCTGTGGAAAGAATCAAGATGCCCTTCAACAGATGAATAGATAAAGAAGATATGGTCCATCTATACAATAGAATATTATGCTTCCATCAGAAGGGATGAATACCCAACTTTTGTATCAGCATGGACGGGACTGAGGGAGATTATGCTGAGTGAAATAAGCCAAGCAGAGAGAGTCAATTATCATATGGTTTCACTTACTTGTGGAGCATAAGGAATAACATGGGGACATTAGGAGAAGGAAAAGAATTGGGGGACATTGGAGGGGGAGACAAACCATGAGAGACTGTGGACTCTTGAGAAACAAACTGAGGGTTTTGGAGGGAAGAGGGGTGGAGGGTTAGATAAGCCTGGTGGTGGCTATTAAGGAGGGCACGTATTGCGTGGAGCACTGGGTGTGGTGCATAAACAATGAATCTTGGAACACTGAAAAAATAAAATAAAATAAATTTAAAAAGAAAAAAAAGACATCATGATAAAAGAAAAAAGAACATGTGGGGTATAATATATATATTAAACATTATAAATATACATATATATTTCCATTGATGTTAATATCACACACACACACACACACACCGGAATCTTATTAACCCATAAAAAGAAGGAAACTTCGCATTTGCAACAACATGGAATGAAGCTAGAGAATATAATCCTAAGCAAAATAAGTCAGAAGAAGACAAATATCATGTGATTTCACTCATAGGCAGAATTTAAGAAACAAAATAAATGAATGTAAGAAAAATAGAGAGACAAACCAAGAAATAAACTCTTAACTGTACAGAACAAACTGATGGCAACCAGAGAGGAGGGGAATGAGGGATGGGGAAATAGGTGATAGGATTCAAAAGTACACTTAACACGATGAGCACTGAGTAATGTATGGAATTGCTGAATCACTCTATTATACGCCTGAAACTAATATAACACTGTATGTTAACTATAATAAAATTAAAATTAAAAACCTAATTAAAAAATTTTTAAGCCCACTAATATAAGATAATGTAAGAGGCTGATGATCTTTCTCTACAGCCATTTGGAGAGGGGATGGAGAAGGCATAATCCAAATTGTACAGTGGTTTTAAGAGCATTATGCTTCAAGGACAAAATATAGTGGGGTGTCTGGGTGGCTCAGTGGGTTAAAGCCTCTGCCTTTGGCTCAGGTCAGGATCCCAGGGTCCTGGGATCAAGCCCCACATGGGCTCTCCGCTCAGCAGGGAGCCTGCTTCCCTTCCTCTCTCTCTCTGCCTGCCTCTCTGCCTACTTGTTATCTCTCTGTCAAATAAATAAATAAAATCTTTAAAAACAAAAAAAGGACAAAATATATTAAGGAACTATAAGGGCACCAGAGAGTGAAACCCAGTATAGAAAAGAGGAATAAAAATTAAAAAGCAAAAGAAACAGATTAAAAATTTTTAAAGGAAAAAAAAAAAAAACAAGACAAGATCTTCAAGGAACTCAGAGTCTAATGTAAATGCTCACTTATTGCTCTGTAACTCTCTTTCATGGATTCTTTCACAGCATTCTTCTTCCTCATGCCTCTACTTAAACTCAAATGCTATCTTCTACATAGCCTAATCCTTAAAAAAAATTAACAACCCTACGCCAGAGTGCACTACTAAGCTATCAGAGGGTAATCTGGGCTTGACCACAAAGGAACCAACATCACTGATCTATGTACTCAAAACGGACCAACCTACTCAAATCACTACTTGACATACACTAAAAATAAAGGCCCTCGGTAGAGCCATACAAATGGAATACTACCTAGCAAAAAATTAAAAATTTAAAAAAATTACTGCTGCATGCCACAATATGGCTCAAACTCAAAACCTTTACGTTAAGTGAAAGAATGCAAATGCAAAGGCTCTGTACTACATGATTCCATTTATTTGGAATTCTGAAAAAGACAAAACTGATAGGATAAAAAACAGGTCAGCAACTGAGAGTAGGGGAAGGGGAATGACTATAAAGGGGCTTTGAGGGGACTTTGGGTGATGTAAATATTCTATATTTTGATTGTGGTGTGAGTTACATGGCTGCATATGTTTGTCAGAATCCTGAACTGTACATCTAAACAGGGTGAATTTTACTACATAAATTTTTCTCTAGCTATATAGCTAACTACCCATGAAAAAAGGGGTGACTTCTAGCTATATAACTAACTACCCATGAAAAAAGGGGTGACTTGGTGTGGGACTAGTCACTATCCAAGGCAAGAGTAAATTTAAGAAGGACAGAGTCAGAAAAGGGGTTTAAGCAAAACTTAAAACACTGCAGTTCTGGAAATTCTTAAGGCTGACTAGGGGAAATGTTCCCTTTGAAACCAAAAGAATTCAACATGAAGAACAAAATGAACGTACAGAACGTACAGAACTGGTCAAAGAGTAGGACAGTATTACTATTTTTTTAAATTAAATTTTAATTTTTTTTAAATTTACCAGAAGGAAAACTTTAGGGTAAAAACTTGATTCTTCATTGAATTTTAATTTTGCCAAGATAAATCATCCGAGATGAATACTAAAGTGGGTCTGAGAGATGGAAATCATTTTATTTTCCAACTCCTGGAAGTCAACCAATTGCTGATTTCTGGGGAGAAGAGGATTAATGTTCCAGTATTTTACTGAAATCACATCAGAAAAAATAGCAAGGATGTCAATAAAGCAGGGAAAATGTGCATAATATTCATCAATGAAACATTTACATTTGTCAATTTAGGAAAGAAGTAGCCTTTAGACACATCCTATAAAGTCTTAATTACAATGTAACTAAAAGTTTGGCACTTACGGACTTAGGAGAGAGAGTGCCTGCTGCTTCAATAAGAAGATATTGACCCTTTTTTCCCTTTTTTCTTATAACACCAAGACAGTTCTCTTGTCATCAAAACCTGGCCTGATATACTTTCAAAAAAAAAAATTGGAGTACCAATTATGGGAAGTGGAAGATACGAAAGTATAAAATTCAAATACAATCACTGTTTTCAAGGAGATCATAATCTAGTTTCAGAGACAACGATAACTAAAAACTACATGTTAAGAAACGGTATGGTCAGAGGATAAGAATACAAGTCAATGATTTGTAGTAGTCAGGGAAATCTAAAAGATATGGCTCTCCCAGACAAAATTTACCATTCCTACCCTCCCAAGCCAAAAGTGCCTTTTTAAATTTATTAATTTTTTAATATTTTATTTATTTATTTGAGACAGAGCAAGAGAGACAGGGGGCACAGAGGGAGAGTGAGAGGGAGAAGCAGACTCCGCACCGAGCAGGGACCCTGACAGGAAGCTTTATCCTAGGACCCTGGGATCATGACCTTAGCCAAAGGCAGACGCTTAACCAACTGAGGCACCCAGGCATCCCTTAAATTTACTACTAAAATTAGCTTGTTATATAGCAGTCTCTCCCAGTCTGAGTTCTTTGAAGACAAAGACTTTATGAGCCCAACGACTGCCAGAAAAAGTCATTCAACCATTTATTTCACACACAATGCTAGAAACAGGTGTTAAGTATGAGATAAGTACATTTTTAAAGCATTTGGTTAAGGGTAAGGGACAAGAAAAGGAGCAAAAAGGTAAGAAAATGGATAAAGGCTTCCTATAGAGAAATAGTAAGAAATAATGTTGGGAAAATAGAGTGCTGACATTATTCAGGGCATTGAAGAACATGCTAAATGTCAAGAAGCATGGCAAACTCAAAATGGCTATAGGAACACATAGGAAGTATAAATGAGTGAAGTGAGCTAAATAAAAGCAAAAGAAAGTCATGCAGGTTGGGGTGAAGCCATGCCATATCTAAAAGCATTCAAACTGGGGCACCTGGGTGGTGCAGTCGCTTAAGGATCCAAGTCTTGGTGTTGGCTCAGCTCGTGATCTCAGGGTTGTGAAATGGAACCCCAAGGGCACTCCGCACTCAGCATGGAGTCTGCTTAAGACCCTCTCTCCCTCTCCTCTTCCCCTCTGCACATGCATGTGTGCACTCTCTCTCTCTCAAATAAATAAATATATCTTTAAGTTAAAAAAATAAAAGCACTCAAATTAAAGAAAAAAATACTTTGCTGATGTAAGTGCATAGGCCACAGACATCTGCGAGGCTATGAAAAAGGTTTTGAGTAAAACAGGAGGAGGATCAGAAAGATAAATAAAAAGAAAAACCAAGCAGTAGACGCATGGAGAGAAAACCAAAAAGCTCAAGAAGACAAGAAGAAATAAGGCTCTGAATTAGGAGCAGAGCAATATTCATCAAGGGATGGATGTTTTGTAAAGTTAACAGTGAACTAAACAGTGATGGTAAGGCTGTCACCACTAAATCCCACTGATTACAGGGTCACTAAAAGTGAGAAAATGAGAGTGTGATAAATGCTACAAAGAAAATTTCCATGGTACTTTATTTATTAGATATGAAACAAAAGAAAAGAAGAAAATAGGAATTAATGATTATTACCTCCATATACCCCCCCGGTAGCTGGAGCAATGATGATGACACTGACAGATAAGAAACCAAGAGGTAAAACCAGTACTCAAAGGGGATAATAAAAGCAGATATGGTGCAGTGTTAATATCAGACAGAACAGGTATTCTGCCAGCTATACCATCACTCAGCCACACAATGTTGGACAAATACAACTTTTGGCCCCATGACCTTTTCTTAGAAAAGAGATTAAACTAGATGCTCTGTATGACTCTTCCAGATCTGATATCCTGAGATAAGTTTGGCTTAAATGTGTTTAAAGGGGGCACCTGGGTGCCTCGGTCAGTTGAGCATCTTCCTTCAGTTAGGGTCATAGTCACAGGGTCCTGGGATCGAGCCCCCTAGGGGGCTTCCTCCTCAGCAGGGGGGTCTGCTTCTCCCTCTGCCTCTCTGCCACTCTCCCTGCTTGTGTTCTCTCACTCTGTCAAATAAGGGAATATAATCTTTAAAAAAAAAAAAAAAAGGATTACGGGGACACCTGGATGGCTCAGTGGGTTAAAGCCTCTGCCTTCAGCTTAGGTCATGATCCTAGGGTCCTGGGATCAAGCCCTGAATCGAATCGGGTTGTCTGCTCAGCGGGGGGGGGGCTGCTTCCTCCTCTCTCTCTGCCTGCCTCTCTGCCTGCTTGTGATCTATGTCTGTCAAATAAATAAATAAAATCCTTGGGAAAAAAAAGATTACATATAAAATAAATAAATAAATGTTTGAAGCATCACAGGATGGGGAGGCATGGAACGTTGCCCTATAGATTTGATAAAAATTTCTTTAATAAGGGTGCCTGGGTGGCTCAGTGGGTTAAAGCCTCTGCCTTCAGCTCGGGTCGTGATCTCAGGGTCCTGGAATGGAGCCCCCATTGGGCTCTCTGCTCTGCGGGGAGCCTGCTTCCCTTCCTCTCTCTCTGCCTGCCTCTCTGCCTACTTGTGATCTCTGTCTGTCAGGTGAATAAATAAAATCTTAAAAAAAAATTTTTTTCTTTAATAATATACACATGTATGAAGACCATATACAAAAATAACAATGGCTGGTTTTTAAGTGGCATATAAATGGGTTTTTAAATACTTTTTGTTCTCACTAAAAATGGGGGAGGGGGTTATCTGGCTAGCTCAGCTGGTGAAGTATGTGACTCTTGATCTTGAGGTCATGAATTCAAGCCCCAAGTTGGGTGTAGAGCTTACTAAAAAATAAACAAGTAGATAAATAAAAATAAACACATTTTGTTGTTTAAGTTTTAAGTTTTCAAATAACTGCCTATATCTACATTCTCCAATTCCACTTTTTTTATTCTCACTTAAATGTACATCCAATTGGGTTTTCAGCCACATGGAACTTTAAGAAACTGCTTTTGAAGAAAACTGTGGTAAAATTCACATAGTAAATTTACCATCTTAAGCATTTTTAAGTGTACAATTCAGAGATTGTAAGTACATTCACACTGTTCTACAACCACTACGACTGTCCCTCCACAGAACTCTTTTCATCTTGTAAAACTGAAACTTAGTACCTACTGAACAATAACTCCCATTGTCCCCAAAGCACCACCCTTCTACCTTCTGTCTCTATGAAACTGACTACTTTAGGTACCTCATGTATGTGAAATCATACAGTACTCAACCTTTTATGACTGGCTTATTTTACTTAACATAACATCTTTAAGGTTCATCCAGGTTATGGTATGTGTCAGAATTTCCTTCCTTTTTAAAGCATTTTATCCATTCAACCATCTATGAACATTTAGATTGTGTCCACATTTTGGCTATTACAACTAACACTACTATGAACATAGGTATACAAATACCTCTTCAAGTTCCTGCATTCATTTCCTTTGGGTATATATTCAGAAGTGGAATTGCTGGATCATACCATAATACCATTTTTAATTTTTTTAATAACCACTCTACTGTCTTGCAAAACAACTATAACATTTTACTGTACCACCAAGAGTGCACAAGCATTTTTCCACATCCTTGCCAATACTTGCTATTTTCTTTTTTGTTTTGGGTTTTGATAGTATGGGTATGAGCTGGTTATGACTTGTATTTCCCTTGTGATTAGTGTTCTCTATAGTTTTAATCAAAAGAACATATGAGCCAACAGAAAGATTTCCAAATGGCCAAAGATGGGATACTCTGAGCATCGAAAAATACACAAATATAACTGATTAAAGTATACCAAATATATAAAACCAACTTCATAATGATACTCAAAAAAATCACTACTGGAAATAACTAGGGCAAACATTACTTATTCTGGAGATTGGCAGTTAAAATGGAAAAAATTTAGCATTTATCCTGCCTTTTATGTAAAGATGTATTTTAGGTTAATCAAATAGCTCTGGCCGGTGAAGCAAAGTTCTTAACTAAAGAATTCTAGCTAATAAATGTGGAAGGAATGTCAGAAGGAGAAAACCACCATTTTGCAAACCCTAGTGAAACAAATGCTTTATACAATATCCATAAATGTATGAAACCATTAACTAAAATGGTGATAAGAAACTATACAATGGAGCTAAGGCTGTCACAACGTGAAACCTGTGACCAATCACAGCATCACTGAAATTTAGACAACCAAACATTGTGTGCCTCCTGATATAATCCAATATGAAGCATATAGCACAATATATAAAATATTCATGACTCAAAATGTTGGGCCTAAATCTGATTAAGCCTCCACAAGCTGCACTAATATGATAACCACTAGCCACATGTAGCTAGCTACTTAAATTTAAAAGGTAAAATTAGGGGCACCTGGGTGGCTCAGTGGGTTAAAGCCTCTGCCTTTCGGCTCAGGTCATGATCCCAGGATCCTGGGATCGAGCCCCATGTCGGGCTCTCTGCTCCGCCGGGAGCCTGCTTCCTCCACTCTCTCTCTCTGCCTACTTGTGGTTTCTCTCTCTCTCTCAAATAAATAAAATCTTTTTAAAAAAATAAAATAAAAGGTAAAATTAAAACCTCAAACTTCTGTTTCTTAATCACAAGTACTCAAAAGCCATATGTAACCATTAGTGCAGATACAGAACAATAGTGCAGATACAGAACATTTCCATCACTTGCAGGAGTCCTACCAGATAATGCTGCTCTGGAGCTAAATTCTACCTAAAGAAATATAGAAAAACAAGAGGAATAAAGGAACAAAGAAGGTGACTCTAGAAAGAAGCAAGCAGACAAATCCAGAATGCAGGGCATTCTACAAAACAGTAAGTGGATGGCCGAAGGGAAAAGGAAGGCAGGAGGACACTACCTCAGATTTTAGGAAGACTTAAGATATGAAATGTCCAGAAAAGGAAAACTTACAGAAAAAGAAAGATCAGTGGTTTCCAGTGGCCAAAGGTGGGAGCAAGGACTGCCTGAAAATGGGCTTGAAAAAACTCTGGGGAGTGTGGAAACACTATAAAACTGGATGATGATGATGATGATGATGATGATTACACAACTCTTTAAGTTTACTAAACATTACTGAATTGCTCTTAAAAAGTCTTAGGACATAAATATAATGTATGGACCTGGTTTGGACCTGATTCTAACTCTAAAAGGACATTTTGAAATAGTCAAAGAAATTTGATCATGAACTGCATGATAGCAAGAAAAAATATATAATTGTTGGGGGTATGAAAAGAATATTTATTCATACTTTTAGAGATGCATATTGAAAAATGTACAATGTCTGAGATATGCTTTAATAGACTAAAACAGGGAAAAAACAAACAAAGCAAAGAGAATGAAAATCTTAAAAACGATTAAATATGGGTAATTTATACATGAGAGTTCATTGTACTCTTCTCTCTTATTTGAATATGTGTGGAATTTTTTATAATCTTAAAAATTAATGACTACATTAATACCCTTTTACAGTCACTGTTACAAACCAAGTCTATGATGAGTTTGTGATTCCCCAATATTGCCAACAATGAAGATACCAGGTTACCATTTTTAAGTAAGTTTCCATTTTTAGAATTATTTTAAGTCCCCATAAAAACACTCACTGGTTACCTTTAAGTCACCATTTGAAACTCCAAAATTTTTATAAGCCCACTGTATTTGTATGGGGGATTTGGAGCGGGAGAGGTATCAGAATGAAGTAAATATATACACATTTCTCAACCCTACGAGCTCAATTGAATCTCTCTCATTATATACTTGACACTGCCTACGTCATTAAATAAATCCATCAGCATTCTCAGTAACTAGCCTGTGATGAATATGCCTGACACCAGTGCAATGTATTCAAGCCTTTTCAACAGCTTTTCCTTTGTGCACATCTACAGGCTTTCTATGCACATCTACATACAGAATTCACAACCCTGATCTGCATTATAATTAATGTAACAGCACATCTGACCAGGTCCACAGGGCTTTGGTGTGTAACCATTTTTGAGATCTTCAGGGAACTGAGGACACTCTGGGGAGAAAGTATGGCTAATTTCAGATCAGGGACCAGACAAGCTATAAGTGGTAAGAACATTGTTTTCCTGAAACAGCAATGACAATAGCTGGAGAAGAAGCTTAATGTGTGTGTGTGTGTGTGTGCGCGTGCGCACATGCATCTATCTGTCTCAAATCACAGTTGCTCTCCTCCTTCTCTCCTTACCACATCTCTCAAATACCCACTCTAACTGGCCAAGATACAGCCCCGAATTTACCTATAGATCCAATTTAAAACCTTATATAAAAATCAATCTTTGGGGCGCCTGGGTGGCTCAGTGAGTTAAAGCCTCTGCCTTCAGCTCGGGTCATGATCTCAGGGTCCTGGGATGGAGCCCCGCATCAGGCTCTCTGCTTAGCCTGGAGCCTGCTACCCCCTCTCTCTCTGCCTGCCTCTCTGCCTACTTGTGATCTGTCAAATAAATAAATGAAATATTAAAAAAAAAAAAAACAATCTTTGGTTACCACTGACAGAGATAATCACTGAAATGGGGATTCAAGTACTGATGTACAGCAAGCACAGAAGCAGTAGACCCAAACTGCTCATCCCTCCCATTCCATACCCCCGGTAGTTAAAATCACCTTCCTCATTTCCCCTTAAACTCATTTTTTTAAATTTTACTTTGAAACCCAGACTGAAACCCCATGGCTAGGTAAGTTCTTACTTACATGAATTTCTTTAAATACCCTGTGGGGTGGGGGACAATTCATTGTCCGCTTATATTTTTTAATTCCACAGCTACAGCACAGAGCAAAGTCCCACAGAATTCGCAAGAAGCTAACAACCAGATATCTCCTCAGCCTAGAGTGCTACAAGTTAGCACTGCCCCCATAAAACTTCCTATATTAACAACCAACATCGTAGCCACTAATCACATGTGGTTTTTGAGCACTTAAAATGTGGCCACTGGGACTGAGGAACTGTCCTTTCAATTTTATGTAACTTAAATAGCCACATGTAGCTAATGGTTACCATACTGGATAGTACAGCTGCAACTGACTTTGTTTTGTTTTCACACAGATCTCATTCTCTCTGTCTCTCTCTCATACACAACACACACACACACACACACACACACACACACATCAAATCTTAGTACTTAACTGAGTGACGGAGCTATGGAATCAAAATATATTTTGAATTAATAAATATGTGTTTATATTTAACAATATTTACAATAAACAACACTATTATCAGAAAAGAATATAAACTATATATGCTGTAGTCATTAAAACTATACATATGAAGACATACCTCAATATGGAAAATATACAAAACAGAATACAAAATATCATCTATTTTTGGGAGGTGCCAGGGTGGCTCAGTTGGCTAAGTGTCCAACTCTTGATTTCGGCTCAGGTAGCGATCTCAGAGTTTTGAGATCATATGAGGATTAGAAGGGATCATAAACCAAAGAAAAATAATCAGCTGGAGAAAGGGATTAAAAGTGGATTTCAGGGGCGCCAGGGTGGCTCAGTCGGTTAAGCGGCTGCCTTCAGCTCGGGTCATGATTCCAGGGTCC
The DNA here is from genome assembly GCF_022355385.1 of Mustela nigripes. Classification (NCBI taxonomy): domain Eukaryota; kingdom Metazoa; phylum Chordata; class Mammalia; order Carnivora; family Mustelidae; genus Mustela; species Mustela nigripes. The sequence goes on from NC_081568.1 coordinate 102,413,299, forward strand.
TGGGATCGAGCCCCACATCAGGCTCCCTGCTCAGCAGAGAGCCTCCTTCTCTCTCTCCCCCTCTTCCTGATGCTCTGCTTACTTGTGCTCTCTCTCTAACTCTGTCAAATAAAAAAATAAAATATTTTAAAATAAAAATAAAAGTGGATTTAATTCATGCTGAGTTGCATTAATATTTGTATGTATACAAACCTTTAGAAAAATAAGGCTGAAGAGCATAGAAGTAATCTCAGAAAGCTTGAATGCTAAAAGCAGATGGCCATCCTACATCAGCAGTAACCTAAATTAGGGCTGAGGATACGGAGACTGAAAAGAACTCAACTCATGTGCTGTGGGGGGAAGGTGTAACTAAAATTGAGAAATCTGTGACTAATACAATGGGAAAAGAAAGCTTGTAAATGAGAGCTAATGGGAGCTGATGTTACTATTCAGTCAGTAAAAGACTTAAGACTGTTCCAAGACTTAGCAGAGAGATCAGAAAGGTTCAACACTGCATTTTAGGTGAGACCCATTCCTGAGATTAGCATCTATTACACTTCATTCATCTGGACAGCTTCACTGAATGAGATAGTGGTTCTCAAACTTCAAAATGAGGTTCTTAAACTCCATCCCTTAAGACCGAGAAATATTGATTTAAAAAAAATCAACACCTAAAAAAATGTTTGGGATAAGAAAAAAAATAAGGACCTCCCCATGCTCCTTACAGATAAAATCTGTCTTCTATTTAGTAAAGATGACTAAACATGTTTTTGTTTTGTTTTGTTTAAAGATTTTATTTTATTTATTTGACAAAGAGAGAGAGCACAATTGGGGGGAGCAGGAGGCAGAGGGAGAGGGAGAAGCAGGCTCCCCACCGAGCAAGGAGCCCAATGTGGGGCTTGATCCCAGGACCCGGGGAGCGTGACCTGAGCCAAAGGCAGATCCTCAACCTACTGAGCCATCCAGGTGCCCTTAAACCCTAAACATGGGGGGGGGTTGTTTTTTTGTTTTGTTTTGTTTTAAGACTTATTTGAGAAAGTATGAGAAGTAGGGGCAAAGGGAGAGAGAAAATCTTAAGCAGACTCTGCACTGAACTTGGAGGCTGACCCAGGGCTCAATCTTATGATCCCAAAATCATGACCTGAGCTAAAACCAACAGGTGGAATCTCAACTAACTACACCACCCAGGTACCCCACTAAACATATATACAATGGAGTATTATGCCTCCATCAGAAAGGATGAATACCCAACTTTTTATCAACATGGACAGGACTGGAGGAGATTATGCTGAGTGAAAGAAGTCAAGCAGAAATATCAATTATCATATGGTTTCACTTACTTGTGGAGCATAAGGAATAACACGGAGGACACTGGGAGTTGGAGAGGAGAAGTGAGTCGGGGGAAATCGGAGGGGGAGACAAACTATGAGAGACTGTGGACTCTGAGAAACAAACTGAGGGTTTTGGAGGGGAGGGGGTGAGGGGATGGGTGAGCCTGGTGGTGGGTATTAAGGAGGGCACGTATTGCATGGAGCACTGGGTGTGGTACATAAACAATGAATCTTGGAACACTGAAAAAAAAATTAAATTAAATTAAATTTTTAAAAACTTAATTAAAAAATAAACATATTTTTTGATAACTTGGGAAACCCCAGCACCTCTGACCCTAGCCCCTTATCTTTTCAAAGATTTTAGGAAAGGAGGGAGAATAAGAAAGCTGTCTTTACTCATGGGAAGAACTATCAAGTAATAATAAAGGTTACAGACTTGTTTTCTGAGACATCAAGGATAAGACAGAGGAGGGATAGTTTCAGTGTAATGTAAAAATATATTTGAAGAAATGAAATACCTTATCAGGTACTGAGTTTCCTGTCTCTTGGAGATGTCTAAGCTGTTGCTAAATAGCCATCTGGTCTAGAGTTTGTGTGAATGATCTGACCAGCAATAATAAGATTAGATGACCAGTGACCTTCCTTCCTTCCTACCTTAATACTGCCTACCTAACATCTAACAGAATTTTGTTTCAGTAAGTTTTTTTTTTTTTAATTTAAATTCAAGTTAGTGGGGCGCCTGGGTGGCTCAGTGGATTAAAGCCTCTGTCTTTGGCTCAGGTCATGATCTCAGGGTCCTGGGATCGAGCCCCACATCGGGCTCTCGGCTCAGCAGGGAGCCTGCTTCCTCCTCTCTCTGCCTGCCTCTCTGCCTACTTGTAATCTCCATCTGTCAAATAAATACATAAAATCTTTTAAAAAAAAAAATTCAAGTGGGCGCCTGGGTGGCTCAGTGGGTTAAGCCGCTACCTTCGGCTCAGGTCATGATCTCGGGGTCCTGGGATCGAGTCCCGCATCGGGCTCTCTGCTCAGCGGGGAGCCTGCTTCCCTCTCTCTCTCTGCCTGCCTCTCTGTCTACTTGTGATCTCTCTCTGTCAAATAAATAAATAAAATCTTTAAAAAAAAATTCAAGTTAGTTAACACATACTGGAGTATTAGTTTCAGAGGAAGGACTTCGTTATTCATCAGTTGCATATAACGCCCAGTGCTCATTACATAAATTGCCTTTCTTAATACCTATCACCCAATTATCCTATCCCACCCATCTTCCCTCCAGTAACAGTCAGTTTGCTCCCTAGAGTTAAGAGTCTCTGATGGTTTGCCTCCCTCTCTTTTTCACCTTATTCTTCTTTCCCTTCCCCTATATTCATTTGTTTTGTTTCTTAAATTCCACATATGAGTGAAATCATAGGGTATTTACTTTCTCTGACAGACTTAGCTTGCTTAGCATAATACACTCTAGTTCCATCCATGCCACTGCAAATGGGAAGTTTTCATTCTTTCTGAGGGCTAATATTCCAGTGTATATGTATATGCCACATCTTCTTTATCCATTCATCACTCGATGGATATCTGGGCTCTTTCCATAGTTTAGCTATTATGGACATTGTTTCTATAAACATTGGGGTGCACATGCCCCTTCTGATCACTATGTTTGTATCCTTTGGATAAATACCTAGTAGTGTAATTGGCTCATAGAGTAGTTCTATTTTTAACTTTTTGAGGAAACTCCATACTGTTTTCCAGAGTGGCTACACAATTTGCATTCCCACCAACAGTATTAAAGGATTCCCATTTCTGCGCATCCTTGCCAACATCTGTTGTTTCCTAAGTTGTTAATTTTAGCCATGCCAACTGGTGTATCTCATTTTGGTTTTCATTTGTATTTCCCTGACAATGAGTGATGTTGGCCATCTGTATGTCCTCTTCAGAGGAATGTCTGTTCATGTCTTCTGACCATTTCTTTACTGGATTTTTTGTTTTCTGGGCATTGAGGTTGGTAAGTACTTTTTAAAAATATTTTTTAAGATTTTATTCATTTATTTGACAGAAAGAACCAGAGACCAAAAGCAGGGGGAGCAGTAGAATGAGAGGGAGAAGCAGTCTCCCTGCCAGAGCCAGATGTGGGGCTCCATTCCAGGACCCTGGGATCATGACCTGAGTCGAAGGCAGACGTTTAACCATCTGAGCCACCCAGTTGCCCCGGTAAGTTCTTTATAGATTTTGTATATTAGCCATTTACCTGATACAACATCTAGTAGAACCTACCACTTTTACCAAAAAAAAAAAAAAAACCTCAAATTTCATTTTAAAGTAATTGATTTTATATATAATTGCTCAGTAGTTCATGATAATTAGATAAGCAACTCACATCAAAATAATTTTTTTACTTTTACACTGCAAATCATTTGACTCCTCTTTTGCTTTCTCAGTACCTAAATTCAAAATCAATGTTGTATTTTCATCTTATTACCACCTCAGTATCATTTATTCAATGAATTTTTTTTTTTTTTTACCATCTAGGAAGCGTCAGGTGCCACGCATTCAGGCCAGGAAATACTTAAACTAATCATCAATACACACAAGAGACAAAGTCCCAGATACCATTCTCCCAAAATTCAGATTTCATTGTCTCAACCTATCCCAATGCTCAGACTTTCCTGTATTATACCCAGTTAAGCCTCCATTTTCCCTCTCCCTCTCACGACAGCTACCTGAGGGATGCATGGGCAACATGCCCAGCTGTTTGTTCTCCTCAGCCCTGACCCCAGCTCCAGGTGCCCCTGAGGCAGCAGAAATCTGGGGCCAGGAGGATGAGGACTGCCTGTCTAGAGGGAACAACAAGATTACCACAGGGAAAGAAGAAGGAAGCCCAAAGCAGTTTATTACATAATAAAAATAGAGTCTGAGGATTTCAAAGCAGAGGAATAAAGATAGGGAACAAAAAGAGGTGGTTTGGGTTTTTTTGTTTTTGTTTTTGTTTTTGTAGGGGAGCAGTGTGTGGGGAAGACTACTTTAAAGCTAGGAGAGATAAATGGCCCAAGTGACTGTGGAGCCCAGGATGTCACCTAGGAGAAGCGAACAATGTAGAAGGTGCCTCTGTAGCCTTAGAAATTTTTAGACAATCAATCTCTAAGGAAATCTGTAAAATCTTCGTTACTCTAGAAAAGCTGACATCTGAAGACAGGACACTGTGACAGGGAGGAAATGACAGATGATAATTTTGTTGTTTTTTCTTATGGTGAAATATGTCCAACAAACAAAAGACTATATATACCATTTGAAGAATAACAAAGTATATTCATGTTCTGCCTTCCACACCAAGAATATTTTTCTTCACTCCTTGTTCTCCAACTTCTGGAGGATCCCTGTACAACTAAAGTAGATTTATCTGGGGAGCCAGTCTCAGGTGTGGTATAATGTCCTTAAACTGAAGAATGCCCCTGTGCAAACACTCTATCTCCAACATCATTCTTATTTGCTTCCTAACAGTTAATTTTTAAATTAAAATAAAGATATTCCTTCCTCACTAAACGTAAAGGGTATGAAATGGATGAGTTAGCATAGTGCTTTAAATTTATTCAGTCAAAATTTAAATGATAACAGCTAATTTCCTATTTTGAATGGGAAAAAGGATTTGAAGCAGAAGGTCCTGACTAAAAATGTCGAGGGAGAGAGAAAGCCCAAGCCTCCTAAAAACTCCACGTACTTCCCCCTGGACTGAACTCTCTGCCTTCATCCATACATAAAAAAAGGTATGAGCAGAGATACTTCCTGGCCTATGTCCATGCACTCACCTGAACAGCCACTAAGCTGCCCACTCTTTTCATTCTCCCATGTGGCCATAAACACCTAGCACTGCCTTAGCAACTAAATAAATACACGGACAGGACCACGTACCAACTTCTAAGTGGTTGTCCAGTTGCCTTGCTAACTTTATACAAAGAACTAGTACTATACAAATCCAGTCAATCCAACGAAAATTTACTGAATGCTTCTGATAGGAGAACATGTCTAGACTATTTTCTTTCTAATTTCTCCTTTTCAGCTGAATCCATGGACTAACCATACTTTACCGGATGACATAAAAACCCAGTTGCACTAATGATTTAAGGGCAGGGATGAGGATTTCTTAGCACAGCCATGTTTTCTATGGAAAGTTAAATTCTTGCATATTCCAATCTTCCTTTCCTATTCTGGAAAATAACCCCAAGACAGTCCCAACCCCTTGCCTGGGTCCTATTACGAGGAGGTGAGGGATGTTGTCAGTGGCAGCAACTCTTCAGCACGGCACTGATGTTATGTGCTCACATGTTCACCCCCTTACAAGGCCGACTTGACTCACAAGCAGATCCTCTCCTCCCAAATAAAAGAACAATACCTTTAAAAGGAAGATTGGACAAAGACCTGCCCAGGCCTCTGGTTAACAAGTATTTTTAAACTGACACCCCCACACTGGTCGCCCATACAGACTTACAGCACTCTTAGAGATGGTCAGCAATGGGAAAGAACCTCAGGTGAGAGATGAGGAAATAGAAGCTCATAGCTGCTAAGAAACAACTGAGATCAGAGTTCGGTAACAGCTGATTGAGGATCACAACGATCATTTCCGAACCATGCTGCCTGTCTTCATGGTCCTCCACTACAGTACAACAGGGGCAAGGACTGTTCTTCTACAGTGAAAAGGGAAAAAAAAAATAATGTCCTTGAGGAGCCCCAATCTCCTAATCCAGGGTGTCCAAAGCAACCCCTAGCAGAACCTCTAGGTCCTGCTATGGGGTTAGCATGCCTAAAGAGAAAATTCTCATCATAGCTCTTCAAATCTGAAATGTCTCATAGCATACAACCAGTTCTCTGAGAAGCCACTAGGCTTAAAATGAAAATGAAGCTCTTAAGTCTTCCAACAGGGAAATCTAAGATAGCAGGTTTCCTGGCAAGCGTGTGCTCCTCCCTCTATTGTGGGAAACAATCCTGTCACTGGAGTTTCTAAGAGTGGCATATTAACTCTTACAAGATACCAGGGCATCATTTACTGAATTATCTTTGTAAAGACACTATATGGTAGCCCAGCTCTTTGGGAAAAGGTAATTAGCCTCCCATGGGTGACTAGTTTACTCCAAGTGAGCACTGAGCTCACCATAGGATGAGAATGGTCTCTTTTTATGGGAATGAAATATAATTTTGCTTATAGTCAGGAATGATTTATTTTTCATCTTAATAATCATATATGCCCTTTAATGCAGATATATTTTAATTGGTAACTTCTCCCCTAGATATAACAGACAAGTAGCAAGTGTAAAAAGCTGGGAGCATTAACACTAATACATCTGACCTAAATTCAACTTAATAAACATCTATTGAGCTCCTACTACGTGCCAGAGTCAATGCTAGATATTGGGGAATTACATTGCTATGATTTATCCATGTGGCGATACTGTATCAACACTACATACTATCCATCAGTGACACTATCACACTATATGAGATTATAAATGGCTAGTAATGTGAGTATGGCAGATGGTCCACCATAGCTTGTCCTAGTCATTAGAGACCTAAATCTGATCAATGGCTCCAAATTTAGGACAATAATAGAGAACTGTGTAATAATAGAGATAAATATACCACAACACCTAATTTATTGATCTGAATATAAAGCCCACAAAGAGAAGTCAAAGAATTTCGGTAAAGTGGAGAAGAAAATCCTAAAGGGAGATATTGCTATCCTATAAGTCCCAGTTCCTTCAGGAAGCCCTGCCCAGGAATTCTAGCCCCAATGATATCCTACTTCTTTGAATTTGCACTGTATTTATTATATAGGTCAGAGTACTTGGCACTTGATCAAACCATTAAAAATGGCCTTGTGTAGTTTTCTTCTAAAAACATACTTGTCTTATCTCACCATCTATATGTAGGATCCTCAAGAGCTTGGACATTGGAGCGTCTGGGTACCTCAGTCAGTTAAACATCTGACTCTTGGTTTCAGCACAAGTCATGATCTCAGGATCATTGAAATGGAGCCCTGCATTAGGCTCTGCACTAAGCAGGGAGTCTGCTTAGGATTCTCTCTCTTCCTCTCCCTCTACACCTTCCCCCAAGCTCTATCTCTCTAAAATAAATAAATAAATCTTAAAAAAAAAAAAAAGGAGAGAGAGAGAAAAGATTTTACATCATCTATTTCTCTGGCATCCCATCTCTGCTGTCTTGAAAATAAGCAAAAAAAAGTAGTTGTTGACTTCTAAGTATGAAAAACATGTTACAGGAAAAACGTGTTTAGTTAAAGGAACTAAAGGTGCTTATGACAGAGAAAGTAAGACTGTGAAGATATTTTCTACTCACTGAATATCCATGTGCTCCCCTCCACTGGCCAGCCCTCTTGCAGTTAGAGGAAGCCAGGTAACCAGTTCCTGCTTACTGAACCATGAGCAGAAGTTTCCAACCAAAGCACTAGAGCCAATTAGAGCCTTGAAGCTCTCTCTTCTCCTTCCCAAAAGGCTGTGGAAACCCCATAATGAGGTGGTCAAACCACAAAATGAAAACAGTCTGGATCTCTGAGTCACTACATGAAGTGGAGCTGTCCTTGAGAGTCACTGAATTTACAGTGGAATTTTTGTGTGCAAGAAATAAACATGGGTTGTGTAAAGTCAGAGAAAGGATTATGTAGTACCAATACCATAACCTAGTCTTATACTGATAGAAATATTAACAGAAGGCTAAAAATGAAAATCAGCTCAGTACTGAGAAATTAGATGTAAAGTCATAATGAGGCAAAACTGTAACTGCAAGAATAGGAAGCAGACTTGGTCAATAAAATAAAGGATTCCCTGGCAGTTGGGCCAATATTGGAGATCTGCCTTGTGATCAACCAGAATCTGCAAGTCCACTTGGCAATAAATGAAAAAGAACAACTGTGATCAGGGAATGTGAACTAGGTAATTTCAAATATCCCTTCAAATGCTAAGATTTATGACTCTATGAACAGTGGGTCTCTAATATATGAAGGACAGAAAAATGCGAAATGGGCACTTGGATGGCTCAGTGGGTTAAGCCGCTGCCTTCGGCTCAGGTCATGATCTCAGGGTCCTGGGATCAAGTCCAGCATCGGGCTCTCTGCTCAGCAGGGAGCCTGCTTCCACCTCTCTCACTCTCTGCCTGCCTCTCTGCCTACTTGTGATCTCTCTCTGTCAAATAAATAAATAAAATATTTTTTTTAAAATGAAAAACAGATTATCCTGAGTTGTGACTTAGGGATGCATGGGCAACATGCCCAGCTGTTTGTTCTCCTCAGCCCTGACCCCAGCTCCAGGTGCCCCTGAGGCAGCAGATCTCTCTATAAAGTCTTACAGGGAAAAAAAAAGAAACATATCTGTAGCACCAAGGGATTCAAGAATGCTTTCCCTTGGGGATAGTCAAACCATTCCCTCCCCCTTACAGTGGCAGCACACCCTCCCCCAAAGTACTCTCAGAGCCCATTCCCAGGTTGCTTGTTACACAAAGCGCAAATCACAAGAAAACAACTCCATTGATGAAGATTCTTCATTGGCGTGGTAGAACCATCTTGAATTCATTTCTAGAGAGAGGGTAAAGTTCAAGAGGAAAGGTGTTTTTTAGACTCTTGAAATCATATTTAATTTTAATGTAGCTTTCATGTCCTGTCAAAAATCATCTGTCCTGTTTAAATAACAGGGCTGGATTGTTAAACTTCTAAATAAAGGAAGTGATTTAGTTTCTTCCTTGAAAATATTTTAAGAATAGAAACAATATCTACATGTCACATATACAATGGTTTTGCTGAAAGATCTGAAGACCTAACCTAAAAAATTATCTCTGCCACTTATTAGGTATGTGACTTTGGACAAGTCATTTAGTCTCTGTGAGTTTCAATATCTTCATCTGTAAAATAAGGATTATAGTATCTACTTCATAAAGGTGACATGATGATTAAAAAGAGATAGTGTGCTCTGTAAGCTGAAAAACAGGGTTCAAATGTAAGATACTAGAGGCAAAGTAATAAACACCATCTGAAAATAGTCTTTCTGAAATTACTGTTGGAGTACCAATGGCAGACTAAGCATGTGATGATTAATAACACAAGGGCAGCAAGAAGAGAAACCAGCTCAGCCTTATTGAACTCATTCAGAATTTTGCAATTATAAAATCTAGAAAGAACTTATTTTACTGTGAGTATACCTATGTTTTGTGTTTTACTAGTACTTTTATTTTTTAATTTCTTAAGAATCATGTATCATCTTTTCATTAAGGGTTTCTAGAGTTCTTAATCTGACCTTGTTTGAGTTTATCTTAAACAGATTCAGTAATGACTGTGAGCAAAAGCATATAAAGCCCTGTGACATTTCAGTGAAAGATATAAAGAACATATACTATATATGTCACGTGAGTTAATTAACCCTGCTACTTGTGAATTACTTCAACTCAGACCTAAAGGGGATTGTGGCAGCATGAGCAACTGCAACAAGTCTCTCTCAAATTCAACTCAGCTTTAAAGATGGAAACTTGGATATATATGCTATTTGATCATGTGGAAAGAAGATGAGTTTAATCACACAAACAACTAATTACACCTGCTTAGAGACTGATTATGACTTTGTCAAAATCAAGAGAGGGCCTCTTTGTAGCTTGTGCCTAAAATTCCTTAAAAGCACTTTCTAGTAAATCTTATAAATGCACGTCTTATTTTGGCGGAGCACGCAAAAAGAAAAGCAAAAGGCATTGTTCTGTTTCTCTCTATAATGACCACATGCTAAACAGGCCATGGTTCCTATACCAAAAGCTCTGTACTGATGAGAGCAAAGAGCCAGGCAGGGGGTGCCCCCCTTTGTTGCTGCTTTCATTTTTAAAATTAATCTTAATTTCTGCATTGGATACAAGGATGGGCTTACAGCTATTAGCCATCATATTAATAATTTAGAAAATACATGCCCAATCACTTGTGTTCTTTCAATTCCCTATGAACACAGCTGCAACCCACATTAGAAGCGAGGGTGAATGGATATTTTTCAGATGAGATATTTGGGCTGAATTATTAGGGTAGCCTGTACTACAAAATTACTAATAAACATTGCTTCTGGCTCAATTTAGCCTGAACTCAGTGAACCTAGTCAATGGTGACAAATCAAAAACTCCGAAATGCCCACCGAATGAATCTAACTAATCAAGGAACCCTGTAGGAAGTAGATGCCAGGATTAATGAGCCAGTAGTTTCACCATGCCATGCTGTTACTTCTTCACATAAATGCCCTCAGATGAGATTACCTTTATGTCAGGAAAAGGAGAAAAGGAAGGTTACATTCTTTCAACTGACAGGTTAACTATTGCCATTACTAGAAGACACATCTCTGTGGGTTCAGTTTTTTATCCTAAAAATTAAAATACACAGTCCACAACCCAAATTAAAAACATTTTCATTTTTACAGGAAGCAGTCATTGAGGACATCAAACATAAATGGCTCCAATGTTAGGATTTCATCCGTATTCTCCACTTACATCTACCTTGATTTACCCAAATTACTCCACATCCTATTTTGTATTTAATACTTAACACCATCTTCGGTAGGTTGAATTCCTGTACCATATTTCTTCCACCATCAACAAAAAGTAAACTAAGTGCACATCATTAACAGGCCATCATGTTATGCCACATATATTTAGTACCAATCTTGAGGGGAAAAAATACACAAGGATGAATATGTATATTCAAATAAATCAATCACATAGTAACATCATGATAAACTTGGGAGTTTTTCTAGCTAGCATGTGGTGATAGTATTCAATGCCAAACAGGCAACTCAGCAAAAAGTACAATTCATTAGAGGCAGAACGTCCAGCATGTTGTACTTATCTACCTTGTGTTCTAATATCAGTTATCATTATTGTCTTTATTTTTTAATGGAATTGTTAATATAACTTCAACAGTTTGAGACACTATTGCTGCTGATAAAAAGCAAAAAATACCAAGAAGTTTTATTTTGTTTTTAGATTTTTTGCCCTCCTTCAAAAATGTAGAAATCTTTCAGATTTATGATTAAGGTTTTCATTCTCTCATTTTTATCTTTGCTAAACTGTCAACTTTAACAATTTAGACCAGATTGCCTTCCCTTATGCTAATAGCATATATAACATTAAACATATTCAGAATTCATAATACAAAAATCTACTGCTATAGAAACAAATATTATTCTAAAGTCAGGTCGAGTGAAAAAATGTACACTTTCATTATAATATTGATAAATGACCACTATATTATGAAATATAAGTATCTTTGAAAGCATCTATCACTTCAGTTGATTTGTAACTTCTCATCAGTGTTCTGAGTTGGCCCATTTTTTTTTTCAAATGAAAGATTTCCCTTGCCTTTGAGAAATACAGTTTTTAAAGATTCCATTTAGCATCCTTTATTGCATTCCTACATCATAAAGTTATGCTTTATAGCAGCATAAAAAAGCTGTAAAATTAGCATCCTTGTAAACAACCTTCCATGCTCACTGGTAAAGCAATCTATAATTTGTACTGATCTCTTAAATGTGACTTGAGATTACAGTAGCTAGGATTTCAATTTTTTTTTTAAAAAGCACTAAGAGAATATGATGAAATGTAAAAACAAGAAAACATATTTTTCATCTACAGACATTTCAGAAATGTGATTATGTCACTAAATTCTGGAATTCTAAAATACAGAAATGCTCCATTTTTATCTTAAATCCCAAATGAGCATGTTTTTTTTTTTATCTTCTTTAATATTTTAACTTTATACTAAAAATAAGCTTTAGAAAAAGTAGAATTGAAATATTCGGTAAACCCTACCCACCAATTTTACCTCTAATGCCTAAGGCAACACGAAGATATAATTTTTCTGTATCATAGAAAATCATGGCTTTTTGTCTTGCCTTCGAGGAGATTTCCCTGCTCTTAGCTGAGTAACAATTAATAGTTCCTAGAATTCACATGTAGCCCAGCAGTTCAAAACTATATTCTAGGGCGAGGGTCTTTTTTAGGATTTACTCAGTGGCAACCAAATGAGAAATCTTCCCATGGGAAAGGGTGCACTCTCAATGCCTATAATGACCCTTAAATTTTAAACTACAAGATCGATTTTGATTAGTCTTCCAAAGAATGCCGGCGATATTGATTTGCTTCCAAGTTTAAAACACACCCACAACCCTCCCTCCCAGACTACTAAAGAAACAGCAATTTTCGCTACTAGTTAGTGTGGGGCTGTCCCCCGAGCACGTGGGTATATTCGAATTTAACTTGCACCAAGTAAGGACCCCGAGAAAATGAGAGGGGCCAGATGAGGCAAAACCTGAGAGGCACAGCCCAAAGCCAGGTAGTCCTGAGGCACTTTTTCAGGTGTGCAGTTTCCCTCCGCTTGGGAGGTCCCAAGTCCCAGCACCGGAAGCCCAGCCTACATCCTGAGGACCCAAAGGGACCTGGTCGGTCGCCTCTCTCAGAAGGCCGGGAGGCCTAGGGCCTAGGAAAGGAAATCACGAGCCTCCCACACACTCTGGCGCACCCCACCTCCCTCCACCCCGGTCCTTTCACAGCCACTGTGTGCCTGGGGTCAGATGAGACTTGGGGTGACACCGGAAGGTTCCCAGGCTTCCTTCACTATGATCCTATCTCTCGCCTACAGCCTGCCCCTCACTCAGGCACGCAGCCGGACCACGCTCGCCCTCCATTTCTTTGCCCAAGGGAAACCGTCCACACGCAAGGCTTAGCAATTCCACGCCCTGCTTTTAGTGCCGGCAGCTGGGCCCTGAGGCCTATCTCAGGCTTCCTAGGCCCTGGGGCGGCTCAAAGCCTCGCGAGGCCTCGCGCTCACGGGAGGCCTCGCGAGGTCCGCGCCGGGCCTCCTAACTTCCGGCCTGCGATTTGAGGCGCGGCCTACTAGTCCAGAAGCTGCGTGGGACGGCGCTGCCTGGGCTGCGGTGCAACCCGGAAACCGTGGAGAGCTGGGGGTCCCCAACTCTGGGATCCCGCCCACCGGGTTGAGCGCAAATTGAGAGCCCACAGGACGAGCTTTCTCCCCCTCCCCCATGAGACCCTTTCCTGAAATTCAGCCACAACAAAACCCATCATTCTCCATATCACATACTGAAAATGATTTTATTTTAACCATTTACATTTAACTTGATATAAACTTGTCCGGAAAAGTCAAATAATATGCTTTATATTAGCTCAAACATTTATTAAGAAAACCAAATTCCATAAATAAGCACAGACAAGAAGTTAAAACATATCACAAATTGACCAGTATGTAACAAGAATGCTTTATCTACACAAAACATCCTATTTCACATGTTTGTTCATTCTTCGAAAGCGCTTCTGTTCTCTGGGTTTGGATTTGACCAGCACATGCAGAAAGAGCTGATTGTGTTTCTCTGTACAGTTGCAGGGTTGTAGATGTCCAAGTGCACCCATCGGCAGCCGGCAAGGGCCAGGGCGGTGGCCGAGGGGCACGAGGGACGACAGGACGACCACAAAACAACCTAGGGCACAGAGCAGCGAGGAGAGAGAAACGGAAAAGGAAGCAAACAAACCCCAGTCCTGAAGGATCCAGAAAAGAGATGTGGCTTTTACTTTTACAAAAGGAAAATTTTCTTACGTTTACTTTATTCTTCCTTATAAAGACTTATCAAAATGGGTAGGATCACCTCTTCTTCATCACATGACTGCTTTAGTCTACTCCAGCCACCCAATCCACTGGCATGTTCCTCCTGAGAAGCCTTCCCTTCAATAACCTCACACAGTTGTGCTTAAGAAAATAAAAGTAAGATAAAATAAAAGTGTTCTTTTGCAAGCCAATAGAGGGCTGCATGGATGTGACTGGGTGGATGGGGCAAGGGTCGGGTGGTGGGAGAGGAAAACAAAACAAAACAAAACAAAACAGGAGTTCGGAGAAAGAATACAGGGATAAATCAAATTATGTCCGTTGGGCCCTCAGATGAGGCGGTTGTAGCAGATGCTTGTCCTCCTTTAAGACGAAAATCCCTAACATTGTGCTGTCCCTTGAACACGTCCGTGTGTGACCTAGGTGCACTGTGTATGTGTATGTGTGTGTGTGCGCGAGTGTATGTAGTGTCTGAGAGTGAGCGAGAGTGCGAGTGTGTGTGTTTCTGCCCACAAACCAGTCCATTGGTGTCTGATTTCAGATCCTGAGTCGACTCCCTGGTAAGTAAAATGGCGGGAAGGATGCTTTTTGCAGGGCTCGGGAGGAGGGGTGTGAGGTGCGGGTTAAGAAGGGACCCGAGGGGAGGCGGCGGGCGAGGGGTCGTAGGCGTCGTGTTGAAGGTGTAGGTGAGAATGCCGCCAGTCGGAGGGCTGGGAGGAGGGCGCGAGCACGCTACGTGCGAGCCGGGTGGCCGGGGGTAGCTGCGAAGGGTAGGGTGAGGCGCGGGAGAAGGGGGCCAAGGAAGATTAAGCGAGACGGGAAGAGGAGCTGGGGGTGGGGAGGGGGAGAGGGGACCGGGGCGAGCGAAATCAGGCGGAGGGGAGGCCTCGCGGGCTGGGGCTTGGGGTGAGCCCGAGAGAGCGAACGAGAGAGGAGAGAACGAAACGAGAAGTGGCGGAGGCCAGGCGGGGATGGGGCAGGGCGCCGGGGCCGGGGCCCGGGCAGGGAGCTGGGGCCCGGGCGCGCGCCGAAGGACCTCGGGGCGGCCCTGGGGGCGGCCCTGGGGGCGGCGCCGGGGGCGGAGCAGGCTGGGCGCGGCTGCATTAAGTGAAGCTCATGGAGACTGTGTGCTCTAGCGCCTTGCGGCGGAGGGAGGCGATGCTCGTGCCCCGCCACACGTCGCTGCTGTCCGGGGAGCTGCAGAGCTGGGGCGAGCCGGAGACGTTGCTGGGGCCGGGGAGGGAGGCGGGCACCATGCCGGGGAAGGCGGGCTGG
The DNA here is from genome assembly GCF_022355385.1 of Mustela nigripes. NCBI lineage: Eukaryota > Metazoa > Chordata > Mammalia > Carnivora > Mustelidae > Mustela > Mustela nigripes. The sequence continues at coordinate 102,428,509 of NC_081568.1, forward strand.
TAAAGATGCGACTGCAGCCCCGCGCCGTTGGAGCCCGCCAGGCTGTTGGATAGGCCCATGGAGTTGGGCGGCGGCCCGGCCGCCAGGCTGCACTGGGACAGCGACTGCGCCATGGCTTGCTGCCTGCCCAGCGCCGGCGGCAGCGGGAGCTGTGACACGCCCGGCATGGCGGCCGCCGCCCAGCGGGTGTCGTTGGCGTGGAAGGAGCACAGGCTGTCGCCCATGGCGGCGGCGGCCGCGGCGGCGGCTGACGGAAACTGAGGCAGGCCTGGCGTGGGCAGCAGCGTCCCCGGCGCGCGGAACACGTTGGTGGTCTTCTTGCGCTTCTTCCACTTAGCGCGCCGGTTCTGGAACCAGACCTGGAGCGGGCGGGGCGGGAGACAGACAGAGCGCTATCAGCAAGCCGACCGGCCCGGAGGGGCGGGGGCTTGAGCCTGAGAACCCTGCGTCAGACCCTGCCCCAGGTGGAACAAGCGCCTTCGACCCAACGCGCCCCCAAGGCCAGCCAGAGACCGCGGTTCTTGGTCAGCTGGAGAAAACCGGTGCCCGGGGCACTCAGCAAGCGCTCACTTCCGGGGTCCTGAGTAGTCGTGCCCCCCGCACTCCTACACTCGGTGCGAACACACCACCGCGCGCGGCGTTCAACACGCCCCAGCATGCTGGCACATTCTGTGCACTGCTTAGATGCACAAGTCTGCAGGCAGGCATGTGTCAAAATTGGACCCACAGGTGTACAAATGAAGATAAACATGTGTACCCATGTGGCTTAATAGCGTGCCTTATAACACTGATGGGGTATAGAATTTTCAGAAACGCTGGAAATTTGGAAATTGATGAAAGGCTGTGCATGACATAGCCGGTCTCAAAATCGAAAGACAAAGGAAAACCCCTAACGCCACGGATGACAGAGCGGAGAGGTTAATATAGTGATCCATGTGGGAAAGTGAGCGGCACTGAGCTGCGGTGTTGTTTGGGTCGCCACCGTGACTTGTGATTCCCAGCGACTGGTGCTTCTGCCACAAGTCTCCTTGCCTCATTCTCAAACCCCTCTAACGGCACCTTTTATCTGAGCTATGCAGATACACTGGAATCTGCTGCCAGAGCCCGGTGCTTGCCAGTCTATTTTAAGAAACTTACTGAGGACACGAGGCTATAGGGCCTGCAGTTCCACAAGTCCCCCCTCTGTGTTTCCTGTTTCATCTGTAACTGAAAGCAAATTTTCTGACTACAAATTAAAGGTCAGGTTTAAAGCTCACACTAGTAATGAATCAAATTTAATATTGCGTAGATCCAATAGCCACATATCTTTTTAAAGGAGATGTGTTTGATAAAATATACTCCAAATAAAAATAAACCTTCTTCTCATTCTTTATTCACAATAACCCTGAATTTCTGAACATACCAAACAAATTTGCCTATTAATGTCATATTCGCTACCACGGGAAGGAAAGTTTCTTCTTAAAGATGTCAGACCTGCCTGACCAAGGTAGCCCCCTGTCTCCTTATATTTGAATTTGATATTTATTTTTTTGATTCGATATTTTAAAAAATCATCATAATAATTCGCAGCATACCGACATGGCAGGCTGTCAGTTTAACATCTAGTTAGGTGGAGGTTTACTGTGCATAAATACAAATGATGTGAGACACAGCTCAGGTACTGATGAGTTTCCTCTTAGAATTTGGCAAACGCAATTTGACCATATTCGTGACCAAAAGGCCATTCATCTGTTAATCCAAGCTAATGTTCAGCGTTTATTCTGCAAGATAAAGGGTCATGAGTATGAACGTAACTGACCTGTTGTTGGCGAGCCAGCTATTCACAGAGATGTGTTACACCCATGCAAGTGGAAACACTGTACGCTTAACAGTGTGAACGGCTTTGCAATCTAGAATTATCTCCTATCTTTGGGTCGGGCCTGGCCCTGCCACAACACTCTCACCATTGCCCACCATATTATCTTTCTCTGATTTCTACCCCATTTGCCATGTTTCTGCCTACCCCAAGTTCCAGACTGTATAAAGATGCAGGGTCCCTGACTTGCTAAAGCCCTTTGAGTTGGTGGCACAACGGATTAATGAGCCTGCGGGGCCCTTGATAGTAACCGGGATCAATGCTGCCGGCAGCGAATTGAGCTGTTAGTGGCCTGGAGCGGAGAGTAACCCACAGAAGCCAAGGAAAACACGGCAAGGAGACCTGCGGCCACAGGTCACTTTGCATTCCCCATCCACGGCTGGAATGGGGGGAGGTAAACTGGCTGAAGCCCTAGACAGGGATGGTGTCTATGTGAGAGTCCCATCTCACATTCCACACCCAGATATATTTTGAAAGGTATCTATAAAGGCTGGTTCCTAACATCCTACAAAGTGTCAATGAGAACTGAGAATGTTTGAATGTTTGGAACGTGGAGGAGGAAGGTGGCGGACATCTGTGGGGGAGTGGGAAGAGAAGCAGCAGAAAGAAGGGGGCAGGTTTGCCCCATAGGATTTCAGTGTAAAACACACCCACTAGAAGGGTTTCTGAACCTCAGACACAGGTGGAAAAGAACAGCTGTTAAAGAACTAAATATTATAGGGATAATCGAAAAATCGTGCTCAATTATGTTTGAGGGTTAGTAGTCAAATGATGGCTACAAAATTTTTTATGTTTCATGGCTTACTGGGGTTGGGAAAAAAATCTGCATGGGGTCTGAGCACCTCCGTTCCAAGCTATGATGCATATGTTTTTTAAAATGTGAATGTTTCCACTTGAAAACTAGAGCATGACGGATTAAAATGCAGGCAAAACCTAAGGGAGATTTTGAGAATGCACAGATGACAACTGCAGAAAATATATTAACCGCAGCCACGGGCCAACTTTGTACTCAGTTTGAAATGCAGCTCTTCTCAGAAAATGCTTAATACAACAGTGAGAATCTAATGGAGGTTGGAATTTAAAAATCCACTTTCATGATATCTGCTGTTACAGTAATATAGACATACTGTAAATGTATTTTAAAATATATAGCCCGTTTAATTCCCCAACTATAAATGGCTCAGAAATAGAGAAAGAGAGGAAGAAAGAGAGAATATTACTTTTTTCCCCCTCGAAGCAAACGCTTTATGAAGATCTCATTGGAATCCAGCAAATGATTAATGTGAAGATTTGGGAGGAAATCTGGGGAGCTGTATTAAAGCCGAGATCTCAGGTTCATTTCGATCAGCCAGCCGTGAACTCTGGGCCGAATTCATTACACTTTAATAGTGCTGGGAGAGGAAGAAAATGCAATTTCTCATTCCATTAGAAAACTAGAAAATACTCTCAGCTTGTCCCCCTATTAAGATGTGGCAGGTGACAGGGCCATTCTGGGGGACACGGTCAATGGAATTACAGCACATTATTTTTGTTCGTATAAAATATTGAAAGGCAAGCCTGACTGTGCAGAAGTTATTTCACTGATTTGGTTTTTATGTAAATAAAATATTGAAAGTTAATTAATCCGTGCTAGAGACTAATGATTATGCTTATTATATTGCATTTGATCGCGTAATTTGCATGATTCTCGCATTGCTGCTTAATAAGCCATTCCAGGTTATAAATAATTCTGAAATTGGTTTCTAATAATGGCATGCTATAAAAGGAATGGTTTTATTACACTAGCCAGAAAAAGGGAGCGATATCAGACATGGAATTGGCCTCCATGTAAGTAGAGGTGCTTTTATAAATGCTTAAAAAGTATGATATATGCCAGATATAGATTAAAAATAAGTGTGTTGGACCAGTTAGTCTAGAATTAAAAAGTATCTTTAAAAACATACAATTGTAATAAATTAAATATTTAGATCATTTTTAATCAGTGCAGTGGCCCACATACTGAAAAGAATGTGTGACAATCTGTTAACTATAAAGAAAACTATGAAGGACTCATCATATAAGAACATAAACCAATTACTATTTAATTTGAATTTGGTCAAGGAGCAATGGTACAGTGAATTGTGAAGTAAATACATTTTCCATAAATTATTTTTGCATTACATTACATAATGTTAATCATTCTGAAATGTTAATTAAGAAGGTTATGTTGATCTGATTACTTTTTAAACTATGAAACATTATTTTTAAAAATATTGAAATTGCCATTCTATTAAATTGTTCCTATCAGCAGCTTCAAGCTATTATCTTTTGTTGAACATTATGCTAGAACAATTAAAGTACTTTGTCTTTTTCTTCTTGATCATTCTTTTGTGTACTTTTTGAAAATAACTTTCTATAACATAGTTTGTATTTTATTTCATTTACAACTTTTTATATTAAAAGAATCACTGCCATTAACCTTTGGAAGACCTAATAAAGTTTAATAGACCTCATTTTCTTTTTTCATAAAGTCAGTTGTCCAATTATATTTTATTTGTGATTCTAAGTTCTATTTTAATTTAAACTAATTACCACTATGTCTAGGTTAAGCAACAGCATTTTACTCTTTAAAACAAAAATTATCAGGTAGTATTTCTCTTGAGGGACAAAAAGCAAATTTATGAATTTTGAACTTATGAGATTTTAACAAGCCAGTATTATCATTAGCCTTAGTGGAAGTATTGAAATTGTGTATCTCTGTTCAGGTTTGGACTCGACTTCAGATTTCAAAAGAAAAGGTAAGTAAAATTTTTAAAAAACAAATAGTATATATCTACACAATAGGATATATCTGCACAATGCAATTAATACTCTTTGGGTGTTTAATTTCAACGGCCCATGGTTCCGGGCTTCCAAAGTTCACTAATGAAACCATCCAGACTTATACTGAGTAAAAATGTTACTCTATATTATACCTTGATCATTTCTGTATTAATCTGACCACTTTAAGTCCCCACTGATAATATCCATTTGCTGACTATTTAGAACAGAAGCATATGCTATTTTTCCAGGTTAGACTATCTTTAAAATGTCACACAAAGACAGAAATATTCAACCCTGTGATTATGGACAGCCTTGCCTCTTACTTCTTAGATCAAATATAAAGGAACTGATATCTTTAAACTTAATTTGTTAAAGCACCTACAGCTATAGTTGATACTCAACATGACAGAAATATCACATCAGAGGCGGGAAAGGAGGGTTTTCAGAACCCTGGATAGCTCAAGACCAACTTAGCGACTTGGAATTTCACCTCCACACTTGTCCATAAAATATCTGATATATTGTTTTCATTCTTCTAAGAAGCCAAAAAAAAAAAAATCTGAGATTCACTGGGCTTATACTTTTTTCCCCTAATTTTCAGAAAAGTTATAGGTGTGATTTTATAAGTTATATATAATTTACAACTTGGAGGGTGGTTGGACGAGAACAAGGGATCAGTAATGATTTCATCTACTACCTGTCAATCTTTCCTGTCCTAAATGTCCTTTCTTCAGATCGGATATCTACAACAGAAAGCCTTCATCCCCCTCCTCCCAGTTTCCTTAGGGGAAACCCGGGCTCAGAGACTGTAGGGGATCTCCTCAGCCTCCCTCAGCGCACTGGTAGATCATCAAAGTTTAAAACCTTTGCAAACCTCAAAGCTCGGGGTATTTTGTCGTAGAGCGGCGGGAGGGAGATGTTCAGGAAAATAAAGCTACACGGTGAACCTCAGATGTGGTTTTTGTTTTCTGTTTTTGTTTTTTTGTGGTTTTTTGTTTGTTTGCTTTTTGTTTTGGGGGGGTTTTTTGGTGCCATTATGTCTTATTTTCTCCCTTTTCAAGTTTTCTGGATAACTGTTGCATTCCCGCATTTATCTAGACGCCTTACACAGACTCATTAGGGGGTAATGAAATACTTGTCAATAACTCGAGCTGGAGTGGAGGTGCGCGCTCGGCTTAGCCGCCAGGGAGACGCAGAGGCTGGGAGGTGCGGAGGCTGGGAGATTCGGAGCTTCCCTTCTCAGTCAAGACGAATGAGACGACCTAACAGTCGAACAACGCCGGCTTCGCTTTTGAGGCATTTCTGTGGGAATGTGACTCTACTGGTGGGAGAAGGGGGCCCTGCTTGTCCACAGAACTCACAGGCAGCCGAAGCGCAAGCCCAGGACCCCGTCAAGGAAAAGACCCCACTTCTATTGCCCATATCCTCCCGCCCTTCCTTGTCTGCCACCCCCGCGCCCAAGCCCGGCGTACCTGCACTCGGGACTCGGTCAGCCCGATACGCAGCGCCAGTTCCTCGCGCATAAAGATGTCGGGGTAGTGAGTCTTCGCGAAGCTCCTCTCCAACTCGTTGAGCTGCGCGGGCGTGAAGCGCGTCCGGTGGCGCTTCTGCTTCTGTTGGCCCTGCTGCTGGCCGGCTTGGCTGGGGTTCGGGCCGCCTTGGGGCCCCGGCTGTTTGTCCGGGTCCTTTGCGCTCACCGCCAGCGAGGCCGGCGTAGAGCCCACTGTAGTGATGTCCTCCCCGGGCAGCAGAGTCGCTCCCTCGACTGGGTCGGAGTTGGGCGCTAGGTCCCCCGGATGGCCCCCAGGGTCGGAGCCCCCCACGCCCAGCCTACACTTCACCGCCTCCCGGTGGCCCAGAAGCTCAGCGGCATCTTTCATACCTGAGGAGGCAAGGGGATCGCGGTCACTACTTTCCTGGCGATGCCAAGAGAGACCGTCTTCACTTCGCGGTCCTCCTTCAGCCCCATCCTCGGCTCCCTACGCGCCCACGTTCGCCCTATAGAGGAAACTCCCGGGATGCTCAGCTAGGTCCCCCAGAATTTGGACAGCCAGGTTGGAATACCATCTCCCGACCCTTTCCCCTCTCCTGGCAGCCAGCTCCCCTAGTATACAGCACATGCTTTCGTATCTCCCGCAATGAAACACGCCCAGTCCCGGCAAAGAAACGTGCCTCCGAGTCCCTTTCATGAACAGTACTCCTGAAGCCCCTTGGACCTTGGACCAGGTTGGGGTAGGCGGGGTGGGGGTGATGGGGTAGAAAAGAAAGAAAGAAAATTAAACGACTTCTTGGTTGCTGCCTCACCTGCGCTTAGGCAGCTTAGCGAACTCTACCGCCGGCCCTCCGCCGATTCCCTCTCACTTTTGGAAGATGAATAATTCTCCAAGCTTTCCACCCTCTGAAATCAACCCAAATCAGCTCCGCCTCTCCCTCAAATCAGAGAAAGTGTTTGGAAAATGGAGTCACATCCATCACCAAAGATTCCCAAACCGGAAACCCAGAGCTCAGCAACCCAGACCGCATTAAGGAAACTCAAGTAAACTCTATAGACAGAATAGTGAATCAAACTTCAGAGAATTCAACTTTTCTTTCCGGAGAAATAAAAGGCGCGTTCCCCTCAGACACTGTCAACGCCGAGTCCCTTGCAGGCGGGGATGCCTGTAGGGATGAATTTGGCTTTTCTCCTTTCTCAGTGAACACACATAGAAAATCCGCCTCGATTGCAGCGACTTCTCTTTTATGCCAGATTTTTACAAATTCAACCATACTTAGATGAGGGGTAGAGAAGGAGGTAGTGGAAGAGAGAAAAGAAAAAGGAGGAGAAAAAAAAATCCCAAATCAAAGCAAACAGGCGGAGAAGAGAGAGAAAGAAAAACACCTCCGAACAAATTATCTCAGGGTAGATCGCCGTTCAAAAAAAAAATTTAATAATAATAAGGGAGAGGGAAGAAGGGGGGGAGGAAAAACAAAAAGTAACAACATTTCCCTAGTCCTTTTTGGATCTACATATTCCATAGATTTTTTTTTTAAAGACGATGTTAAATCAAATTAAACTTTAATGCAGCACAATTACTTTTAAAGAAATTAGTCCATTTAGGGCGCATTAAGGTAAAATAAGGAACAAATTGACAATTTCCTGCCCGGGCTTCTCCTGGCTGCCCGGGCGAGAGGCGCGCACTCACCTAGCCTGGCGTCCAGGAGGTCGGCGTGAGACAGCATCGCGCACCGCTCCAGGGCGAAAGCTGTTCCCCCCCAAATTTTAGCGGCTTTAAGTTATTTAAAATAGATATAAGCTATAAGCTATACGATATAGATATATATAGATCACCTAAATGAAAGAAAATTCGGTTTGTGGTTAAAAAGGGGGCTTCTTGCATTATAATGTCCTTTAGAGAGACGGGGAGGTGCTTAACAGTTGAATGAACCCGTGAGCAGCTCGGCGAGGGGACCAATCAGGAGGGCAGCCTGCAAATGTCAGCGCCGGGAGAGTCCCCCACTCCGCCCGCCCGCCCGCCCGCGCCCGCCCGGAGGAGGCGGTGGCGGCTGCCCTGGCAGCTCCAGCCGACAGCAGCAGTTAAAGCAGCGGTGGCCGCCTCGGCCTCGCCCGGGGCTCAGCGGCCCGGACTCCGCTGGTTCTTCTCGCGATTTTCTCCAGGCACACCTTTCCTTTTCCTTGTCCCTGTTCCCTCCAAGGTGCAGCTCTGTCTCTGACGACTAGGATCTTCCCGGGCCCAAGGGACAGAGCACGGCCTGACCCCCGCGTGACCCGAGAGTCACTCCCGCCCGCGCGCTGTGGGCCACCCTGGCCTGCTGCTGGCTCGGGCCTGCCAACACGCAGCACAACCCGCGCCCTGCGCGGCCTCTAGAACGCGCCTAGACTTCGCGGCCGCCTAGCAGGCCTGAGCCTAGGGTACAGATGCCCCTGGCTGGGACCCCGTCTCTAAAGAGTACCACCCCCTCAGCAGGCCTAGAGAGGAAAAAAGGAGTAGACTCCCCCCGCGGCGCTTCCTGGGCCCGCAGTCGGTTTCAGGGCCCCGAGCAGAGTGCCGATTCGTACTCTCTGCACCCTTCCCGCTGGGAGCCCGCTCCTCTGCCCGGCCCACGCCTGCATCCTGGCCCCACATCCTGCTCTTTCGGTCAAAGTTTCTAAGTTCAGCTCGGTTCCCAATTCCACTTATGGCTGTAAATAAAGTTAAATGCTCTTTATTTTCTTCTTGAATATGTTAAACTACTTGAACAATTTAAAGTGCTTTGCACAAGTGAAGCGAACCATCTCTAATGTTCTGATTTTTCAGAGCCAGCCAACAACAAAGTTTAGATTAGTAATATATTTCTAACCAGAGTAATTTTCAAGATCATTAGGCATTTATGTAATTAGTGCCAAATCTATAAGCTTTTATTACGATTATTAGAGTAAAATCAGTATAAATTTGTACTAATTTACTACTGTTTAGACTTGGCTGTCAAGCCCAGAGGTTCTTATTGTAAATGATAACTGAGGAAATTAAGTGCAAAATTCTGTACCATTTCTGATCTGCTCCTAAACAATCCGTTTCAATTGTATTTGTAGCAGAACATAATGCCCTTTTAAAGTTATTTGACTTGTATTTTTATTTGCAACACAAGAAAAATGCCCTCTACCCAGGCACAATGAAAACTGATATTTACTACTCTCAACTTGATTAACATTGATTTTTAATTCGAGAGTGATGCAATTAAGATTATTCATTTAGTGCAAATAAAGCTTCCACAAAAGGGTGGTCCTATGAAGTCTGTTTTAAATAATACCGAGCAAATGGCTTTTTTTGTTCGCCGTCCAATTGACTTACACAAAACATTGGAAATGCTGCCTGAGAGCAGATGCGAGAGGAATGGGTGTGTGTGTGTGTGTGTGTGTGTGTCCTTAGCTGCCTGTGTGACAGGGACCGAGCAAGGAGACAAAGGAGGCTGCAAGGCGAACTCTGGGGCAGTTGTGCTTCCTCCTCCTTCTCTCCTGCAGCCTGCTCCCCTCCTCCCATGCACACACACGTGCGCGCGCGCACACATGCACACACGCGTGATTGCCGGGCATCAGCCACGGCGGTTCCTTCCAAGCTGCGGAGACGGCTTCCCCGGAAGCTCTGGGCCTGGCAGAGCTTCAGCGGCCGCCGCAACTGATGCCAACACGGCCTGTGTGGGGCCGGGGCGACGGGAACGAGGATAGCAGCCTGGCGGAGCCCGGGTGGCAGCGGCACGCTTGGAAACCCCCAGTGTGCTCCGCAAACACCTAGCGTCCTTTCGAGAAAGCCTTGACTGGAAGGAGAATGCCTAAACCTAAGGCAAATAAAGTCCCTCCAGTAAAACCTTCCCCTTCCCCAAACAAAACCCCAAATCCAGAAGGGACGGCGCCAGGCGTTGGAGGCGAGAGGCCAGACGGCGGCCTGGGGCGGGGCGGCGTGCGTCCTGGACGCGGTTCCCAAGTGCGCACCTGGCGGCTCGTTGCTGGGATTCGCAGGGGGTTGTGTCCACCTTGGAGGGACTTGCAGGGGCTCCAAGACCGGAGCGCTGGGGTAGAGGTGGGCAGAAGTGTCAGAGCAAGAGAGAGGGGTGCCTGGGAGCTGACCCTTGCTCCTCCAAACAGGCAAGTCCGTGGAGGCCCGTTTTGCCTTGGCGGTGCACCGTGTCAGGAGGGAGGGAGGAGAGGCCGCGACGTGGGGAGAGAAGAAGGGCGCGGGGCCCGGAGTCCGCTCTCAGGTGTACACAGACGCTCTTGTCCTCCTCCCACAGCCACTCCCAGAACAGCCGCGGGCCGTGCAGCGTCCTCCCACACGCACTCGCTCGTATATTCTGTTTTGTTGTATCTTTCAGGTCGATAAATAAATGTGTAATAGTTAATGTGAAGACACATCAGAGTAATAACAATGGGACGAAATCAAAGGATTATCCATCTCTGTTAGTAACCACTGAATAACAATGTTGCGGCGTGATTGATAGCCCGCTTCATTTTATGACTTTTCTATTGGTCTTGATTTTTATAGCAGTATAAACAAACTAAATCATTTCTTCCAAGACTTCAGAGCATAAGCATCTTGGGGGGGGGGGGGGGGGGATAAAGGAAAGGGGGAAAAAAAGAAAGGGAAATCTGAGAGTGGGAGGGGGGTGACAGGGGTGGTGTGGGGGCGTCGAGGTGGGGAGGGTGTAAGCTGGAGCCGGATGTCGGGAGCTGGTTGCCAGCAGGCGTGGCGAGGAAAACGACAATAGTCTGGATGTAAAATGCTCGTCCCCGCTCCCGGTTTCCTCTCAGCAGCTCCTTCTCGCCAAAGTCTGAATCCACCTGGGCAGCGCCTGAGATGTATTTACCAGAGTTTTATTCCCCGTCATCTTCCCACGTTCCTGGGGCAGCCGGGAAAGTGCCGGTCAGGCCCATTGCTATTGATAATTTAAGGCATTTCCCACATGATCATGGGAACTGAAGTCCCTAACAAGGCGAGGCTTTAGCGCAATGGCCCCCAAATCTTCGGAATGACAAGAATGTCTTCAGAAATCACTTCAAAGCAAAGTAAAAGGATTTTCTATGACGGATCCAGTGATTTTTCCTCAATAAATAGGTTTTAGATTGTTACACACACGTAGAAGTGGAACAAAGGGAACTACCAGAAAATATATTGGTTGCCCCTAATAAAATTTATTTAGACAGTTTACTTCTCATAAAAAATAGAGATTGAATTTTGTACAAGAGCCTGCCAAGGGGCGATGCACAGGGAAATCATTTTTTTTGCTTTCTCCTCTTTTCCGCTTCTCCTTTTTAACGAAGCACAAAGACCATTTAAAGGCCAGGGGAACCGCTCTGTTTCCCGACCGGCTGAGCGCCCAGACCCAGCCCGAGAACTTTGTAGTTTTGAGAGAATGGGCTTTCTGGAATATATATTAAATCAAAACCTTGATGGCTGATTATGTAAACTACAAGCACAGCGACTACCAAATGGGTGTCTCTTCTGCTTTGCCATCCTAGTCCAGAGAAAGATTTAGAAATACAGTATAGTTGGATGGGGAGGTGAATGGGGTGGGAAATCCTGGCAGCAAGTGCCCTAATGATGGATTTATGCTAATTAGGTTTGTAATTCTGATTTTATCTCTAATTGTATTTCTGTGCTCATTGTGAATCTTTTGTAGAGACAGAGACAGACAGAAAGAATAAAAATTTATACTAGGTGCTCCTGAAGAATTGGGTAGTGTGCCCAGCTCCCTGATTGTTTATTCCACTTACAGAAATCTCGGGTGTTTATTAAATGTAACTTTCGGCTGCTTGGGTTGTTTGTAAACTGCTCTCTTTTCTTTGCAGACAGTGGGCTGAAATATGGCGCGTTATTATTCACATTCCTGCTATTAAATGCTGAATTGTAACATTGTTCCCTTTAATGAGGAGCGCCTCCCTCAATAATTAACGATCTCACATTTTCCTATTTTCTTGCCTGATGAAAAGAATCAATTTTAATTCGTGGTAAATTACAGCCATGCTTTTGGGTATTATTTGCTTACAGAAAACAAATCAAGTGACTTGAACAATCCTGTTTACTTTTCCAGATATGCAATAACCCAAACGCAATGGCAAATCAGATCCCGTTCCTCAGGCCTATCTTAGAACCTCAAAAAGAATAAAGGGTGGGGGGCAAATATTTGAGAAAAAAAAGAAAGAAACAAGAAGCTCTCAAGGCCACCGTGTCTGAAACAATGGTGACCATTTCCTCCTATATCTTACCCCAGTTGCCAGAATGGAAGCTCCCCCAGCCCCAAACCTCATCGCGGGGGACAGGGGTCAGTGGTCCACATCTCGCCAGGCTAGAGTTTGGGACTGCTTGATGTATGGCTCATTTGAAGGGACTCATTTTGAGGATGGGGTGCGTGGAAGGAAGGAGATCTGGGAGGGCAGCCAAGTCTCTGGGAAAGGGTGATAGGCACTTCCACACTTCTGTGCATTAAAGAACTCTCTTGGGGTTCCCCGCAAAAGAGACCACAGCCAAAGAGGCTTTGGCTGAATACTCCTGCCTGGCCACTGAGAAAGCTTCCAGGGCTCTCCAATGGGCAGCGACTCACCAGGGCAAACTGAGGGCCTCTACCCCCTAGCCCACCTGGCTTGGGGCAAGCCCAAACTTGCATGCTCCCGAGCTCAGAGACTCTGGGCAGCAATCAGCCAGGGTTGTCCCTGTAATGTCGCTGCGGGAGCCCAGGGCCGCAAAAACTCTTTACATGACCCGGGCTCCCCAGCCTATGAACTAAAAGCCAAGGACCCATACTCCAGGCTCTTTCTTTTTAAGCGCTGGGAGCAGGGGCTGCGTGTTCGTGACGCGTGTACTTCTGTGAGCGCTTGTGTGAGCAGTGTGTATCCACTGCCTGCTCACCCGAATCGCGGGGTTGTGCCGGGAGCGACAGAGCAGCGGAAAACTCGCCCGGAAAGAAGCTATCTGATTTCCTACCCTTCCTGAAGCCTGTGGCGATACAGGAGCTCCACGTAATTTCCTCCCCCTGCAATAAACAGTTTCCCATACATTCGAATTTGCAAACTATAACCATGCAGTCCACCTGTGTGACTCTTCTGGGCGCTGGGGCTTGTCCCTCGCTTTTTTTTTTTTTTTTTCTTTCTATCATTACCTTCTAACAATTCGCATCGGCGGCCTTTAACGCGGAAAGCTCTACACAAAACAATGACAGATCAGAACACGCCCCCTGATTCCGTATCTCCTCTTTTTTTTTTTTTTTTTTTTTGCCTTTAGCCCTGTAATTTTAATGGCCCCAATTAGCCACACGAAATATAATAAGCCACACAGAGATTTTATTTATATGTGTTAAGTTCGCTGCTTTTCTGATTTCTATTTACTCAGGATAAATAATCATATATCAGTTATTCAGTTAGGTGACAAGGCTAGTAATTGGAATAAAAAGAAAAACATCTCATCCTTATCTCTTTCTATAACTAGATATAGCGCTAATAAGACTGCATCAATCTTAGCTAGCAAATAAATAAAATAGACAAACAAACAAATTCCCCTCCAACAAGTTAATGCGGTGTATCTGAGTGGAAAGTAGATATTTTCACGCATTCTGGAGATGAGGAGTGACTTTTAATAAAATCACAAGAAAAACAAATGTAATTCTGTAAGCCATTTCTTGGAGCCGCCGGCGCCCGCCCCTCCCTCCACCCCTCGCTCCCAGCCGGGCTCCCCCGTCCCAACCTTTTCCTTTTCCTAAGCAGTTAGTCCCAGCTTACGACTGACACTGGGGCTAGGTTTCTCTGGCTATTTTAGACTTTGGGGGGTAGGATAGGGGAGGGGGATATAATTCTACAGGTAATGAGCCTTCCTCAAATAGAATTTCCTCTTTCCCTGTCTTTTCCGTCTTTCGTTACCCATCTGCCTTTGCTTTTCCTTTTTCCTCTTTCCTCACTCCCTTTTTCCTCTTCCCTGTATTCTCTCTTCCTCCTTTCTTCTTTCTCTTTTCTACTTTTTCATCTTCCCACTCTTTCATTCTCTTTCCGCTCTCCCTCTTCTCCGTTCTTTGCGTCTGCTTTATTTCTTTTTTCTCCTCATTTCTCTTTCTTTCTCCCCTTCTCTCTATTCCCCTTCCTCTCGGCTTTCTTCTCCCTCCCTCCCTCCCCCCCTTCTTTTCTCTCTACACCCCTTCCCTTGCCCCCTCCCCGCAGCCCGAGTGCGGCTAATTCCGGGCGTCTATATTCACTCAATTAGAGAAATCTACAGAGAAGATCGATCTTCCATCTGCAGACATGCCAGCTTAACAAATTAGATTCTTGTTTCGTGCAGGTGATTTGGTGACAGTTGGAGAATTAGAAGTAATAAGTTGTTGTGTTTGAGCCCAGGCCCCCGCCCCCCGCCCGCGCCCCTCCCCGCCCGCAGGCCCCCCGGCCGCGCCCGCCGCCCGGGCACCCCCTACCGCCCCCACCCCCAGCCGGCCCGCGCCCGCCGCCGCCGCCGCCGCATCCCCCGCCGTAATTAGTGCTGCTGCCCTCCATGTGGGCTCGATTAAACCGTGATTTAGCCGAAAGAAATATAATTATGGCTGCAAATAAAATAATCAGCATTGAAGAGCGATTTCCTTAATGAGATGGAGCGGTTGCACGTCACGGAGTAAAGGGGTCTCATTAAGAGGTGGTAATGAGGCTTGGGTGGATGGTGCAGTTACAAAATAGCCCAACTCCTCTGCAAGCCCGGCCAGCCCGCCCGAAGTGGCCGCCGCCGAGCCTTCACGCCGTCGCGCGGTCCCGCCGGTCCCCGAGGGGCACCCAGGCCTGTCCCGCCCGGCCCCCAGGGGGCGCAGCGCCTGCCGCGCGGCCTCCTCCCTCCGGCGGGTGGCGCGGGCGGAACCCGGCGCGCGGGGGAGGGCGGAGCGGGGCGGCCGCGCCGGGTGCGGGGGCTACCGGCTGCTCCCGGGTCGCGCCCGTCCGCTCCGCGTCCGGAGCCGGGTTTGCACAAACAACTTCGAGAACACCGGCCGACGGAGGAGCAGGTCGGGACGCGGAGACCCTGACCCGGGCGGGTGCTGAGGGGGCAGGCCAGGGAAGCTCTGGGCGCAGGTGGAAGCCCTCGGCAGGGGTGGGGGGATGTCCGTTCGACCGGGAAAGAGCGAGTCACAACAAACCGGTGCTCAGACGCAGGAGTACAGCGCGGCGGGAGGCATCAGCGGGCGGCAAACGCCACGGCTTCAACCGGCTTAGACACCTGGCACGGAAGGGCCTTGGACGTTCGCATTCTCTCCACGTCGTTTCCCAAACTTTATTAAAGTTCTGACAAGGCAACAACTCTGTTTTAACCACCTCAGAGGGAAAAAGTCTTAAATAAATTATTCCAAAGATTTCCTAAATGGATAGCTCTGATCTTTCAGGTTTTATCAGGTTGTGGACAGCCCATGAATGAATTCCTTCTTTACCTCGAGGTGTGTACACATGCACGTTCCCGACATCCACTTGCGGTGGTAGCTCAGTCTTTATTTCTAATCAGATTGTTAACCCTCTCCTTGATTCAGTTTTATCATCTGGAACCATTCTGAATTAGACAAGGAAACACGCATCATCCATACAACGTGACAATGAGGTAGCAGACCCACTTTCCCTTTTTCACCCAACCAGTACTTACTGAGCATCTATTATGCGCTAGGCATTGAGTTGGGCCCAGGTGAGAGCGAGGTGAACACAGGGGCAGATCCTTGGCCTAGGGGACCTTACAGTTCAGCATGCCCATCAGTCATTGGTGGCCTGTGGCCACTGGGCATTGCACCCTTTGGGAAGTGGAAAAGAAGATGGGAAGTAGGTCAGTCTTGCTTATGTCCTCTGAGCCTCCCACAAAGCTGGGATCCCAAGGAAGAAAGTAATTTGATAAACCAGCTTTCTTTAGTGTTACAAGCTAATGTAATATCCTTTATAGAATGTTCCCATTTTAAAAGAGGAATTCAAGGAGAGGCAAGTTGCCCAGATGAGTGATTTCCCTATCTTTCTGATGTCAGTAGGAGGCTTGGGAGAGGATGGTTTGGAGGTAAATCATTACTATCCCAAATTACTGCTTCCCTAATCAACATAGCTAGCTCTGGTGGAAACTCCTGCACTTAAAAGAGTATTTTTCTCCTTGGGGAGTCACAGATCCCTTTGAGAATCTGTTGAAAGCTGTGGCCCTCCTCCCCTGAAAACGCATTTATTTGCAAACAACTTCAGGGGGCTCAGGGCCCCCCACAAGCCTTAGCTTATGAAAGAGTAGTATCTAGATGAGCCTTTAATATTTGTGATTAAGACTTTCAGAGAAGAAATAATGTAAATCTCCAGAGGAGTTCTATCAATAAATCTGCATCTAGGGAAGAGGTAAGTCAAAAATCAAAAATAAATTGTCAACCAGTAAGTTCCAAGAAAACAACTGGTGAGAAGATACATGCAGTCCAACAAATTTTGTTTGTTTGTTTTGGTTTGGTTTTGTTTTAAAGGTTTCTTTAAAAAAAAAAAAAGATTTTATTTGTTTATTTGAAAGAGAGCCAGAGAGAAAGAGAGAGAGAGAGCACAGGGGAGGGGAGGGAAGAGGCAGAAGCAGACTCCCCACTAAGCAGGGAGCCCAACCTGGGGCTCAATCCCAGGCCCCGGGACCTGGGCTGAAGGCACTTAACCAACCCAGCTACCCAGGCACCCCCAGTCTAACAAATTTGTAACAATTACGGGTCTTCCAACTGACCCAAATAGAGTTTATTAATCCAAATCTATATAAAATCTTTCCATATTGCAGAGACTTTTCAGAAAAAAACTACTTCATTGGTGTGTAGCTTATGTCCAGATGCAGCCCTGGGCAGCTGGGGCTCTGGCAGGGGAGGGCAGCAGCCTCAAACCACGGAGCACCATAAATACTCAAACCTTGCCCTGGATGGAGATGCAAGTGACTGTGATTAAAATTCACACACTGGGACGACAGGGAGTGAAGGTTGATTAAAAGTCGGTTTAAGCCCATTAAAGCCCCCAAATCCAGAGCTTAAGCTAATTCTCCTTTTCACTCCCCAAAGGAATTCTTCCAATTAGAGACTGAAAGCAAGGGGTAGAGCTTCCTTCTCCACCCTCCCAAGCTTTCCCAAGATGCTAACATATGGAACCAGAGAGTCTTTTGAGGCAGGAGATAGTTCTATTCCGGCTGCTTTACAGCGAGGGTGTATTCTCCTCTTCCTTAATTTTCAATCACCCATCAGGAGGGATATTGACTTTTCCATAAACATTTTCCTGGCATAATTTTTTTTTTTAACTTCCCACGAAGGGACTGCAGTAGGGAGGGGAGTATGTATTAGTTACAGTACATATTAGGCTGCTATAATAGAGACCCCCAAGTTAAAGTAGCTTTGAAAACATGGAATTTTATTCTGACATTGTAAGGCTCACATTCCAAGGCTGATATAGCAGCTCCAAGAGTTTAGGAATCCAGGCTTCTTTATTGTTCTGCCTTCCTCAACATTTGCCTTCTGTCCTGTGGTCTGAGATGGCTCAAAATGGAACCTACAAATGTTTATTAAATTCACTTGAATTGAACTTCAAACATCAGTTTCTCAAAAATGCATCCATCTCTTTTTCTCACAGGGCAGTGACCAAAATTTGTCTTATGGCCATACCTGCTTCAGTGGAGACTGAAAACTGTAGTGTTTATCTGAACTAGTTGGAAGATAAGAAAGGAGTTAAGCATCAGCCTTCAGCTCAGGTGATGATCCTGGAGTCCTGGGATAGAGCCCTGTGTCAGGAGTCCGCTTCTCGCCCTCCCTCTGCTCCTCCTCCAGCTTGTGCTCTCTCAGTCACTCACTCTGTCTCTCAAATAAATAAATAAATAAATAAATAAATAAGTTGTATTTATTTATTTCCTCACATTTGTACTGCAAGATTGGTGTGTGTTGCGGGAGAGGAGAAGGGAAGTGGAAACCCGGAGGCCAGTTAGGAGCCTAATGCAATAATCCAGAATGAGAGCAGTGTTAGAAGTGATAAGTGATTTAGAATCTAGAACTATTTCTTAGGGAGAGCCTAGAATTTGCTTCTAGACATAGGGATGAGAGAGAAGAGTCCAAGAAAATGCTATCCATTGCCCATCTACTCATTGACAATTCATTCATTCATTCATTTACCAAATTATTATTGAGCATTGGCTATGAGCCAAGCATTAGGCTGAGACCTGAGAGTATAATGGGTATATCATGCCTTCAGAGTTGATGAAGAAAGAGCAGAGACATGAATACAAACATGTGTGTATAAAAAAAAAAAACAAACAACAACAAAAACAAGTACCATAAGCCATGAGATAATGTCAGAGGAGAAACCAACTTGGTCTTGGGGGTCTGGGAAATAATGTGTAAATTGAGATGTAAGGGGTACATAGGTACTGGCCAGGAAATCGAGCTGAGATGGGGACAGAAGAGAAAGAGTGTTCCTGCAAAGGAATCCTCTCCAAGTCTTTATTTCTTCCATAGCTTCATGTTGTCTGCTTAGGGAAGAACCTGAAAGCCAGGCTATGAAGTCTGGAAACTTGAACTTAGTTCATGCTCTCTTTAAAGAGAAACTGCTGTTTGAAGTTCAATTCAAGTGAATTTAATTCAATAAACATTTGTAGGTTCCAGGCTGGATTGCCAGCCTGAGGACAATAGCCTCTGGTACCATTTAACTGAAAACAGAGAATAAAACTGATGTCATTGAATTTGAGGAAATGGAGAGGCATTCTCCTTGAGGTCAGAATGGAACTCAGAGGATATCAACCTAGAAAGACATGTGCTGAGACGTAATGTGATCAAAATCTCCACAGTTCGGGACAGTTACAAGAAAGTAAATGCTGGATTAGGAGACAACCCACAATCATTAAGGCAAAAAAAAAAAAAAAAAGGAAGTTCTATATACAGGGGGAAATTAAACTTGTGAAAATCATCCCCTCCAAGAAGATAAAAAAGTACTGTATTTCTTGGGATGAGAATTAGGCAGCTACTAGAGTGTCCCCCTTGTCCATGTTGTTCAGGATGGCTCACAATCTGGCCAGCAGGAAGGAAGAAGGGGGAAGAGGATCAGATCCTTCTTGCTTTAAAAGAACAAGTCAGAAGTTGTACAGATCACTTCCACCCAATCCCATTGAATAGAACCTGAGTTTTAGAACTTGAGCAGGTCTCTGCTCAAATGTCATCTCTATACAGAGGACTCCCCTGCATCCTCTTCCCAAATCTAAAAAAAGTCCCCCCAAGGAGTCAAATATATCCATCATTCTTTATCCTTTATCCCTTACCTTGCTTTATTTTTTCAGCATAGCACTAACCACCACTTGAAAGGGTGCTACATGCTTGTTTACTGCCTCTTTATCTGAGAAAACCAGCACTGTGAGGTCTGAGATGTTGTCTTCCCCACCTTAGTTTCCCTAGAGCCCTGACAGTGTCTGATACATAATAATGTTCAAAAAGTTTTGGGGTGCCTGGGTGGCTCAAATAAGCATCTGCCATCCGCTCAGTTCACGATCCCAGGGTCCTGGGGTTGAGCCCCACATCAGGCTCCCTGCTTAGTGGGGAGTCTGCTTCTCCCTTCCCTCTGCTGCTCCCTCTGCTTGTGCTCTCTCTCTGTCATATAAATAAATAAAATCTTTTTTAAAAAAAGTTTTTGTTGAGGGGAACCTGGGTGGCTCAGTGAGTTAAGCCTCTGTCTTCAGTTCAGGTCATGATCTCAGGGTCCTGGGATCGAGCCCCCCATCGGGCTCTCTGTTCAGCGGGGAGCCTACTTCCCTCTCTCTCTACCTGCCTGCTGCTCTGCCTACTTGTGATCTCTCTCTCTCTCTGTCAAATAAATAAATAAAATCTTTAAAAAAAAGTTTTTGTAGAGTAAATTAATGAAAGGAAGAATGAATGAATGTCGTAGCTGTTCAATAGCAGTTGGGAATCAGATACTGCAATTCAAATTATGCTTATTAAGCAATCTGAATTATGAAGGAAAGGTCATTACTACTGGACTTATGCATCCTATGCAGGATGGGGCTAACCAGGTCAGCTTTGTGCAGAGCGATTCAGAAGGAGGCTGACAGTGAAGTGTCAAGATGGCCTTGTTGCCAAGAAGTCCAGTGTGGCTTTATAAAGGAAGTTGTGCTCTCCCTCTCCAGCTCTGTGCTCAGCTTTGAGCCTTGAAAAGTGAGTGCTGTGCAGAGACTTCCCTGTGATTCATTACTGGTGAGAGACTTAGTGTTTGAACAGAGGACCGGACTGAAATTTGAGGTAGACAAAAAGAGAGGATGCCAACACGAAGGGTCCACCATCAGAACCAGGAATCCTTAGGGATTAATATCTAACGTGTCTCTTTTTAATGATGACAAACTGGGGCCCAGACAAGCCGAGGGTGCATAACAGCTTTGGAGAATTAGGGTTGGGGTTCAGGTCTCCCAACCCCCAGGTCTCTTTCCCCGCTCCTGGATTAACCCTGATTGGTTTCATAGAAAACTCCAGGATTTGGACGAAATTTCCATCACACATTAATTAAGAGTAGCAATACTTATTAAAATACTTAAAACACTTATTAAAAGACTTAAAACACTTATTAAAAGAACCCCTACTGATGATCTGTAGAATGGGGATAATGATTATGTACTTCATGAACTTAAAGGGCTTGGTATAGAACATGTATACATAGTAAGCATTAGTTCAGTTTCGACAATTACTCTGTTTGTGATTTATCCTTTTAATTCCCATCCATTAAACTACAAAACTCCTATATTCTGGCTGAGAAATTATATTAATTATTATTATATTATTTTGTTTATTTATAATAATAATTATTATTATATATTATATATTATATAATATATTATATATGGTCAGTAATATAATTATTATATTATTTATATATAAATATATATTAATTATATATTTTATTTATATTATTTATATATAAATAATATACTATTATAATTAATATATAATATATAATAATTATAAATATAATTATAATTAATATATAATATAATGATTATATTATTGACCATATATATTTTATATATTATATTATGGATAATATAATAACTATATTATAGACCACAGTGATTCTGGAAACAACAGGATTGGCCCCTGGAACCTTGTTCTAATCCAGGGCAAAGATGGGGGAAGATCATGAAGGTTAAAGTTCTAACCAGGGAAGCATTCCCCATAGATCTGTAAGGGTCCTAGCAGCAGGTACACCTTGCTCTCCCAGATGGGGGCCCCCAAACCTCTGCAGCAGTACTTGGCAAGAAGCCACTGCTCTTGCCAAGTACTTGCTCGTGCCACGGTGGCAGCCCTTTGAGATTCTCACAGTCCTCTTTTCAATCTGGGGCCTGTAGCTGAAGAGGTAAATTAAGAATATTGATCAGCTCATCAGCTCACCATTAGGTTGTTCTTTTTCCCCTTCTGAAATTTGGTGTAGTGCTTGTAGTAGATGGAGGAAAGACTGCCTCTCGTAGTAACAGCACACAGGCTCCCATGCCACTCCCAGGTTACTCTGCTGTCACTTGATGTTGGGAACTCTTGATTCTAATATTTTCCTGTCCTTGTCCTTTTTCACCTGTTCCTGGCCACTGAATTTTGCTCCTTCTCATGAGGGAATGGTGCAAAGTGGGCCAACCTGCAACAGAACAGGTTGCCACGAAAAGGGGTCCCACTAACACTACTTGGTCTGAGCTGTCAAAGAACCCAAACTCTCTGTCTTCCTGGGGAACCAGAGCATTTGGAGAAAGAAATGTTCATCTCAAGAAATATTGGGAGCCCAACTTTAGAAGAAAAAAGGAGCGTGGTAGTGGAATAATGGAGTAACCAGCACCAAACCTGTTTAGGCCAAATTTGGCAGAATACAAAGCCTGCCCCCCTTTGTTTCCAGAATTCTGAGGCCAGGTGTTGTAAAGTCAAAAAACTTTAACTGTTCATTGCCTTTCAGAAATAAATACACCTACACAATAACATTCTTCCTTTCGCTAGCCTATAAGCACCATTTGTCTATCCACCGATTTCCCTTTGGTGTGGTCCATACCAGCCATCTTGGCCTTGTGAACATTCATAAAACAAATCTTTCCCCCTAATTTGAAGGTTTCACACACGCTCTTCCCTTTCTCCTGAATGCTCCTCTGCCATTCTTTGCACATCTGGTTTCTCAATTTCACATCTCAGTTTAAATCTCATCTCTGAGGCAAGGAGCTCTTAGCTCTCTAAATATAGCCCTTTCTTCTCTGGGGTTGTCGTCCAACCCAGCAACTCGTTGATGCCTCCTTGACCCTCTCCCAGGGATATTCTTGAGTTTATCAAGTGCATGCTTATTTATTGTCTGGCTCCCCCATTACACAGTGAACTTCCTGAGGGCAGTGCCGTGTCTGTTTTGTGTCCAGAATATAATATGTGTTCACTAAATATCCTCCCACTTCCTCAAGCCAAAAGAACTGAAGTCATCCTTGAATCAACCCTTATTATTACCCCTATGTCTGATGTGGTGGCACACCTTCTTGGCTCTACTTTCAAAATATATCCCCAACCCTGCCCATTTCTCACCACCTTCCCTCACTGCCACAGGTCCAAGGCACCACCATCTGACCTCCTGTCAGGCTACTCTCTGCACAGAGGTTGAAATGCAAGGCCCATTATGCAACTCTTCTGCATAAAACCTCTAATGTCTTCATATCAGGCATAGTCAACTCAAAATCCCTCGCCATGACTTACAAGGCCCATGGGACCAGGAATTTCAGACCGCATCTCCAAACACTCTCCTACTGCTCCAAATCCCAGGCTGCCCTCTCAGGGCCCTTGCATTGGCTTTTCCTTCCACCAGAAATGCTTTCTTTTTTTCTTTTTTTTAAAGATTTTATTTATTTGACAGACAGAGATCACAAGCAGACAGAGAGGCAGGCAGAGAGAGGGGGGAAGCAGGCTCCCCGCCGAGCAGAGAGCCTGATGCAGGGCTCCATCCCTGGACCCTGAGATCATGACCCGAGCTGAAGGCAGAGGCTTTAACCCACTGAGCCACCCAGGCGCCCCGCAGAAATGCTTTCTTTTCCCCAAGGTTTCCTATAGCTTCTACCCTCACTTCAGTCAGCTTTTTATCAAACACCCACCACAGCAGAAATCCCTCCCCCAAAGAGCCTGTCTCTTACAGAATCCAGCCCCCTCGCCACAGTCCACCCCTTGACAATTTTCTTTTTAATTGTAAATGTGTTTCCATATAAACACATTCATATTGTATATTCAGTATATAATTTTTTAAAAAATTTTGTGAATTAATAATGATGTGGCTCAGAATTCTAAAATTGGAGAAAGGCAAATGGTCAAACTTTCCCTTTTGCTCCTGTCCGTAAGCCACACAATTCTCCTTCCCACAGGAGATAAAAATTACTGGTCTCCATGTATGCTTCCTGATACAGCTTAAGCATATATAAACAAATACTTAGCTGTCTCTGTATTCTTTTAAAACTTTTTTACACTCACACTACCTACATATATATTTATGCAGCTATGTGCATTTGTCTGTAATGCTTTTATATGCTTTTTCTTCAAAGGGTAGTATACTTACATATACCATCTCGTGCTTTTTGTTCTTTATTTAACAGAATAATTGATGTATCTTTCTCAGCATATAAAGAGTTTTCTCAGCATATAAAGAATTTTCTCAGTCTTTTCTGCAGCTACATAGTATTCATAGATGTGTCATAATTTATTTAACTCACCCCCTGTTGATGAACATTTAGTGATTTCCAATATTCTGCCATTAAAACAATGCTGTGTCATGATCTCAGGGTCCTGGGATGGAGCCCCCCATTGGACTCTCTGCTCAGCGGGGAGCCTGCTTCCTCCTCTCTCTCTGCCTGCCTCTCTGCCTACTTGTGATCTCTGTCTGTCAAATAAATAAAATCTTTTTAAAAAGACAAAAAAACAATGCTGCATCATTTCACACATATGTAAATATGTCCTTAGAGTAAGAGAGAAGTAGAACAAAGCACTGGGAAAAAATTTATAGCAAATGGCCATCCATAGAAGTTGGACCAGTTTATAGTTGTGTCAGGAGTATATGAGAATGCCTATTTCCCTGCACTCTGGCCAACCCAGTATCAAGCTCCTGGATCTTTACCAACTATTGAGTAAAAGATAGTATTTCAGGGTAATTTTTTTTAAAATTTTTTTTAAACATATATTTTTATCCCCAGGGGTACAGGTCTGTGAATCGCCAGGTTTACACACTTCACAGCACTCACCAAAGCACATACCCTCCCCAATGTCCATAACCCCACCCCCCTTCTCCCAACTCCCCTCCCCCCAGCAACCCTAAGTTTGTTTGGTGAGATTAAGAGTCACTTATGGTTTGTCTCCCTCCCAATCCCATCTTGTTTCATTGATTCTTCTCCTACCCACTTAAGCCCCCATGTTGCCTCACCACTTCCTCATATCAGGGAGATCATATGATAGTTGTCTTTCTCTGCTTGACTTATTTCGCTAAGCATGATAACGCTCTAGTTCCATCCATGTTGTTGCAAATGGCAAGATTTCATTTCTTTTGATGGCCGCATAGTATTCCATTGTGTATATATACCACATCTTCTTTATCCATTCATCTGTTGATGGACATTTAGGTTCTTTCCATAGTTTGGCTATCGTGGACATTGCTGCTATAAACATTTGGGTGCACGTGCCCCTTCGGATGACTACGTTTGTATCTTTAGGGTAAATACCCAGTAGTGCAATTGCTGGGTCATAGGGCAGTTCTTTTTTTTTTTTTTTTTTTAAGATTTTATTTATTTATTTTAGATAGAGCTCAAGGGAAGGAGCTGAAGGGGAGGGGTAGGGAAAGGGAAAGAATCTCAAGCAGATTCCAAGCTGAGCGGGAGCCCCACGTAGTGCTTGATCCCGAGAACCTGAGATCATGACCTGAGCTGAAACCACCAGTCAGACCCTTAACTTGACTGGGCCATCCAGGTGCCCCTGAGCATAGTTTCAGCATGCCTTTCTCTTATTACACGTGGATTGACTTTCTCTTATATAAGAACCATTATTATTTCTTTTTCTATGAACTATTTGTTCATTTCTTCTATTTGATCATGGATCTTACCAATTTTCTGAAATCGACATACATTAGGAAAAGTCCCCTTTGGGCGTATGAGTTATAAATATTTTTTTTTCTTGGTTTAATCTTTATCTTTTGATTTTGATGATGGTATTAGGTAGTCTGTGGCTTGTGGGTCTCCCATTTTTCCTCATTTTTAAAATTCAAGTCTTCAATCTATTTGGAACTTATCATAAGATATGGGTTATAGAAACAACTTTGTTTTCATTGAGCTCACATTACTATGGAATTATTTGCCTCCATGGCTCTAAATGATGCCTGAAAATATGTGATATAGCTATGTGTTCATTTTTTTGCTCATAATAAGATTGTAAACTGCACTAGGGCAAGGACCTTGGTCACCACTTTTTTCACTATATCCCTAATACCTAGCAAATCCTTGGGACATAGTAGGTACTCAGTCATTATTCAGAAAATAAAGGAATGAATGAGTGAGTGTATCAGAGAGCTACAATCACAACAGTGCTTCCTAACAAACCACCTCAAAACTCAAAGGCATATAAGAAGCTTTTATTGCTCAGTCACACAAATCCTGATACCTGGATCCTTCCTCACAGAGATGATTTCCGTGGTCTGGGATGCAGCCTGGGTATCTGGATTTTTTTTTTTTCTGAACTCCCCAGGAGATTCTTACAGGCATCAATATTCAAGCACCTTTATTTTAGTTGATATTTGCTATTATTCTAACTGGTTGTATCAAAGTTTCAAGTTGCTTGATTATGATGCTATTACCAGAAGCATAGTAATGAGGGAACTGAGGCATATAGAAATGAAGTAGAACTTGGATTATGTTTACAGAGAACAAGAATGTGAAATTTTAGAAGCTACACGGGAATTTAATCATAGGATTCAGGTTCTAACACTTATAACACAACAATTCATCTCATGGAGAGGGGAGGATTCCTTATCAAGTGACTCAGATCTCCAAATTATCAAGGACTTACAGAAAGTTCATGTCATAATGATATATATTGTCAAATACAATGAGAGGAAATTGGCATTCACTGTTCTTACGAAATACTCCCAGGACAACTCTGTACAGTTAGACCAAGATCATCTAGTGCTGTGACATTTTTTCCTTCTTAAGAGAAGCAGGTGAAACTAAAGAGGGTGAAAATTTATCCATTGTTCTTCAGCAAGATGTTGCCAAGGTCCCTGGGATTCTCTCCCAAAGACCGTTGGTATTAACAAATCTCTTGTGTGAGGCATCTTTGTTTAGAACCCCAGCTTGATTGGTCTCTCTCCTGATTTATTTTCTCCATCCGCAAATAGGGGGGGAAACTTCTCTGTGTGTAACTCAGGTAAAGAGAAGGAAATTTGTAATCGAATGTCACCATGAGGCCACAATTTCTGCACCAGGGCAGATTGCTCTTCCCTCATCATTGAAACAGCCTCTTGCTTGTCACCCAGGATCTTGGCCCTGCTCCGCAGCCCAACACTGTTTATACTGAAGAGTAGGTAATACACATGGCTTGGCATTGTGAATTAAGAGTAAAGGGAACTGGAAACACTTTGACCATTATCTTGCTTTTGAATCCTGCAGCCATCTCCTAGTGACCGGGGGAATCAGATTGCAGTCTGGCCCAGAGAGAGGAGCACCACTGCTCAACGCGGCCAACTCTAAAATAAGTGTGTGTTGTGAGTGGCATCTAGCACTCAACAGGCACTTAATAAATATTCACTAATAACATTAGGCCACTCAGCACCAAGCAGGAAGATAAGCCCCCCCCTTTTTTGTTTTATACATGAGTAATTGATAAAAAAAATAATTGCAAAGCTTTAAATGTTTAGCAGTGATTAGCTAAAACCATCACCTCAAAGCCCTTCCCACTTTGATAAACTCATTCCCATGAAAATACTCAGAACCTGAGAAACAGCAGGGAAAGAAGCCAATAAAAGCAGCTCAAAGAGTTTTACATTATCTCCATAAGCTATCTAATCTAGCCATTTTGGATGATCTATGTAAATTAATTATACTTTTTAATTAGGTGGTCTTTTAGCTTGCATATTGAAGTTTACCACTAATTACAGCAAGGCAGGAGGTCACTTGATTGGTATGGGAAACAAGAGGCCTTTATTTCATTGAACTGAAACACTGAACAGTTAATGCTTGGGAAAAAAAAACTGTAAAATTTATGTCAGTTCTCAAAATTCAAACTGCGCAGCTCTTGTTCATTTTTCCTTTTGACTCGAATCTCCTCTATAGCTCACTGGGGGTTTTCCTTTATAAATATCAGAATGACTTCTAAACACCCACTGACTCAAAACTATAATAATAGAGCAGCTAGGAAGCCTGAATTTTGCATCCCTAATGCTAGGGGGAGAAAAAACCACCCTTTTGATATTAGTCACATTAAATGCCATTTAATTACAAGTGCAGCTGTTTCCAGATGTGACTTTATTTTGTTTCTGCCAGCCAGCCAGTCTTCGATTTTCATTAACTTCCATCATTTAAACAGATAACAACAAAAGCCCCCAAAAGCTAATGCAATGCTTCATGCCAAGCCAAACAAAGTACGCTTGAATTTAAGAAATACGGTGGTGACTATAGTGAACAGAGTACATTTAATATCTTTAAAATATTCCTGAATGACATTTTTATGGTTCTTTCCCTCATTTAATTTTGCATCAGGCAGCAGGACCCCAAATTTTCCATTCTTTTCCCACATTTTAGTGACCCATGTTGTCCAATAGGGGGAGGCAAATTAGACAAGAAGTATTTGCTGACTTAATGCACTCCTTAGAAAAATCAGGATTGCTGGGGCACCTGGGTGGCTCAGGTCATGATCCCAGGGACCTGCGACCCCACCTCCCCACTTGGTGTTTGCTCTCTTTCTCTCTCTCAAATAAATAAATCCTAAGAAAGAAAGAAAAAGAAAACAGGATTGCTAATTAAAAAAACACAACATGAATAAAAGTCTTGACCTGGAGGAATTCTCCTATCTGCCACTCAGAGGAGTCCTCCTTTTCATGCCGGCACACATACAGCACAATACAACACAATCCGATATTGGGAGTTCAGTTAATCTACTGCTGATCCTGTTTTCTCCTGAGCTAACGGCTATGCTTCTGCGCGATGGCCCGTGCACTTCCCACAAAGGGCAAAGGTATATTTCTGGGGTCATTCCGGTCTCCTCCTCCAGCTTTCTATTTTCTTTCTTTCTTTCTTTTTTTAAAAGATTTTATTTATTTTATTTGACCAAGATCACAGGTAGGCAGAGAGAGAGAGAGGAGGAAGAAGCAAGCTCCCTGCTGAGCAGAGAGCCTGATGCAGGGCTTGATCCTAGGACCTCGGGGTCATGACCTGAACCAAAGGCAGAGGCTTTAACCCACTGAGCCACCCAGGTGCCGCCAGCTTTCTATTTTCAAACCACTTCCAACAGGGCAATTTAAAAGGAGGGGCACCAGGTGGGGGCATCAGGAGGCTTGACATCCAGGCCCCATTCTCAGAGAACTGGGTGACTGTAGTCAGCCCCTTCACTTCCCTGGTGGCCCGCACTTATCTCATCTGTGAGATGAGGGATTCATTTGTACCAGGTGTCCTGGAGTTCTATCTACTTCTACTAACTTCTAAGGCTGCCTCTGCTGAAGTTTTTATCATATTCGAGTCATTGTGTATTTACCTGCACAAGGGTAAGCTCTCAGAAGGAAGGACTCGAATTTTACTCCCTTTTCTGACCCCCAGCACCTACAGACCGAATGTTGTAGAAGTGCAGTAAACATTTGTTGAATTAATGGGACTAAACACCAAGGCAATGATGGATGTGTTTTTCATAGCAGAAACAGCAACCTTTTTTTTTTTTTCTTGAGCACATACAATAAGCTAGGCATTGTGCTAAATACTTTACATAGTTTGTCTCATTTAATTGAGGGAGACAAGCTCATAGCTCCTATTTCCTTTCTTCTTCTGCGGCAGACACTGCTAAAAACAATTCATTCACAAAGGGATCCATCCTTAACCCGGAGAACCTCAATTGTGCTTGAGGTTGCAATGCTAATGTTAGAAACAGTTACCTTCCCCAGATATTCCTGCTTCCAGGGGCCAGCCATGTGGCTCAGTTTTGGCCAGTGAGATATAAGAAGAAACCTACTGGGCAGGACTTCCAGGAAAGCTCTTATCTTGCAGATATAAAGGGGGGAAATCAGCTGGAACTTGGCTTTGATCATTCCACCTGCTCTTTTACTTCCTGCCTGGGACAGATTTTGTTAACATCTGTGAATTTGTTAACATTTTGTGAACAAAGGCAACAGTATAAAGGTTAGAGGAGCAAAAAGTTCTCTGGAGCCTGGATCCTTGGTGCCTTCCTTGAGTGGCTGTATCAGCCCAATACCACACCTCCAGACTTCTGGTTTGGTGAGAAAGCTGAATCTCATAAGGTAGTCTACATCCATGATGATACTACCATTACTTAGTTTTCCTAAACATGGAACATTCCTGACCTTTGTTTTTGTAGTTTTGGTCTACTCATACGCTGCCTTTTTTTTTTTTTTTTTTTTAAGATTTTATTTATTTATTTGACAGAGAGAGAGAGAGAGAGAGGAAACACAAGCAGGGGGAGGGGGAGTGGGAGATGCAGGCTCCCCACTCAGCAGGGAGTCCAGTGCTGGGCTGAAGCCCAGGATTGGGCTCTATCCCAGGAAATCCTAGACCCTGGGATCATGACCTAAGCCAAAGGCAGACTGAGCCACCCAGGCACCCCAAGCCTTCTACCAAAAGTCATACTCCAACTCATACTCCTGACTCATTGCCTGCTTCTTCATGACTTTTAACCTTTGTAGCTCAGCCTTTGTTTGACCACTTCTGTATTAACTGTATTTTCTCATTTTCTCTATTTCTGATCTTCTGGTATCTGGGGCCTCCCTGACTAGGGAGAGTCTGACCTTCCAAGGAGCTAGTCAATTCTTAGACACAGCAAACAACTTACCACCAAGAGTACCTTTCAGCAAACCAACCAATCCAGAGCCCTTACTCTGCACCACCTCCTGTATCTGGCTTTTACACTCCAGGAGGCAATATTCCCCTGCCCTAATCATCCCAGGGCCAGGTAATGGACAACTAAGGACTACCCCTGTGGTCCCTAGAGGATACAGTTGCCAGTTATTCAGCTGAGCCGGTTATCAATTATTGAAACTATCAAACTGTCCAAACCTAAGTCTGCTCAGCTGCTTATTACTTTGCCCATTCTCTCCTGCAAAAACTGCAATAAAGTCTTTTGCCCATGCTTTCCTCATTACTCCTTCTGCTTCTTGACTCACCCTGGTGCTTCCCCCATATGGCCTTACATTACACCAGGCAGGGACACCATGTCCCTTCTGGGAAATTTTAAGTAAGAAGCTCTCTTTTCTAAAGTGACCATTGTCTCCTGATCTGTTGACCTCGCCAGACCTGAAGATTTTATTTATTTGAGAGATAGATAGAGAGAGAGAGAGCATGAGTGAAGGGAAGAAGCAGAGGGGCAGGGATAAGCAGACCCCCCCACTGAGCAGGGAGCCCATGGAGCTCAATCCCAGGACCCTGGGATCATGACCTGAGCCAAAGACAGACACTTAACCCACTGAGTCACGTAAGCTCCCCTCCCAGGCACATTTCAAACAACTTCCTGGGGAGCCTGGCAGGCTCAGTCGGTAGAACATACAGCTTTTGATCTTGGGGTTGTAAGTTCAAGCCCCATGTTGGGTGTTGAGATTAATTAAAAATAAGATCTTTAAAATGAAATAAAAGTAATAACTTTCAGTAGCTTTATCCTACCTTCCTTTTTCATCCTTCCACACCATATCCAAGACTTACGCAGGTAGGACAGGAAGAAGGTACTGGTTTTATTGCATTTGCTAGTCTCATTCTATCTTCAGTACACTTGGCCACTGTTGTTGATCATGGGTTATAAGCTTTTCAATTAGGAATAATTATTGCCTCTCTTGATGGATTTAACTTTTTGCTTTGTAAAAACTAGGCATCTACAATATTAGATGCCTAGTGATGATATGATATACATTAGCAAACAATGAAAACTATTGGAGAAGCTGGGCACATGGGTTCTTAGAAAGTTAAAGGTAAATAGGGTCTTTTTTTTTTAAGATTTTATTTATTTATTTGACGGACAGAGATTTATTTGACAGACAGAGACAAGCAGGCAGAAAGGCAGGCAGAGGGAGAGGCAGAAGTAGGCTCCCTGCTGAGCAGAGAGCCTGATGCGGGACTCTATCCCAGGACCCTGAGATCATGACCTGAGCTGAAGGTAGAGAATTAACACACTGAGCCACCCAGGTGCCCCTAAATAGGGTCTTTAGAAATCATCTAGAGACCAGACTCGACATCAAATCTTCTGTAGCCCAGACAGGTAAAATGACTACCTAGGCACACATGGAGACAGTAATATTCCAAAGTATGGACAATTTACATGAGGGACATTCTTCTCTGTCGAGCAATTAGTATATATAAAATCTCATGTAGGCCCTAGGAAGAAGGTGGGGGGGGTGGACTCAAAGATAAGGTAGACTTTGATCTTGCCGTCTATTTTTTTTTTTAAGATTTTATTTATTTATTTGACAGATGGAGATCACAGGTAGGCAGAGAAACAGGCAGAGAGAGAGAGAGGAGGAAGCAGGCTCCCCGCTGAGCAGAGAGCTGGAGGTGGGGCTGGATCCTAGGACCCTGGGATCATTAACCCACTGAGCTACCCAGGTGCCCCGATCCTGCCCTCTATGAAAGGAGAAAATAAAAAGCAGTAAATAACTAAAGCTTAGGGTAGAAATAGCATTTCAGGTAGAGATGAAGAAATGTGTGAATCCCTTCTATTTACTAAAACCCTTCTAAGAAAATACTACATAATTAAAAACAAATTATCCCACAAAGACAACCAGAACAGGACAGGAGATAACACCAGGTAAAAGGTTTAAAAACAGCTTTCTTTCTTTGTTGTTGTTGTTGTTCTTCTTCTTCTTTTTTTTTTTTTTTAAAGCAGGCTCCATGGGGCTTGAACTTAGAACCCTGAGATTTAGAGTCATGGCTCTACCAAATGACCCAGCCAGGAGCCCCTACACATAGCTTCTAAAAATGAAAAGTGGCAAGAGCAATGGTGGCTGAATTAACAGAAGAGAGAAAGTTAAACCACAGAAGTACTCACAAAGGACACCGAAAATAAGTGGCGCCCTTGGCCCTACAGTGTAATGGAGGAACTGAAGGTTGGATGAATGACATTCCAACCTCTGGTCTTTCCCTTTCCAACCTCTGGTCAGGTGACTACCTCTACTTTCCCTTTCCAACCTCTGGTCAGGTGACTGCCTCTACTTTATTCTCTAGAGATATTGAACATGAGAAGATCTGGATTTGGAAACCTATCCAAGAGGTCAGGATTGAGTAAGCACTGAAAATGGTGGAATTAGCTGAGAAGTGAACACTTAACTTCCGACATCTTTCTCCCTTCCCCCAACTACTGACCAAGACAGTAGCCTGGAAGATTCTTCTCTGGAGAAATAAAAAAGTACCAGAGGAAAAGCCTCTACAAACTAATACTTGGTGGTGGGGGTGGTGCGGGGTGTCTCTCAATGAAAGTTCGGTTTTCCCCATCATCAATCCACAGTAAAGAACACAAGCCAACATGCCAACTCACACAGCATAACTAGGCAGCTTTCTTGGTAAATCTTGAATATTAATGGAGACCAAAGAGAATGAAGAAGCTTGTAGGAAAATGGAACTGTGAAGATAGCAGAATAAGATGTTAAGAGAGCCGGAATTACAAAATCAGAGATAAGAAACTATTGCATTCACAAAACAAATGAAATATTCTATGCAAAAGAAAGCCCAAGAGATCAACAAAATTCTTTCGGAAATTTAAAAAGACGACAGTTGGAATAAAAAATTCAGGGATGACTGGGTAGCTCAGTGAGTTGAGCTAACCCAAGCCTTTTGCTTGGGTTGTGATCCCCGTGTCCTGGGATCAAGTCCTGCACTGGGCTCCCTGTTGTGCAGGGAGACTGCCTCTACCTCTTTCTCTCTGTGTCTCATGAATATATAAATAAAATCTTTAAAAAAAATTTGAGTAGAATTAGAAGGTGAAATTGATGACATTTCCCAGAAAACAGATGAAATAAAAAGATGGAAAATGTAACAGAGCAGATAATACATACTAAGTAGTACTGTCCAATAGGAATATATTACAAGTCACATTTTTAATTTTGATTGTTTTAGAAGTCACGTAAAAAATAGCCAAAATTAATTTTAGTAATATATTCTATTTATTTTTAAGATTTTATTTATTTATTTGACAGAGATCACAAATAGGTGGGTGGGGGGGAAGCAGGCTCCCCGCTGAGCAAAGAGCCCCATTTGGGGCTTGATCCCAGGACCCTGAAATCATGACCCAAGCCAAAGGCAGAGGCCCAACCCATTGAACCACCCAGGTGCCCCAGTAATATTCTATTTAACCTAATGCATTCAAGATACTGTCATTTCAATATGTAATCGATGTAAAATTATTAATGAAATATTTTATAATCTTCCTTCAAACTGAATCTTATGACATACCTCAATTTGGACAGTCCACACTTCAAATCCTCAAAAGCTACAAGTGGCTAGAAGTTACCATATTGGAAAGCACAGATACAGAAGATCCAATATCCGAATAATGAGAACTCCAGAAAGAACAAAAAAGAGGAAGGCATAGGATTCTGGCAACAGACGTCTCAACACAAGATGCAGGCAGAAGGATACCACCAGGACAACAAGTATGTGGCCGAGAGTTACCAGTTCCTAGTGGGGCTGGAGGATGGAGGCTCCGGAAGGGAGGGTTCCATGTAAAAAACAAGCAATGGATGTTTAAAAGTTTAAATTCATTTGTCAGCTGTTTGAGAGATGTGACAAAGCATTTGGGAAAAATTAAGGCTTTATATAAATTAAACAAAAGTATTGAGCTATTATTAATTTCAAGAAAAATAAATAATTGGGGGAAATCAAACATATAGTCAGAGTACATTAATTGGCCTGAGAGAACTAAACCCTCAGCTATCATGGTGGGAAGTCAATAAATGATGGTGGAAAATGGGAAATCAAGACATGAGCAGTATATGCCTATGACTTAGAAATACGGTGGTAAACACCAGAAGGAACAGATGAAAGAGTCAAAACTGGGAGGGCGGTGGGAGTTTGCTGCATCTTATAACCTTTTTTTTTTTTAAAAGATTTTATTTATTTATGTGACAGAGAGAAATCACAAGTAGGCAGAGAGGCAGGCAGAGAGAGAGAGAGGAGGAAGCAGGCTCCCTGCTGAGCAGAGAGCCCGACGCGGGACTCGATCCCAGGACCCTGAGATCACAACCTGAGCCGAAGGCAGCGGCTTAACCCACTGAGCCACCCAGGCGCCCGCATCTTATAACCTTTTATACTACCTGATTTTAAGAACTTTGCCCATGTATTATTAATACCAAATAATTACAAATACATATATAAAATGTAATAACATTAATATAGATAAATGCTAAGAGTTAAGAGTGAAATTATAAACCTCCAGAAGGAGTAGAGTGGGGAAAGTTTCTTAGAGGAGCTAGAAAGTAGAGTCTAGTAGAGTAATGTCTAGTTTCTTTTACGTCCCCCAGGGGCAGGGAGGTTTTTAAATAAATAAAAATAGATTCCTAGATATCTACGAATTTGAAAGATGGTAAAAATGCTAATTCTTTTGTAGTTGTTCTTTCTTTGTAACTACTCAAGTTGCTGTAACCAGCAATCTTGATTATCAAATATGGAACTAGAAAGATGTTAAAGATTATCTAACTCTCTAATGTCATAATTACCTAAGGCATTGTTAGTAAAAGAGCTATTTGTGGGCCTAACCTCACACCCACCGCACCAGAATCTCCAAAGGTAAGGCTCAATTACCCGTGTGTATGTATGTATGTATGTATTCATGGAGAGTGATAGAGGCTATTTTATTTGTTTTTAGTATTTTATTTATTTGAGAGAGAGAGAGAAAGAGAGAGCACGAGCATGAACAAGGGGGAAGGACAGAGGGAAAGGGAGAGAAGCAAAGTCCCTCCTGAGCACGGAGCCCGACGCAGGTGTTGATACCAGGACCCCGGGATCATGACCTGAGTCGAAGACAGACACTGAACTAACTGAGCCACCTAGGCACTCCCAAAAACTGTTGGTTTTTTTTTTTAATATTTAATTTATTTATTAACAGAGAGAGAGAGAGATCACACGTAGGCAGAGAGGCAGGCAGAGAGAGAGGAGGAAGCAGGCTCCCTGCTGAGCAGAGAGCTGGATTCTGGGTTCAATCCCATGACACTGAGATCATGACCTGAGCTGAAGGACTTAACCCACTTAACCCACTGAGCCACCCAGGCACCCCCTCAAACTGTTTTAATAAAACTTTTAGGTGACTCTGATGTACACCCAAATTTAAGAACTATAATGAGTTAAACTATCACATGAATGTAGCAGTTGGTGCAATAGAAAGCTCATCATCCAATCATGTCTCGTTTTATAGAGGAAGAATGGAAAACCAGAAAACTTAAGACTCACCCACCAGAGTGCCATTAGCATCTTGGTACCATAAGGAAGACAGTGTCTACAAGTTGAAAATGCTAAAGCCAAAAAAGCTGAGGCAGCCAGAGCCCTAAATCACATCACTGAACAGCTCTTCTGAACTCAGAACCATCTACTCCCAGATTTCAGTTGTGTGGGACCCTTGATCATCTCTGTTGTTTACATCGGCTTTGGTCAGGTATTCTATTACTAACAGCTGAACACATTCTAGGTGATCCAGAGGTCCTCTGAAAACTCTGTAGTTTTTCACTTTATCTCTTACCTGGGATGACTTAGACAGCTGAGGCATATTATACAACATCCAAACTGAAAGTTTGTGTTGGTCCCTTCCTCTGGGCTCCAATAAGACCTTCTATGACTCCCATTCTGATATCAGTTTTCATGTCTGCATCTTCCCCCCAACCCCAACACCACCAGTCAATTCTCCAATATCAGATGGGTGTCCTACAATTTAACTCAGTTCTGACACTATCTACCTAGAGACTGCATCAGATTTCATAGTCAAGTCCTACAAGACTGCCCCCCACCACAACCAAACCTAGATTATCACTTATGCTTCTGACAGATCAAATACAAATTGGAGGTTCCAATAGTCCCTTCCTTAGGTTTGATTAATTTGCTAGAGCAGCTCAGAAAACTCAGAGAAACAATTTACTGGATTACTGGTTCATTATAAAAGGGTATAACTCAGGAACAGCCAGATGGAAGAGATGCATAGCTTCAGTGGTTCTCCAGGAGTGCCCTTTTCCTGAGGCTCCATGGTTTACCCACCAACCCAGAAGGTTTTCCTTCCTTTTCAGTTTTTTAATGGAGGCTTTATTCCGCTGGCAAGATTGATTAAATCATTGGCCACTGGTGATTGATTCAACCTCCAGACTCTCTACCTTCCCCAGAAGCCACGGAGAAGACTAAAAGTTCTAAACCTCCAATCACAAGGTTGATTCTCCTGGCAATCTGCCCCCATTCTTCTGTGCTTCCAAAAAGAGCCATTGAATTGACATAAGCTCAGATGTGGTTGAAAGTGGTTTGTTATGAATATTAAGACACCTTCATCACATATTTTCCCCCCAAAGAATTCTTCCCCACCCCCAGGGGTAGAATTTAATGATTCATCAGTTGCATGTAACACCCAGTACTCATTTTATCAAGTGCCCTCCTTAATGCCCATCACACACACCTAACTCCCCTCTGGCAACCCTCAGTTTGAGTTAAGAGTCTCTTATGGTTTATCTCCCTCTGTGTTTTCATCTTATTTTATTTTTCTTTCCCTTCCCAGGGAACTATGTTCATCTGTTTTGTTTCTTAAAATCCACGAGTAAAATAATTTGGTATTTGTTGTTCTCTGACTTATTTTGCTTAGTGTAATACACTCTAGTTCCATCCACATCATTGCAAATGGCAAGATTTTATGCTTTTGGATGGCTGAGTAATATTCCATTACACCCCCCCCCCATCTTCTTTATCTACATCTTCTATATCCATTCATCAGTTGATGGACATCTGGGTTCTATCCCTATTTTGGCTATGGTGGACATAGATGCTATGAACATTGGGGTGCATGTGCCCCTTTGAATCACTATGTTTGTATCCTTTGGTTAAACTCCTAGTAGTGCAATTGCTGGTTCATAGGGTAGTTCTATTTTTAACTTTTTGAGAATCCTCCATACTGTTTTCCAGAGTGGCTACACCAGCTTGCATTCCCATCAACAGTGTAAGAGGGTTCCCTTTTTTCCACATACTTGCCAACACCTGTTGTTTCCTGACTGGTTAATTTTAGCCATTCTGCCTGGTGTGAGGAGGTATCTCATTGTGGTTTTGATATATATTTCCCTGACACCTTTATCACGCTTATCACTTAGGAAATTCCAAGGGTTTCAGGAACTCTGTACCAGAAACAGTACAGACCAAATATCTATTTCTTATTATAAATCACAATATCACAATGACCTTTATCACAGCACTTGGTCCACTGAAATATAAGCATAAGTTATGGGATCATGAACTTCTCAACTATGTATTCCCAGAGCCTAGCACAGTACCTGGCATATAGTAGGTACTGAATGAATAGCTGTGTCATGAATGAAGAATGGATTCCAAGTCTGTTCTTGTTACAAATTACTATGGCTACTGCTTCTCTTTTATTTTGTCTATAGGCTCAACTATTTCCTTACCCAAGGGTTTGCTAACTTCCTTGTATATTTATAAACAAAGTAATAATTTCATTTTAATATAGCCTTTCCGCTAACAAAAACTACAGTTTTTCCTCTGAATCATAGTTTTCTTACCACCTGTGGGATGACCATCACTCTCTTTGCGGAAGTCGATGTAAAAAGTGGATATTCAGAAGAGAACAACTCCCAACCGGAATCAACCTGAGGACTAAATTATGTTCTGCCAGGGGTCTGGAGGGGGTGGAGGGTCTGGAATTAATTGAAGGGAGTGGAGAGTAGAAGAATCAGGACAATGGTGCTAGCTGTCCTGCAAAGCTGAGTAAAGTCTCTGCTAAGTAGGCCACAGACATCCCAGAGCCAAGCGAAGGCCAAGTTCCAATGACTGGGATCCTTATACTCTAAATGCTTAAAAACGAGGTCGCCCATCAGAGTAGGGCTCTGTTTATGTCTCCTTATATCAGGAAGGGAGACTGTGGCGCTGACAGCTATATTTCTCAGGGAGGGGGGCCAAACACTTGTATGAGCTTCACTCTTTTCCTTGGGAATCTGCTCACCTGTGGGTGCTGTCAGCAACCTGCTTGGAGATCTACATACTTTGGAGTTTGGGGAGTAGGTCCTGCAGCAGGAAAAGCTCTCCAAAGTGAATGTTCGAATCAGGCAAAGACCATGATAGATTACTTTCCTCAATTTTGTCTTGTGTCCACTGCACCTTCCAGACTCAGATAACTCCTCAGAAAATCATTTGCCTTTAAAAGGAGCAGAAGGGATGTCAAGTGCTGTCTTTCTCCCTGAGATAACCTAACAAATGTCAATTTTCTGCAGTGTCAAATCCTTTAGCTCAGCCCCATCACTTTCATGACAGACCCCCATCCCTTTTCCCAGTGCACCTGGAACAAGCCCACTTCGCAGGAGCCCGCTTCAGTTCTCACAAGCCAACCCCATTGCACTGCACTTTTCCCTTCTGCAGGCAACTCCTGGCCCTGCGGCTCAGCAACACTTTCTCTTCCCTTTGTTCTTCTGGCCTGGGGTGGCAGCAGTTTCCTGCAGTTTTTGATCTCTGATTGCTTCACCATTTCCTATTTCCTATTTTTTCCTCCCTTCCTTTCTTTCCTTCTTTTTTCCCTACCCTCCCCCCCCCTTCCTTCCTTTCCTGTTACCATTTCCTATTTGATGTTCAGCTCTTCCATCATTTACAAAACAATTCCTACATTCAATTCTCTTTGGAATTTCTCTTAAAATCCCTTTGAACTACTTGGTTTTAGTAGGGTTGCACTTGCTGTGTGTGAGATCTATATAAGCTGCCAGGACACATCATCTGAGGCTGTGCTGTGTCTACATCTGTGGAGGTTCCAGCCTAGGTTAAGCCGATGGTCTGTATTCTTGTAGCTCACAGGGTAGCGTAGGGCTTGTCGAAACCACATGGAGTCTCTCTCTACATAGCGCATATTCTCAAACCCAGCACTAAAAATCTGTCTCATTTATGGAACTCTGCAGGGGCAGCTTTACAGTGTGAGGACCCACATGGTTTACTGTTTCTTTGGCCTGGAATATTTCTCAATATTTCTCAATTTAAATCTCATTTTCCTGAGGAAGCCTCCTCCATCACTCATAGTTCACACGGAATGCTTCCATCTCTGTGTAGCTACAGTCCCTAGGCCTTCCTTACTCTGTCTCTCCTGCTATATGTATTTGCTTGTCTGCTGTTTGCCTTTCTTGCCACACTGGAAGTCGCCTGAGGTTAGGGAGTATGCCTCTTCTTGTTCACCATTCTATTCCTATTATCTTGCACAACAAAGTTTTGATAAATAAATGAATGAAATACCCTTAGACATGAAGGACAAGGTGTCACTCTGCTGGTCTAGAACCTATGAGTCTCCACAGGGCCTGGGTCAGTAAAGTCCAAGCATCCTGCTTGGCTTCCAAGAGCATTCAAAACCTAGCCTGACCACCTGTTTACTTTAGCTTTCTCCATGACTCTTCAGCCCAACAAGCCCACCACTCCACATGGGCCAGTAACTTCTTAGATATACAGCAGTAAGAGGTACTGTCGCAACTGCTCACCTTCCTTCCTTCTATCCCACCATCCTTCAAGTCTCACCCTCCATCTCGTCCATGAAGTGTCCCAGGTAACTCTATTCTGGTCTTAAAACTCTTACCATCCATGTCTTTTATTGATTCTTAAGATCTGAATACCATCTCCATCTACCCACAAGGGTTGTAAGGGAAGAGTCTTGCATGATAGATGCTGAAAAACATCAAATGCTTGTTTTCTTTGCCCCACTTGCCAAAGGGAGGGTACGAGCCTAAGCCTTGGCTTCACCAATCAGAAACAACTCATCCTAGACATTGCAATCAGAACTGGTGTTGTAGAACAAGGATGATGATGTCGCGCTTTCTCGGTGGTAATGGTGGTGGTGGTCGCCAGAGCTCCTAGGACAACCATGGCAAAGAGGGAACTAGCTGTGTACAGTGTCCAGGGATCCTGTTTCAATATCCAACTGCATTTATCCTACATTTCTATATTATCTCCTACATTTATCCTCTTCCTAATTCCCTGTTTTCAAGATTTTCTTGGATACTTGATGTTTTCCCCTAAATATACAATTTCGATAATTGTGGTATTGGACTCAGTATTAATTTGTGGAGAATATCCATCTTTAAAATATTTTCACTAAGTGCATTACATTTTCTATTTCCCTATACACTCACTGCATATTATCAATTTAAAATTCATTAATCTGTTAGTTTCACCAATGTTTTCTTTTCTTCTACCTTTCAATCTTTTTTTTTCACTTATTTTGGTGTGAGAGATGAAACAAAGATCCAGCTTTTTCCACCTCCCCGATTACCCAGTTATGCCAGTATGATTTATTGAATAATCTCTTTCTCCCAAGGGTCTGAAATATTCTTCATCATATACTGAAATCCCATAAGTATATATTGGGGTTCATTCCTGAGTTCTATTCTCTTTGATCTTCTATTCTTTTTTTAAAAGATTTTATTTATTTATTTGACAGACAGAGATCACAAGTAGGCAGAGAGGCAGGCAGAGAGACAGAGAGGAAAGCAGGTTCCCTGCTGAGCAGAGCCCGATGTGGGGTTCAATCCCAGGACCCTTGGATTATGACCTGAGCAAAAGGCAGAGGCTTTAACCCTCTGAGCCACCCAGGTGCCTCTGATCTTCTATTCTTTTACCATACATTTAATTACTGCAACTTAACAAAGTTTTAATAGTGAGCAAAATTAGTTTTCCCTCATTGTTATTTTTCATATCCCCATCCCAGTCTAATTGGATTTTATAATCATTTCTTAAAATTCTCCTCCACCCAGCCCTGTTGTATTTTTTTTTTTTTAAGATTTTGTTTATTTATTTGGCAGAGAGAGAGATCACAAGCAGGCAGAAAGGCAGAGGGAGAGAGAGAAGCAGGCTCCCTGCTGAGCAGAGAGCCCGATGTGGGGCTCGATCCCAGGACCCTGAGATCATGACCTGAGCCGAAGGCAGAGGCTTTAACCCACTGAGCCACCCAGGCGTCCCAGCCCTGTTGTATTTTACTTTACTAAATTTACAAGTTGACATAAAAGGAAACCATGTTTTGCCATTAATTTTCCATATATAGTAC
This sequence comes from Mustela nigripes, assembly GCF_022355385.1. NCBI lineage: Eukaryota > Metazoa > Chordata > Mammalia > Carnivora > Mustelidae > Mustela > Mustela nigripes. The sequence continues at coordinate 102,470,075 of NC_081568.1, forward strand.
AAGTTGTTTTTTTAAAATGTTGTCTTCTGTGACTCAGTAGGGATTTATTTTCCCATTAAATTTGGTTATTGCTGGCATGTAGAAAAGCTGGGGTTCTACAAATTAGTCTTTTAGCAATGTAGTGTAACAAAGTATCACAAACTTGATGGCTTATAACAAAAAAAATCCATTTTCTCAGTTTTGGAGGCTCAAAGTCTGAAATCAGATCAAAGGCAGAATCTGCTCCATGCCTTTCTTGTAGCTTCTAGTGTCACATTGGGTTTCTTGGCTTGCATAATTCTAATCTCTACCTATGTAGTAATATGGCCTTCTCTCTGTGTCTTCACATTGTTTTAGGACACCAATCGTAGATTAAGGGCCTACCTTATTCTAGTATGACCTCACCTTAACTAATTACAATCAGTGAGGACCCTTTTTCTTTTTTTTTAAAGATTTTATTTATTTGATAGACAGACACAGCGAGAGAGTGAACACCAGCAGGAGGACTGGAAGATGGAGAAACAGGCTCCCTGCTGAGCAAGGAGCCTGACTCGGGGCTCAATCCCAGGACCTGGGGTCATGACCTGAGCTGAAGGCAGACGCTTAAGGACTGAGCCACCCAGGCATCCCGAGGACTCTCTTTCTAAATGAGGTCATAGTCTTAGTACTGGGGGTTAGGATTTCAATATATCTTTTGGGGAGACATAATTCAATCCATAAAAATCCTATATATTACTTTTGAAGCTCTCCACTTTAACTACCTCACTCCTCCTAATTATCTTACAGGTGACTCTTGCATTTACCTTGTACATATCTTATCAACTGCATATAGTGAAAAGGATGCATCTTTTTCACTCTTTCTCATTTCATCCTCTTTCTAGTCTCACTGGCCAATACTTTATCACACTGAGCCAACAGGTATTCATGTTTTTAAAATATGCTTCATTATTTTTGAGATTTGAATTTGATTATTACTGAAGTGAAACATTTTTGAAAAACCTAGCTGCTTGTATTTCTCTTTTTATGAATTGTGTGTTTCTATCCTTTATCGATTTTTTATACTGGGGACTCTTTATTAATTTGAAAGGGCTCGTTGTGCATTAAAAGTAATACTGTCTTGTGACATATATTCCCAAGACACTAAAAGAACCTTGTCAACTATCTAGCAGTCAACAAAAAGCAAGAAATAAAATATAAGGTTTTGTTCTACTGTCTCATAAATTAATTATACCTTCAGTGCAACAGTCCAATACACGAACAAATGCCTCTCATATTATAAGAGCAATAAGACGAATAGTGGAGTGCAATATAGATTTTTATGAAGCACTCTTGAAAATTTCAAGTACACTAATACTTATAACTTGTTTCATAGTGCACCATTTCTCAACCATTCAATTTCTTTCCAGCTAAAAGCACTCAAAAGAGTCTCAAGGACTAAATTATCTGATTAACCCTTTAATGTCAAATGCTGCACAGCTCTTGCTCATATACATGTCAAGTTTACACTGACATTTAAAGGCCCTAACTTCTAGTCAAAGAAAGGATTAATCTGTCGTTGGTTTATCTAAATGACCAAATAATAAGATTTAAGTGATAACCAGCTGTAGGATATGTCCTTATTAAATTTGATAGGATTTTTAAAAAGCCAAGTAATGTAATGAAGTTTGCAAAGTAATTTAGATTAACCAGGTTTGACTGCTCAATTTGGAAGTGATTCAGTGCACAGGTAGAGGCATAGAGACGATTTTTAAATATTGGGCTTGAATGTTCCTGACCAGAAAATCAAGAAATGTTGAATGAACATTAAAATATATTGTTTTAACCAGTTTTCAGTACTCATGATATAAATACACGCTTATTTTAGCAGGTTTTTTTTTTTTTTTTTAAACTTGCCACAAGTTCCATTCCTTCCCAAGGCAATATTTACAGAACTTATGGTACAAAATATAGTACAAAGTATGATATGGTACAAAATATGATACAGGACAGCTTAATTCTTGAAATGCTAACACTCACCTGAAATGTGAATGTCCCAAAAGCACAGCCACAAAGCTCCTGTCCAGGACTTTGGGGGAATATTTTCATTTACTAGGATTGAATCTTCATTAGCCAAGAATGTCCAGATGAAAATGCTAGAACTTGGAAATGCTCTCTGGCATTCACTGGATTTGGTTACTTTTAACTCATTCACATGTTGTATTTCTATTTCCTTACCCTATGCACATTCTTACCTCCTTAGAAATTATGTGCCCTTTGCTATGCAGAAAAATATAGAAAAGTTAGGTTTACAACTCAATTCTGTCACTTGTCTTTGTTTTGCCTATTTACTTGATGAAAGCCATTAATTAGTATGTGCAAGGATTAAGGGCACCTAACAAATATTAAATGATTACAAGTTACAATGACACTTTATACCTGCAATGTGTGTAACTGTACATTTTCAGAGACAACTACTCTGAGACCTAAGTTTATATATGTTATAAGCTATTATTTATTTATATATGGGATAAACAGTTACTGTTTATCATAAATGAAGAGAAAGGAAGACAAAGAGACAATTCTTAAGTAGAAGCATTTTATATAATTGTATTAGAGCAGTGTTATTCACAATTCAATAGCAGGTGGTCATAATCATTGTTAAAAAAATGAAACAGAATAAAAAACAACTGAGAAATTGTACATATTAAAGATACTTATTGTTTTATGTATATATAGACCTCCATAAGTATGTACTGGGTCACAATGAAAAAATGAAAAACACGTTTCTTATTGAGGTCTGCGGGAAAAATAGTTTGAAAAGCGCTGTATGATTAAGTGTGTTTATGGGGTGACGGTACCCTTCATGGCGTTCTTTCCCTCACTCCAGAGGTTTTCACCTCTTGCTTTTCACTTACTCTACAGATGTTTACTGAGCAACGGCTATATGTTGGTTGGGGATCAGGTACTGGACAGAGAAAAAGGATACCTTACTTTTGGAAATTTCGACCTATTATCTTACAGATGTAAGTTTTTAACCGAAAGCTTAAAAACAAGCTAATACTGCATGAATTACAACTGTTCTTAACTTACTGTGCCTCTTGATGGCCATGAACACGTAAGTGGAATGTGTCAAAAACTTCCAGGAATAAGCCTTCACAGAATATGAAGCTTCTTGCTGCGTCTCATCAATGTCTGGAGAGAGATCTAGTATGAAATCTGTAATTGAGACAGCAATTCTCTAAAGGTGTATTTTTTTTCATCTACCTTGTTAATTTCTACTTCCTAGGCTTTGTGGCAAGAAAATAATTTTTTTTCAGCAACCAAGACTTGGGTTGTAGCTATAAAACTTCCCTTTCAGAATTACTTTTTTCTGGAGGGACCAATATTTTTTGCTTTGAATATATTTTATTTATGTATTTGGCAGAAGGCTGAAATGAAATTTTTTACACTTAAAAAAATGGTAAAATACTTTCTTTAAATGCTGTCTTACTTGGAAAACTAAATATGCCATCTCACCCACCACCAAGAAGCCAAACTATTCTTGGGACTTAACACCAACCACAAAATAATCTAGAGGTTTAATTCTCCTGCTCAAATCTCTAATATTAAGAGAAAGCCTTAGTAGAAAGTTTTACATTGTAATTGTGTTTTTATTTCCTTACTCTTCCTCTCCCCACCTCATGTACTTTAAAAATGGCATGTAATATTTTAAGATGATGACATTTCAATTTAGAAATGCTTCTGATTTATGTTATTAAGTAATTTTCTACATGTATAAAGATTTAAAAAATGATGGATTCTGTGCTTTACAACAGCATACCCTTTAGAAATAACAGCAGGAAAGAATAGTATTATTTTTCTCTTCTCTGATCTTTCTGACAGATTCAATAGATGTTATGGTTTCTGGTAATCATTGGTGACTTTCAAAATCAAACCAATTACCCTACAAGTATGTATCTTATAGCAGCAAAAATTCAGATTTTGTTATTTTTTCAATTATGGCTTTTAAAGTTTAAATGCTATTATTAGTCTTTTAGTTCATTACATCACTGCTCAGGGTAGGCTGATGATATAAAGGTTTATACACATTTTCAAGAAACAGGAGAAAACTAAATGAGTTGTCATGTATTTTTAAGAAAATAAACTCAAATGATTAGGTAATTAATTGGTTTACAACTGTACTGGAAAATACTTCGTGATAAAATGATAATCTTTTCCAGTCAGTCAGGATTATCCAGGTTTGGCTATGACAGTGGATGCTGGAGCTGGCTCAAATCTTCCCAACCTTGTGTACAATGATGTCATGTCGGTAGCCTGAAATTAGTCACAGCAGGAGTACCTATACCACAGAGGTAAGAGACTCCCTTTCCATTCTGAATGTCTGTTAAACATTTGCCAATATACCGTTATAATTCCTTTAAAATACAATTCAATTCTTTGTTCATAAGAATCTTACATGGAGATCTAAATAATTGATGTTTTTTGTATAAATCTATCTTTCTGGAAAGAGATTTAAATGTTTCCATTAGTTAACAGTGATGGAAATGTTAGACTTTCACTGTAAAGGAATAAGTATGTGAGGCTTTATGCACAGACATGTTCTTCCTTTCTTTTGAGGGAGTTGTACCCTATTCAGAATAAACTGTTCAAAATTTGGATTTTTATCTAAAAATAAAGGCATCCTATTTTTAACTCAATCCACACTTATGAAGCAAAATACCTAGACTTCAAAGAGAACCTAACAGATTTTAATTCTCTGTCAAAAATGTCTATGATTTCATGATAAAAGGTTAATTAAAAATATTTTGTAAAGTATGAAATAAACAATTTTAGACGAACTCATTTATTTGACACGTTAAATTAGGCAAAGAAAAATATATGCAACTGCATAAAAAGAATCACATTCTCATACTATTTGAACATACAGCAGTGGTCAAAAATAATGAATTGTGGAATGGATCCCAGGATTTAATGCAAAAAACATCCTGTACAGAAAAACTTCAGGCTTCTAACTTCACTGAATCCAATACTAAACGTGCTTCCTTATATTCCTCAGTTTCTTCCAAGTCTTTTTCACCCTCCTGAAATGAAATATAATAAAATGAGATTTATCCTTTTCAAACTTCAGTGCTATTATTTACTTAATATTACAAACCATCAATATAAAGGCTCAAAAAATTAACACAAAGAGGATTCCAAAACTCATCTAAATATTGTATAATTTCACAGATTTCCCAGTTTTGTTTTTTATTGGTAAGAGAAGTAACAGGTTTTGTTGTTTCACTGTACAGCATCCTCACAGAGTAAGTGATAAACAGGGTCACCTAAAGCTATTAGCATTAAACACATACATGAAAACCTCAGAAAAATGAAAAAAAAAAGTATTCTCATTTTGTCAACATGTCATCATACAAAAAGGATTAATATCAATGGACTAAAAACAAAAAAATGATGCTTTTCTAAAGTGTCACATATATGATAATATTCAGATGACAATAATCCTTGAACTACCCACAATGACAAAGAAGGGTAGTGGTGTCACACCAGAGATAAGTATAATCTTTGAATTAGAAAACCAAACTGTCTGCTTATTAATGAGTATTATGCATTTTACTACAAGGAAACAAAATGCTAACATCTTTTATTTTTGATATCCAAAGACTGAGTTTTTCCTTGATACTTTATACATAAAACTCCTACTAAAATATTATGTGAAGAGATAACTGAAACAGTATCATCTAAGTTATTCTGCATATGAACTTTTGTTTGATTTTTTACTTAAATAAGTAAAGCTATAACCAGTTATTTGTGTTGGGTCAATAAAAGCTGAAGATGTACAAACAGTTACAGAGCAGAGAGAATAAAGTATGTGTGTTTCTTCTTCTTCTTCTTTTTTTTAAAGATTTATTTATTTATTTGACAGAGAGAGAGAGAGACAGTGAGAGAGGGAACACAAGCTAGGGGAGTAGAAGAGAGAGAAAAAGGCTTCCCGCAGAGCAGGAAGCCCAATGCAGGGCTTGATCCCAGGACCCTGGGACCATTACCCGAGCCGAAGGCAAACGTTTAATGGACTGAGCCACCTAGGTGCCCCTGTGTGATCCTTTAATAGAAAAATTTAAAGCAAAAGGAGAATTTGCTTAACTCAGACTACAGGCAAAAATTTCTTAAAACCTCTATATTACACCTAAACATGTCTCTGTTCTCTGTTACTAACTATAAGCTCTTTGAGGGTAGAAATATTGTTGACTACATCCATACACACAAGTATATCATTCAAAGACAGAATTATTCTTTTCAAGCAATTTCTATTACTTTTTCAGCTACTAGATTCATGAAAGAAAAAAGCATTTAAGTTGTCAGGAAATAAAAATGGTGCTTCTGTCTCAGTATTTTAATATAGTAATTATTTCCTGCTTTCATCTACCTTTTATTTCAAAACCACAGTTTTATTTTTGGCTGTTAAGGAAAGTTACCCTGACTTTGAAAGGTTCCTATAGATAAAAACGGAGTTCTGTGTCAAAATTGAAGTAAAATGTGAACATATCTCTGTTTTTTTTCTTACAGATTTAGTCCTAATATAATTTTGGTGGGAAAACAAATGTCATTCTTTTTCAAAGAATACATATAATCATCCTGAGAAAGCCTCACAAGATTTTTGTTATAGAAGGCATAACTATGAATCACGAGACAGCTAGTAGCTAGTTAATATTAGCTCAAGAAACAGAAACACAAAATGAGTTTAGTAAAGGAAATATCAGAATTCATCAAATTTATCATCAAACAGTGAAAACAACTGGCTTGAATATAGTATCATGCAGTTATCTCAGTTAAGAAACAGGAGAACTTTTAATTGTTTTTAGAATCTTTTATAAAATGATTCTGCTACTGTATCACAAGGCACTTAACACTAGCAAGGATGGTAACAGTGTTATCCTGCTCCAAGCTAAAAGGAAAGCACTGTCTATATTACAAGGTGTTTTTTCCTCTCAAACTGAATAAGGTTTGACTCTAAAAGGATTCCAGATCCTTTTTGTAAGGGCCCAGATCCATTTGAAGCATCTGGATCTTCTGAAATTTTAAATAGTCTACTTATCTTTAATGTGCCAAAAAAAAGATCTTTATGTATGAATACTAAATATTTCAAGATACTGCTGGACAATGTTAGTGCTCTAAATATCTACCATAATAACTCAAATATATTTAAATAAACAGAATAAACATGTTGGTTATAGTACTTCTACTGGAGGCTAATTAAAATACAATTTAATCTCTACTAATTATTTTAAAATATACTGGCACAAAGGGCAAGTGAACAAAATATGTCCCGAACTAGTTTACAGCATTGAATACTTAAGATTTTGGCCTTCCATGTATTACACTGAAAGAATGTTTAAACAGAACACAGAGAAGAATTTACTTACTAATAACTGCAGAAGATCGGTATATGCTGCTTCCAACCTGCGCTGGCAATCTGGGATCATCATCCGGGACTCTTGCAGGATCTCTGCCTATAATGAAAATCTCTGTGAGACAAGCAGAGATAGTAGAACTTACGTGTTTAGCTCACAGTTCTGTAACTATCTAAAACAGGTCAGAAGAATCAGGAAAAAATTATAGGTATGTTAAATAGTTTTATATTTTTTAAAAAATAGCTCAATATTTTAAATTATGATTAGAAGTTAGAAAGAATGATTATCATACTGTAAAATATTCAAAGTACAAGTTTTAAATCATTTGGTAATCACCTTTTCATGCTAAGTGAAAATTAACTGGAAAAGCTTTTCATAGAGCATTTATTTAAAAAGGCTATTTAAAATAAACTATTTTTCCTGCTGTCACAAAGCACCTTTATCCAAAATGGGATCAGCTGGTTATATAAATATCTCCTGCATCTTCTGAGTAATAAAGAAAAACAGTGTTCAGATAATATCACATGGAGATAATTACTGCATGAAAAAAGTTATTGAGTTATTGATCACATCGTGTGCACACTGCAGGAGGTTCTTACTGAAAGACAGAGGTAAAGAAAAAGGAAAAGCAAAGACCAGCAGGTTCATATTTTTGATGCTTATCATGCATAAAAAGTTATTACTTATCCTTGTGCTTCATTTTAGGAGAGAGATTATTCTCCCCATGCACTTTGAGCCAAATTACCAACCTGGCACCCCTCTGAATCTAACTTCTGCCTATTCCTCCTGAAGACAGACACAACAGAATTAAACCCAAGAATATTTATTCTGGAGGGTATTTCTGGATATAAAATATATCATTCAAAGCTGAACTATAAAATATCAGATCATAAAAGAAAAAAATCAAAGCAATCACTGAGAAACCAATCAGTAGGAAGGTAAATAAATTAGTGTCAGATGTTCCTCAAAGACGTCTTTTTCCTAAGATGGCAAGAAGCTTTATCTCCTTAAACTATTCTCAGAGACACAAAAATCATTTAAACATTTATCTACAAAAAATAATGTTTGGGCAACTACCTTTGGTTAAAAGGGTACAAATTCCAAACTTTTACTAATTTTACTAATAAGCTTTATTAGCTAGCTCATATAAAAATAAAAAGGAAAGACATAACAGCGGTAATCATACTACATTTTATTATTATTATTATTATTGTTATTTTTAAAGATTTTATTTATTTATTTGACAGAAATCACAAGTAGGCAGAAAGGCAGGCAGAGAGAGAGGAGAAAGCAGGCCTGCTGAGCAGAGAGCCCGATGCGGGGCTCGATCCCAGGACCCTAGGATCATGACCTGAGCCGAAGGCAGAGGCTTTAACCCACTGAGCCACCCAGGCACCCCAATCATACTACATTTTAATAGAAACTTTAGTAAGTCCCGGTATCTTCTCCCTTTCCCTAATAGTTTTGTCATAACAGGCACTATAAACAAAAATTAGAATCATAATAAACAAGGATGCTCTCTATCCACATCTGTTTTCTCAGGTGAAAACCTATTGTTTAACTTCTTTTACTAACAAGACGCTGGCTGAAAACTCAAGACATAGGATCATGACTTTACTTCACTGCTAATCATACTATACCTAGATATTTAATCACTGTGACTAAATTATTTTTATGTATCTGGTTAGTATGAATATGTGTGAAAAAATCACTGATAGACATTTCACTGGATACCTGATTCATATCCAGTGAAGTGTGGTCCATTTGGACCACCCTTGAGAGTAACTTAAAGGGATTAAATAAGATGAAATGAATAGAGAGTAAGATCAAAAGCGTAGGTCAAAATGGATACTTCGAGAAAGTTTTTTGAAAGTTTTAGTACTGTCAATGAAATGAACTTTATAATTCTTTCATTATTATTCTATTATTATGGAGCAAGAATCCTCATTTAATCTATCAAAACAGGACTATGATGTAAATAGGGTCAAAGATCAGTCTCTCCCACGTACCATCCCCAATTCATTCAATAAGCTTACTATAGATCTATAGGATGCCCGGTACAGGGGATGCAAAGATGAGTAAAAGGGCAGTTTTTGTCCTCCATTCCAGTATAGGAGCATGAATATGAAAATAAACACTTCATAGCTTCAAGACGACTGTGCCACTGGAAGCCAAAGGCATATAGTACAATCCTGGCTATGATGTGGAATACATAAACCACAGCTCTATCAAGGCCATAAACCGTATACTTTACCTCATAACAATGAATTACAAGTGCTAGAAATAATTTTAAAAAACCATATATAAGGTGTGATTATATAGTAAAGAAACCCCTCAAAATACCTGAACTAAAGTAAATGAGTATTATCTTTCAAAGTGTTCTCCTTGGGAAGGAGTCACTCAGATGAATGGAGCCTCTCTTTAAAATATCTGAATAGGGTGGTTCAGTCTTTAGGCATCTGCCTTAGGCTCAGGGTCCTGGGAACAAGCCCCACATCCTGCTCCCTGCTCAGCAGAAAGCCTGCTTCCCCTTCTCCCACTCCCCCTGCTTGTGTTCTCTCTCTCGCTATCTCTCTCTCATCAAATAAATTCTTAAATAAAAGAAAATATCTCAATAAACTCTCAGTTTATTATAATGCTGACTATGACAAGACTGAGTTTAAGTCAGGATCTTGGCACAGATTGGGAGGTACAAGGAACTTTAGGTAAACACAGCAGGATGTGGTTGTACTCATGTGTTACTGTTCTTAAAACAAGTTAGGATATTTTGGGGGGAAAGTTATTCAGGTAAAATGGAAGTCTGGGAAGGCTTATTAGCAAGCTCAAACTAGAACAATAAATAAATTACTAAACTAAAATCTGATCAATTATCTTTATAATCAAATGTATATAAGTTGGAAGGGAAAAGCCCTAATTGGCAGATTTTCATTTTTTCAGAAAGAGGAGCTCTGTGAAATAATCTGGGCAATGTTAAGTTGTTCTGCTATTGCTCAATTGAGATATGATTTCTAACTTCTTTAATGATCCATTCACCCAGGGCTGGCTATAAATCCATAGGCACTCTAATATTGGATATTGGCTACCTCTGGAACCAATGGTAACTGCATTAGCTTGACAAACTGAGCTTTAGAGTTGTTCAGAGATTACTGTAATAATGGTTAAGTCTGCTTTCATACAAAGGTCAAATGGTTAATATACTAATAAGCAGGTCAAAAATCCAACTGAAGAAAGGGAGAGACAGAGGGAAAATGGTAACTATGTAAGACGATGGATATGTCAAGTAGCTTGGTTATGGTCAATATTCACATATACATTCATCAAATCATACAATTTGATAAATATATACAATTTTAGACTGTCAACTGTATCTCAGTAAAGCAAGGGAAAAAAGATATGAGGATACTCTGACTGAGAAAGAAATGAAGACTCATAGAGTCAGAAGGGACCTAAGTGGTCATCTACTACAGGTTCCTCAATTTATAAACAAGAAAGCTGAGTCTCGGAGTGACTAGCTAGTTGATAGGATCTGAGTTATAACCCATGACTCTGATTTCAACTCTAGCATATGAGTGATAGTGTAGCCAGACTCTAAGAAGGCTTCCAATGATCCTGTTCTTGCATAGTCACCTCCCACACTACATTTGGGTTGCACCTGTGACCAAGAGAATGTGGCTGAAGTGGCTTTCTAGAACTTAAGACCTGAGGCTAAGTCTTTAGAAGGCTTTTTGTTTCCACATGGGCCTCTTGAAATGCTTACGTTATGGGAATGCTTCTCTCAGGACCTGGATGTCATGCTGTGAGAACCTCTGAAGGATGGAAAGAAGGAATATAGAAAGATAAGAAGGAAGGAAGGAAGAAAAGAAGAAAGGAAGGAAGGAATTTGACTTGGGTTTTGTGGTTATTGCTGAATGACTAAGGTTATTGCTCAATGATTAAAAAGTAGTCTGGGCCCCTAAACCCTAAGATGTCAATAATTACTTTAAGTATAAATGGTTTAAATCCACTTTCTTTCTTTCTTTCTTTCTTTTTTTTTTTGTTTAAATCCACTTCTAAGAGATTCATAGACTGGACCCAACTATATGCTGCTTACAAGAAAACCACTTTGAACAAAATGAAACAGTTGAAAATAAAAGGATGAAAAAAGATGTATCATGCAAACATTTAAACGAAAGAGTGACTATATTAATACTGGACAGACTTCAGAGCAAAAAAATAAATAAATTAGAGACCAAGAGGAATGTTACATAATAATACAATGATCAATTCACCAAGAAAAAAACATGGTGATCCCTAAATGTGGATGTACTACATAAGAGAACTTCAAAATATATAACATAAAAACAGATTAAATTGAAAGGAGAGAGATAAAACTACACATATAGCTGGGGATTTCAATACTTTACTCAGTGCAAATGGTAGAAGTATCAGACCAAAAAAGTCAGCAAAGTTATAAAAGGACTGAATAATGCCATCAACCAATAAGATCTAATTGACATTTATAGGACACTCTGCCTAAGAAAGGAAAAGAAATACTTTTTAAGCACCTATGAAACCTTCCTTACAGAGGCACCTGGGTGGGTCAGTTAGTTAAGCTTCTGACTCTTGGTTTCAGCTCAGGTCATGACCTCATGGGCTGTGGGACTGAGCCCTGTGTTAGGCTCCATACTCAGTGCAAAGTCTGCTTGAAAGATTCTCTCTCTGCCCCTCCCCCATGCATACTCTCTCAAATAAATAAATCTTAAAAAAAAAAAAAAAAAGAAACATTGATTACAGTATATCATAGTCTGGGTCAAATAACTACAACAAAACAAAAATCTCAACAAATTTAAATATTAAATAAAAGAACTGAAGTAATACCTAGTGCATGTACGACTATTAAAAAAAAGTAGAAATCGTAACAAAAATATAGCAGGAAAATCTTCAAATCACTTAGAAATTAAACATACTTGTAAATAACCCATGAATCAACAAGGAAGTCTCAAAACAAGAAGAGAAATACAGAGATAAATGAGAATTAAAGTATAGCATGTCAAATGTTAAAGGATTCAGTTAAAGCAGTGCTGAGAGGGAAATTTATAGCAGTAAATGTTTATGTTAGGAAAGAACAAAGACCTCAATTTAAAAATCTAAGTTCTGGGGCACCTGGGTGGCTCAGTTGATAAGTTTCTTGTCTTCAGCTCAAGTGATGACCCTAGAGTCCTGGGATCAAGCCCTGCATCTGGCTCTCTGCTCAGTGGGAAGCCTGTTTCTCCCTTTCCTACTCCCCCTGCTTGTGTTCCCTCTCTCACTGTTTCTCTGTCAAATAAATAAAATCCTTTAAAAAACCCCAAAACCAAAAAACTAAGTTCTTATTTCAGAAACTGAGAAAAAGAAGAGCAAATAAACCCAAAACAAGCAGAAGGGAATAATAAAAATAAGATTAGAAATGAATAAAAAATTTTAGAATAAAAATATCCATGAAACAAAGAGTTGAGTTTTTAAAAAACTAATAAATTACTAGTAACACTGAAGTCAGAAGGCACAAATCACTAAATCAGTAACAAAAAAAGATCTTATCTTTACAGATCTTGCAAGCATTAAAGGAAAACAACAGAAACTTGAGTTAAGATGGTGAAACAGTAGGGGGAGTCTGGGCTTGAACACAGCTTCACCCCCTGATCACTGCTAGATCAACATCAAATAATTTTGAATACCTAGGAAATTGATCTGACGATTAAAAGAACAATGTGCATAATTAGAGGGAGAGAATGTGGCAGGCTTATTTTAACAAACAAATCAAAGCACACTTAGTTAAAGGTCCAAGCACTCCCCACCACAAACAAGGAGGAACCCTGCAAAGGACTGACCTTGGGAAAAGCAGCCAAAACACCGCAGCAGACTGTGCAGAGCATACACCAGAGACACTCCCTGAAGCACCAGGCCCTAGACAGTGTAGGACTCCTTCTTAATATACTATTACTCTCAAAAGCAGGAAAATAACAAGCTTTCATAACATGCAAAAGCAGAAACCTAGACAAAATGACAAGATGAAGGAAATTTCTGGAAAAGAAAGATCAAGAAGAAACCATGGCCGGGGATTTACTCCAAACAGATATAAGCAATATATATGAACAAGAATTCAGAACAAGAATCATAAGAATCATAAGAATAGGGGCACCTGGGTGGCTCAGTGGGTTAAAGCCTCTGCCTTCGGCTCAGGTCATGATCCCAAGGTTCTGGGATCGAGCCCCACATCAGGCTCTCTGCTTAGCAGGGAGCCAGCTTCCTCCTCTCTCTCTCTCTCTTCCTGCCTCTCTGCCTATTTGTGATCTGTCTGTCAAATAAATAAATAAATATTAAAAAAAAAAAAAAGAATCATAAGAATATTATGGGGTTGAAAAAAGCATAGGAAACACCACAGAAACCGTTGCTGCAGAGATAAAAGAGCCAAAAAACGGTTAGGCCAAAATAAAAAATACTTTCCTGAGATGCAAAATAGACTGGATGCAATCACAAAGAGGATGGAAGAATCAGAGGAACAAAAAGGTGATACAGAAGACAAAATTTTGGAAAACAAAGAAGCTGAAAAGAAGACAGAAAACTAGTAGATCACAAAGAGACTTAGGGAGCCCAGTGATTCCACAAAGCACAATAATATCCATATCATAAGAATCCCAGAAGAGGAAGAGTGGGGAAAAAAGAGCAGATTTATTTGAACAAATTATAGCTGAAAATTTCCCTAATAAGTGGAAGGAAATGGATATTCAAGTCCAAAGGCACAAAGAACTCCCCTCACTATCAATAAAAACAAGTCAACACCAAGACATATCATAGTGAAACCTGCAAAATACAAAGAGAGAATTCGACAGCAGCTAGGGATAAAAGGTCTTTAAGGTACAAGAGTAGACATAAGGGTAGCAGCAGATCTGTCCACAAAATCTGGCAGGCCAGAAGACAGTGGCATGATACAGTCAATGTGCTGAATGGGAAACGTATGCAGCCAAACATACTTTATCCAGCAAGGCTGTCATTCAGAATAGGAGAGTTAAAGGGTTTCCAAAACAAGCAAAAACTAAAGGAGTTTATGAACACTAAACTAGCACCACAAGAAATATTAAAGCAGACCTTTGAGCAGGAAAGAGGAACCACAATCAACAAAGACTGGAAAGGAAAAGAGACAATCTACAGGAATAGCAACTTTACAGGTAATACAATGGCACTAAATTTGTATCTCTCACCAGTTACTTTGAATGTAAATGGCCTAAATGCTCTAATCAAAACACACAGGGCATCAGAATGGATAAAAAAACCAAGACCCATCAATATGCTGTTTACAAGAGACTCACTGTAGACCTAAAGACACCTCCAGATTGAACGTGAGGGGGAGGAGGACCATCTATCATGCTATTGGATGTCGAAAGCAGGAGTAGTCATATTTATATCAGACTAACTAGATTTTAAATGAAAGAGTGTACTAAGAGATGAAGAAGGGCACTATATCATAATAAAGGGGTCTATTCAACAAGATCTAAAAATTCTAAATATTTATGCCCTAACCTGGGAGCAGCCAAATACATAAATCAGTTAATAAACAAACTTAAAGAAACTCATTGATAATAACACATTAAGAGTAGGGGACTTTAACCCCCACTCACAGTAAGGGACTGATTATCTAAGCAGAAGATCAACAAGGAAACAAGGGCTCTGAATCATACACTGAACCAGATGGACTTAACAGATATATTCAGAACATTTCATCCTAAGGCAGCAGAAAACACATTCTTTTTTAGTGCACATGGCACACTCTCCAGGATAGGTCACATATTGGATCACAAATAAGGCCTCAACGAATAGAGAAAGAGAGCATACTATGTATATTTTTAGACCATAATGCTATTAAAATGAAGTCAACAACAAGAAAAAATAAGGGAAGACTGCACGTAGGTTAAAGAACATCCTACTAAAGAATGAATGGGCTAACCAGGAAATTAAAGAAGAAATTTTTAAAAAAATACAGAGAAGCAAATAAAAATGAAAATAAATTGAAAGTCTAAAACCTTTGGAACACAGCAAAGGCAGACATTAAGAGGGAAGTATACAGCCAAACACAGGCCTTCCTCAAGAAGAATAGTTTCAAATACATGACCTAACCTTACACCTAGAGCAGCTGGAGAAAGATCAGCAAATAAAGCCTAAAGAAATAAATGAAATAGAAACCAGAAGAACAGTAGAACTGACCAACAAAACTAGGAGCTGATCTTTGAAAGAATTAGTAAGAATGATAAACCCCTGGCCAGACTTATCAAAAAGAAAAAAGGACCCCCCCCCCAAAAAAATCATGAATGAAAGAGGAGAGATCAAAACCAACACTGAAGGAATACAAGGAATTAAAAGAACATATTATGAGTAACTATATGCCAAAAAATCGGGCAATCTAGAAAAAATGGATGCATTTCTAGAGATGCATGAACTACCAAAAAAGAAGCAGGAAGAAAGAGAAAACCTGAGCAGACCCATAACCAGCAAGGATATTGAAGCAGTAATTAAAACTCTCCCAACAAACAAGAGTCCAGGGTCAGATGGCTTCCCAGTGGAATTCTACCAAACATTTAAATTAGAATTAATATCTAGTCTTCTGAAACTATTCCAAAAAAATAGAAATGGAAGGAATACTTCAAAACTCATTCTATAAAGGCAGTATCACCTTGATTCCAAAATCAGAGTCCCCACCAAAAAGGAAAGTCACACACCAATATCCTTGATGAACATGGATTCAAAAATTTCCAACAAAATACTAGCAAATTGTAAGGAAAAAAAAAACACCACTAAAAAGTCTATAATACTGTTCATAATGCTCATGGATTTGCCACTTAGAAGAAATGAACCAATTCCTTCAAAACTACAAAGCACCAAAACTCAAATGATAACCTGGGTGGTTCTACAATCATGAAAGGAATTGAATTGTGATTAAAAAGATCATAAAACAGAACTCTCCAAGCCTCAATAGTTCCACTGGACAATTTTATCAAATATTTAAGGAATGGAAACTAATTTCACCCAAATCCTTTAAGAAAGAGAATAGGGAACATTTTTCCAATTAATTTTATGAGAGGAGCATTAACCTGATACCAGAGCCAGACAAAGACAGTATAAAAAAAGAAAACTGCAGACCATAAAATTAGATGCAAAAATCCTCAACAAGGTATTAGTAAATTGACTCCAGCAACATACGAAAAGAATTACACACCACAATCAAGATTAAGCAGGTATAATATAAGACTGGTTCAACATTTAAAAATCAGTTCGTATAATCCCACAATATTAGTAGGCCAAAGAAGAAAATTTATATGGTCTTATCAAATGAGACAGGAAAAAAGCATGTAACAAAACCCAAAATACCCATTCATGACAAAAACACTCAGCAACCGAGGAATAAAGAACTTCCTCAACTTGAGAAACACTATTTACCAAAATGTACACCTAACATTATACTTAATGGTAGATGACTGAATGCTATCTCCTTAAGATTAGAAATAGGTGAGATGTCCACTCTCACCACTCCTATTCAAGAGAGTACTGTAAGCCTTAGCCAGAACAATCAGGTAAGAAAAAGGAAGACGTGCAGGTTGAAAAGAAAGAATCTATCTCTATTTAACAAATGATATGCTTATCTATGTAGAAGACCAGAAGGAATCTACAAAAAAACTTTTAGAATTAGAGAGTTCAACAAGTCAAGGTTACAAGGTCAACACAGAAAAAACTAAATGCACTTCCATATCTAACAGCAAAATATGTATGTGGAAACCAAAACTAAAAACAATACCATTTACAACATTTTCAAAGAAAATGAAATACTCAGGTATAAAACTAACAAAACATACAGGATTAGTATGTTGAAAATTACAAAATGTTGATGAAAGAAGTCAGACCTAAATAAATTGGAAAGAGTTAACATGTTCATTGACTGGAAGACCTCACATAGTAATGACATCAATTCTCTCCAAATTGATATACAGGGTTTTGTTTTTTTTTTAAAGTATGCTCCATGCCCAGTTGTGGAGCCCAACATGGGGCTTGAACTCATGACTCTGAAATCAAGACCTGAGCTGAGATCAAGATTCAGATGCTTACGGGGCGCCTGGGTGGCAGCGCCTCTGCCTTCGGCTCAGGTCATGATCTCAGGGTCCTGGGATTGAGCCCCACATCGGGCTCTCTGCTCTGTAGGGAGCCTGCTTCCTCCTCTCTGCCTGCCTCTCTGCCTCCTTGTGATCTCTGTCAAATAAATAAATAAAATATTAAAAAAAAAAAGGATTCAGATGCTTAACCAACTAAGCCACGCAGGTGCCCCCAAACAGTTATATAGGTTTTTTTTTTTTTTTTAAAGATTTTATTCAATTATTTGACAGAGAGTGATCACAAGTAGGCAGAGAGGCAGGCAGAAAGAGAGGGAGAAGCAGGTTCCCTGCTGAGCAGAGAGCCTGATGCCGAGCTTGATCCCAGGACCCTGAGATCATGATCTGAGCTAAAGGCAGAGGCTTAACCCACTGAGTCACCCAGACAACCCCAGTTGTACAGATTTAATGCAATTCCTATCAAAATCTTAGCAAGGTGTTTTATAGACATAGACAAGCTTAATTTTAAAATGTTTTATGGAAAGGCAAAGGAAGTAGAACATCTAAAACAATAAAAGAAAAAAAAGAAAATGAGAGAACTCACTTTCACAATTAAATCTTTCTCTATAGCTACAGTAATCAATACAGTGTGGTATTGGTAAATGAATACATACAGGTTAATGGATCAAAAGGGAGAAACAAAAATTAGACCTACAAAGATGTCCAAAGGGTTTTTGACCTTTTCAACAAACATTGCTGGAGGAACTAGGCTTCTATAGGCAAAAAGATAAATCGATAAATTTCAAACTAAACCCCACCCCTTAAACAAAAATTAACTCAAGACTGATCAAAGCCTTAAATGTAAAACATAAAACCACAGATATTTTAGAAAAACAAAACAAAACAAACAAACAAACAAACAAAAACAGAAAATCTTTGGGACCGAGGATTAGGCAGAGGCCTTAGACTTGAGATCAAAAGTATAATTCACAAAAGGAAATATTAGCCATAAATGAGATGTTCTCAAAATTAAAAACTATTGCTCAGTGAAAGACACTGTTAAGAGGCAGTGACTAAGCGAAAATATTTGCAAACCACATATCCAGCAAAAGGCATTTATCCAGACTATACAAAAAAACTCTCAAAACTCAGAAGTAGAGAAACAAAGGATCCCATTAAAAAGTGGGCAGAAGACGGCTCAATCAGTATTGCATGCCAACTCTTGATCTCAGCGTTGTGATTTCAAACCCCATTTTGGGTGTAGAGATTACTTAAAAAAATAAAATCTTAGGCGTGCCTGGCTGGCTCAGTAGGAAGCGTGTGGCTCTTGATTTGGGGGCCATGAGTTAAAGCCCCACTCTGGGTGTGGAAATTACTTACATAAATAAAAAACTTTTAAAAAGGGAGCAGAAGACATGAACAGACATTTCACTGAAGAGGATATACAGACATAAATAAGCAAATGAGAAGATACTCAACATTACTGCCATTAGGAAAATCAAAATTAAAAGCACAATGAGGTATCACTATACATCTATCATGCAGGTGATGATCAAATGCTAAAATAAAAAATAGCGGTAACATCAAAGGCCAGTGAGGATGTGGAGAAATCAAAACACTCACACATCACTGATGGGAATGTGAAATAATAGTCACTCTGGAAAAGAGTTTGGTAGTTTCTCTTAAGACAAAAAAATTTACTAATAAAACAGAGCAATTTCTTGGGATTTTATCCCAGCAAAATGAAATCTTATGTTCATGCAAAAATTGTCTATGAATGTTCACAGAAGCTTTTTTTTAAAAGCCCCAAACCAGAAATAATCCAAATGTTCTTCAGTGGATACATCCATACCATGGAACACTACTCAGCAATAATAAGGAACAGATAATCCACTCAGTGACTTAAGTGGAGCTCAAGGGAATTATGCTAAGTGGAAAAGCCAATTTCAAAAGGTTACATACTGTATAATTCTTCAAAGAATATTAATTACTTAGAAC
The DNA here is from genome assembly GCF_022355385.1 of Mustela nigripes. Lineage (NCBI taxonomy): Eukaryota > Metazoa > Chordata > Mammalia > Carnivora > Mustelidae > Mustela > Mustela nigripes. Next base: position 102,489,531 of record NC_081568.1, read on the forward strand.
TCAGGGATGGAGAAGACAGGGGCTACAAAGAGGAAGCACAAGACAGTTTTGTGTGGAAAGATTTTCCATCTTAACTGTCGTATTTACACATTCTACATGTGACAGAATTGTATATGGGACTATATTCATAAACACACAAATGTATATACAGATACTCACAAATGAGTATATGTTTAACTAGAGAAATATAAATAAGCTCTGTGGTGTACCAAGTCAATTTCATGGTCTGGACATTATAATTATAATTATATAAGATATTAAAATTGTAGGAGGACTAGTGAGGGATGTATGTGACCTCCCTTAACATTTACTGCAACTTCCTGTAAATTTACAACAAAATACAAAACAAGCATAAAAACGGAGCACCACTGATAAACCTCAGACAACAATATTTTCTTGTACCACTGGAAGTTATTTTAAATAATACTTTTATCACCAATAAAAGAAATATGGTGTTCCTTGCAGAATCAGTCTTGTGAAAGAGACTTGATAAAATTCCTCTTTTAAACTGAGGCTTCCTATTATTTTCCACATACTTAAGAAAAAATTTCCCCTTCATTTTTAGGAAAAAGAAATATCCAATTGTGAATGTTAACTCATGTTTCAAGTAAATCACACACAAGAAATGTATGTGCATCCTTCTCAAAAAGACAAAATTTTTACAACACTGCAATTATATGTAATAACTGTAAATCTTTATTGGGAAAATTGTACCAATTTGTCCTTTTAACATTACTTCTGGAAGATAAGAGAGGAGTCATGCCTCAGATGAAATAAGAGGGATATGTTTGATTATCATTGTTTATTGTTTCTGTGGCAGATTAGGTTTAAAAAGAACAAAAAACCAGAATACTTTCACTGGTTGAGGGCAAAATCCTCTGTATCTCTAACTAGGATAAGGAGAGTAGGAAAGAAGAGCGATGTCATGAGCAGAGGACTAAAATTAATTTGGGCAATTTGAAGGTTGCAATATATTGTCTAGCACAAAAAGAAAAGGACAGCACAGAATAACTCTTTGACTGACTGCTATTTTGGCCTCTTAGGGTCTTCTACCTAGTTACTTAGTTTACAAGAACCAAAATTAGACCTAATCTAGAAAAGGCCAATTTTGACAACCAAATAGGTAAGAAGTCTGGTAGGGACTGACAGTATGAATGTGTTATTACTTTTTTAAAAAAGATGTACTTATCTATTTGAGAGTGCCAGAGCACAGGGGAAGGGGGCACAGGGCAAGAGAGAATCCCAAGCAGACTCCCCACAGAGCTCAGAGCCCAAGGCGGGGCTCAATCTCGTAACTCCGGGATTACAACCCTGAGATTGTAACCTGAGCCAAAACCAAGAGCTGGACACTCAACTAAACTATGACACCCAAGCACCCAAGAAATGTGTTCAAAAGATCCATTAAAGCCAGAGCAAAATGGATCCACGTGAGAAAAGAGCCACGTTAGTAAGAAGTGGTTAAGGAGGGGATTTAGCTCAGAAGAGGAGGAAATACAGGAAGACAAGTCAAGAACCCACACAAATTGCAGCACTTCGCTTTCTTGATATTCTCTACTAGGAGAACAACATACGTAAAGAAACTAATACCCACATTAAAGTTCCAGGCAAATAGGAATAAAGCAGTGCTTTGGGCAAAGCAATTCTTATTACATGTAATAAAAAAACATGAATGGCTGGCCACAGTATAGCTAAGCTAGGGAAAGTAAACTGAGAAAAGCATATAGGTTGGGTTAAAGAAAAGGTCTCATGAGACAGACAAAATTGCAACTGACAACTATATAAATTATAGGTTAACAATAGCAGTTAACAGAAATATTTATTGTTCTGTAATGAGATACGGGATAGTATTTTTGAATGTAAGTGCTAGGGTGACTAGGAATTTAAGAAATCACCTTATAAACCATAACCATGTGACAAGAGAGAATTTTAACATAGCTGAGAGTAGAAAGGATTTTTTAAAGATTTATTTTATTTATTAGAGAGAGAGAGAAAAAAAAAAGAGCGTGCATGTGCACAAGAGCAGGCCGAGGGGCAGAGGGAAAGAATACTCAAGCAGATAGCCCTCACTGAGCATGGGGCTGGAGGTGGGGCTCAATCCCAGGACTCTTGAGATCATGACCTTCACTGAAACCAGATGTTAGATGCTTAACTGACAGAGCCACCTAAGCACCCTGGAAAGGATTTTTAAACAAAAAATTTCCCCTTTTTACATCTGCGTATATAGTCAATGATAATGCAGTTAAGTGGCTAGTACTTTTAAATAACAATGAAAACAGAAGATTCAATGAAGAGTTAATCCCTACCTATAAAATGGTGATTTTACTGAAAGATGATCAATATATAAATATTAAAATAAAACAGATTCTCTGATAATCTGTGACATTCTCTGCAGAATTTTATTTAGAAAGAGAACACATTTATTCTCCATTCTGGTAACTTACAGCTTTTATTCTAGCTATATGGCTATTTTTTTTAATACATTACTGGTGATTAAAAGAACAGGGCAAAGAAAAAAATAACTGAAGTCAGGAGTTACATATCTGGGAAAATAAGCCTGATTGAGAAGGACTTGGAAGAAATAAACTCAAATACTGTGTCATACTATTTCTTACTAGATGTTGGAAAACAACAGAGGACATAAAAGTGAGAGAGGGGCAAGAGTGATATAAATAGTCATACAAGTACCTATTTAAAAAAGCATTTAACCATCATTATTTTAAGAATCAAAAACCTGGGGGCGCCTGGGTGGCTCAGTGGGTTAAAGCCTTTGCCTTTCGCTCGGGTCGTGATCCCAGGGTCCTGGGATCGAGCCCCATGTTGAGCTCTCTGCTTAGCAGGGAGCCTGCCTTCCTCTCTCTCTCTGCCTGCCTCTCTGCCTGCTTGTGATCTCTGTCTGTCAAATAGATTAAAAAAAATTTTTTTAAAGAAAAAAAGAGAATAAAAAAACTGTGCTCCATATGTAAATCCTTATGAAGAGCAGTTAGTCCACAGTGGTCAATATATCAGCAAACATCTATAAATCTGTTTACAAATCCTTCCTCAATTTATGAAAATCTTAAATACAAATGTCCTCTGCTATATCACACCTAGTGGAAGCAGGCTCTTCTAGAAGCTCAAAATTAAGGTTTTCTTCCTGGATTTTTCAGATGACACTATGTTGCTTTTGAAAAACAGCAAATGCCTACAGAAAAATCCATTTTAAATTATTAACATTGTTGAATGAAGTGTGCGTTGAGTGTTTACTATTATTTGTAACGTAATTTATATGATTAAAACCACTGTTGAGTTCACCAAGTCCTGATTTAAAGAAGTCTTGAGATATAATCTGTATAAGCCTTTTTCTAAGTGTCATCTGAATTTTATTCTACATGCATTATACACTGGATGTTAAGTAAAAAAGTAAATGTTCTGACATACCATTTTAGACATCAATCTGGCTGTTGTGATGGGAGGGAAAGGAGATTTCAAGAGACAGAGGTGTGCTGAGTAGGAGGCTTTTGCAATAGTACAGGCGAAAGATGAGAGTGGACTGGATTAGGGGCAATGGTAGAAAGGAAAGAAAAGGAGGAAATAAGAAATAGGACTTGTGGATATCAGATGTGGTTATTAGGAAAGAGAGAGAAGCATCAAGAAGAGAGCCACTAAATTTTTGCTTTTAGGTATTTCAGTGACTGGAGATACCATTTACTGAAGATGGGTAACAAGAGAAGGAACAGATTTTGTTTTAGGAAGGTGGGTTAACTTGAGGTAAGACCATGATTTTTATTTTGGACACTCAAGAGAATATGCCAAACAGGTGATTAGTTGAATATATACATGTCTGGAATGGTCAAGCCCAGAGATATAGATTGGGGGATACTGGCACTAGAATGAACACCAAGTAAGTAGGGACTAGTTTTTTTTGTTTCTGTTTTGTTCTTTTTAATGTCATGCCTAAAAGAATGTCTAGAACAGTATTTGGCAAGTAGCAGGGGATTCAATAGATATCTGTTGAGTGAATAAATGAGTGAACATAAAAATGAAGTTTTATGATGGTATGAACTTAAGACCCAGAGGTTGCAGAAAGAACTCTTAAAGGTTAACACACACACACACACACACACACACGGAGGGGGAGAGAGAGTTTCAGCAAAGGAGACTGAGGAATGGTAGCAAAACAGAAGGAAAACTAGGAGGCTATTATTCTAGCAAAGAAAATAATATTAAAAAAATGCTTCAAGGAAAGTGGTTACTTGCGTCAAACGCTGTTGAAGCGTTTCACAAAAATGTGAAAATAATGTCACTGACGGTTTTAACAAGGGTTAGGGAACATAATCCATTCTAACAGGAAGGAAAATAGTACAGGTACAGATGCAGATAGGTTGAAAGATTTTGTGGTAGGAAAAGACAAAGCTCCCAATAGCTTCTATTTTCTGAAGGAATTATGAACAAGTGTCAGCCAAGAGTGACTATTCAATAAATGCTCTGATGGGAATAAATAAGATGTTATGGGAGAACAGAGGAGGGATATCTATCTCAGTGTTGAGGCAGAAGGTATGGGATGTTTAAAAGATAAAGAGAAATTTATAAAGAAAGGGTAGGTAGGAGAAGCAGGAGAGCATTTCATACACATGTAGTATGTTAGAGGCAAAGGAAAGAAGAGCATGTGCAGGTAACAAAAAGGCTGGACCTAAGAGGTCCAGGGAGGGAACAGCAAGAGAGAAGGTTGGATAAGCAGGTATCAAAAAGGAGACTGAAATTTGTCATGAGGATAATTAGAAGAAGCCACTGAAAGTATAATATATATACTTATTTTGGTGGTCTTCTCATCAGTTTGGGGAAAGTATTTGTAAATTTAACATACAAGCACATTTAATATAAGATTAGGCCATTTATATATTAAGTATTTTTGAGTTTATTTTTTTTTTAAGATTTTATTTATTTATTTGACAGAGAGAAATCACAAGTAGATGGAGAGGCAGGCAGAGAGAGAGAGAGAGAGGGAAGCAGGCTCCCTGCTGAGCAGAGAGCCCGATGCAGGACTCGATCCCAGGACCCTGAGATCATGACCTGAGCCGAAGGCAGCGGCTTAACCCACTGAGCCACCCAGGCGCCTCTGAGTTTATTTTTTGTAGTAATCTCTATGAACTATGTGGGGCTAAAACTCAGAACCCTGAGATCAAAATCTCATATTCTTCTGACTAAGCCAGACAGGTGCCCTCATTTTTTATATTTAATACTTAAAATGGAGAGGCAGGATAGCTTAATGGATAAGAGTACAAATTTTAGACCCAGAACTCCTGCATTCAAACCCTAGCTATACTGCTTGGTGGTTATGTGACTTAGGCAAACTATGTAACCCGTATTTCCATATTTTTAAATTAATAGTAAAGAAGAAAATAACAGCACCTTCTCAAAGGGCTGTTAATGTATTAGTTAACATGGTATTCTGTAAATGTTAGCTATTATTATTAAAGATACAATTTACCTGCTTTTTAATGGCATAATTTTCACCATCTTCAGCTTTCATTTTTTCAATTTTTTCTTCTTGCTGTTTTGCTTCTTTTTCATACATCATTTTTTCTTTGACCAATCTATAAATAAACCAAAAATGGTTCCAAGAATTAACTTTTTCTCTAGCAAAAAGAACATGGGAAACAAAGAAAATGTAAATATAAAACATACTTAAGATACCAAAGTATGTGTGCTGGCTGGGGAGGAGGAGAGGAGGAAAGAAAAATAGCCATAGATAGAAGTCTGATCCTTAGGCCCTTAAGTCCTCTACCTGTCTAATCAAGTACAATCTTCAAAGCATAAAATTCTTAAGTTTTTAATTAAAAACGTGTTCTGCGATAATATTTGTATTTACAATGTAAAAACACTCAAAATTATTACGTACTAACATTTGTCTTGCCTTTTAATTAGTATGTATTTTCCAAACTTTTATACGTGTATTTGGAACATAATGGGGAAAAGTTCAGCTCACTGGAAAAAAAAAAATCAGTACATTGCATGCCAAATCCAAAATAAGGAAGGATAACATTATTTTCAAAAGCAAAACTATTTAACAAGTATTTACTATTCAATTAATTTTATGCCTGACCTTCCTCATGTGAGGGACTGGGGTACATCATTTAGACATGATTCTCCTAGGGACAAACAGTGGAAACACATATTTATTTACTAAAACAAGAAAAGGTGTTGATAAAGATCAACAATAAACTGAAAGAGAGAAATACAAAGTTCTACTGATTATTCCTCATATAACCAAAGTGCAATCGATCATAATAACTCAATCCCCTCTAATCCTGGTTTATCAAAGTTTTAATATAAAATAAAAATGTAGTTCAAGAAAACACTAACACTCTGATATAAACAACATCTAAAAAGCAGAATAAAAAGCTTTCAGAGTCCATATGTATTAAAAGAAGCTTTTTCCATTTGGCTTACTTACTAATTTCTAGAACTCTGTTGCTGAGCTAGCACTTAAAAATCATTATTAGAGAATGGCCTCTGTCTAATCATTTACAATGAAGATTTTTAAGTTTATTTCAAAACATTAAAAAAAATACTTTTATTTATTTTAGATAGAGAAAGAGTATGTGCGTGCCAAGGGAGGAACAAAGGGGTAAAGAATCTCAAGCTCCATGCAGGGCAATGAATATAAACAAATAACAGAGGATACTCAAGAAACAATAAGGGAAATAACAGTACTTGGGAAAGTACTATTTCTGGTTATCTGAGGAGAAGAGCCCTAATGATCTGGGGTACAGGGGTCAGTTGAGAGTTAAATTTTTCTTCGAGCTTTTACATTTGAGTTTATTCTTCATTTGACTTTTAAAACATTCCTATAGCTAAATATTAATACAAAAAACCCCAATAGCCAAGTAGTGAATTATGATTACAGCCCTTCACCAATTCACTACCACATATAAAATGATAATAGTCAGTGTTATTCACTGGCCTCATTACGAGGTCTGACAATGAATACCACCTCTATGATGATGTTCATCATCCTCATATGCTTCTCCATTGTAATGGTGCCATCTTTCCTAATTTGGATCAAAGTCTACCAGTCTTTTCAATTTTGAATAATTTTAAAGTTCACTAGTTATTCCTTAAGCAATATTTTCTAAATTTTCTGGAATAAAGCAAAATTCAATTAGAAAGACAACAAAAATGTATCTAATAGTTGTAATTCTCTAAACATTGCTCTCTTTTCAAGTTTTGTAAATGCTATTAAAATAACAAGTACAAAAATAAGTCATAACATTGTATTTTAAAGGCATAATTAATGAAAATATTTTCTTTCTTTCTTTTTTTTTTAAGATTTTACTTATTTATTTGACAGAGAGATCACAAGTAGGCAGAGAGGCAGGCAGTGGAGAGGGGGAAGCAGGCTCTCTGCAGAGCAGAAAGCCCGATACGGGGCTCGATCCCGAGATCATGACCTGAGCCGAAGGCAGAGGCTTGACCACTGAGCCACCCAGGCACCCCTAAAAATATTTTCTATTAGTGTTTCAAACCCACACCCACAGAGAAACAGCAATTTCAAAATCTGGTCACTTTCAGTACGTAGACAAATACATGAGAGGAAACTGCAAAAATCAGAGCAACAGAAAAGGATAGGCATAAAAAGGACAAAGGAGAAACTTTAAGAAATGATAATCATTAGGGAAGTGATAAATAACTTTAGACTTTTAACTATGTAAGTATGGCATTAACGTCATTTTTAGATATGTAGTCTGATGTTTTCCAAACTACTCCTTGGTATCTAAGTGGTCAAATAAGGTTAAAAAAAAAAAAAAAAAAAAAAACACTACTTGCTAGGGCACCTGGGTGGCTCAGTCAGTTAAGTATCTGACTCTTGATTTTGGCTTAGGTCTTGGTATCAGGGTTGTGAGATTGACCTCTGTGTGGGGCTCTGTGCTGGCAAGGAGCCTGCTTAAGGTTCTCTCTCTCCTTCTCTCTCTGCCCCTCCCCACCAAAAACGAACAAAAAACCCCAAAGAATATGTATTCTGATATTAGGATTATTCAAAGCAGCATTACGCATAAGAGGCCAAATGTGAAAACAACTCAAAAGTCTATGAAATGGTGGATAAATAAAATATAATATACCCATACGACAGAGTAATATTAAGCAATAAAAAGAAATGAAGTACTGACTAATGGTACAACATCAATGAAAACATCGTGCTAAGTCAAAGAAGCCAGAGAGGAAGAGTCCAAAATGGCAGAACAGTAGGAACATCTGGTCTCAGGAATCATTCTGAACACCCATGAACTCAACCAGAGAGCTAAGAAAATAATAGCTGCAACTCTACAAATAGAAAAGCAACCACTTTATGGTAGAAGTTACGGAGAAGTGAGAATGAGGCAGTATATGGTAAGATAAACTGCAGGGTAAACAGCAGGTAAGCCGGCTACTGGAAATCACAACTTTTAGAAGTCTGCTCCAGTGAGGAACATCCCTGCCTGAAAGGTGCTCAGGTGGCAAAGCGGGCAGAATCCTAGGTGGGACAGTGTGGTCTCAGGATCCCCAGGGTCACAGAAAGACCAGGGGTGCCTGAGTGTGACAGAGCAACCAGGCATTGGAGCAGGGAAGCTGGCTGCAATCAACAAGCCCAGGAGCGGGCTCTCAGGTCTAGGGTGCCATAAACTGTGCACCCCGGGATGGGGAGGGGGCTACTCTCTGAGAAGAGGCCCAGCAAGTGGCAGAACCAGTGAGATCCCCCTTCCTACCCTGCTGAAGGAGAGCCACAAGTGTGTACTACAGGAGCCTTCAGAGTTTGGGGACTCAAAATGGGGTCCCATGCCTGAAATACAAACACTCAGTAGCAGGCTGGGAGAGCACAGACAGCACAGACCAGGCTGACAGGAGTGACTGACTGTTTTTCCCTGATGGCACAATGAGGAGTGGGGCCCCAGGCTCCTGGCTCCAAGGCTGGAGACTGGGAGGCCATCAATTTCATTCTCATTCTTTTTTTTTCTTTTCTTTTTTTAAAAGATTTTATTTATTTATTTGACACAGAGAGAGATCACAAGTAGGCAGAAAGACAGGCAGAGAGAGAGGGGGAGAAGCAGGCTCCCCGCTGAGCAGAGAGCCCGATTTGGAGCCCGATCCCAGGACCCCAGGATCATGACCTGAGCCTAAGGCAGAGGCTTTAACCCACTAAACCACCCAGGTGCCCCTTTCATTCTCATTCTTGAAAGTGGTGTGGAAAGCCTTCAGGGAACAAAAGCCACATATAGCAATCCAGCAGATTACTTAGCCTGGCCCACTGGCAAGAGCAGTGCAATTCCTCCTGGAGCAAAGACACTTGAGAATCAATGCAACAGACCTCTCCTCCAGAAGATCAGCAAGAACATCCAACCAAGACCAAGTTGACCAAGCAATGAGAATTGCAAAACTCCAGTGCTGGGCAATACAGCATCTAAAATTCAGTGTTTTCTCCCCCCATGATTCTTTAGCCTCTCAATCCCTGCCCCCCCCTTTTACAACCAATCATGTTTTATCAACTTTTAAAAAAACCTTTTTAAATTTTCATTTTTATACTTCTATTCCATTCTTTCATTGTATTTGATTTTGTTATTGTGAATGTATGCGTTCTTTCTTTATAATTTCGGGATTCAGTTTCTTCCAACAGACCAAAATATATCCAGAATCTAGTGTATGGCTCTGTTCTTTTCACCTACCTGATCATATACTTTCTTCTTCTTTTTTCTTTTCTTTTGGGTTTTTTTGCTATCTTAAAGCCTTTTTAAATTTTCATCTTTACAGATATATTCTATCCTTTCAATGTATTTAATTTTATTTTTGTATATATCTAAGTTTTCTTTCTTTACAATTTTATGACATAGTTTCTTCTAACAAACCAGCCCAAATATACTTAGGAGATCGCTCTGTTCTGTTAACCTGTGCATAATCCTTTTCTTTTTTTCTCCTCTTGCCTTTTAATTTTCATTTTTACAGTTACATTCTATCATTTCATTGTATTTTATTTAATTTTATTTTCTACATATGTAAGTTTTTCTTTCTTTACAATTTTGGGATCTAGTTTTCTAACAGACCAAAACACACACAGGACCCAGTGTATTGCTCTGTTCCATCCACCTGTCTGATTATATTCTGATTTTTGTTTGTGTGTGTGTATGTGTTTAATATTTATTTATTTGACAGAGAGACCACAGGCAGGCGGGGGGGGGGGAGCAGGCTCCCTGCTGAGCAGAGAGCCCAATGTGGGGCTCAATCCCAGGACCCTGGGATCATGACCTGAGCCAAAAGCAGAAACTTAACCCACTGAGCCACCCAGGTGCCTCTGTATGTGTGTGTTTTAATTTTAGTTTTACTTTTTGTTTTGTTTGTTTGTTTCAGGTCTAATCTGATTTGTTTAGTGTATATTTCTCTGGGCCCATTTTTGCCATTTTAGTATTTCTACTCCTTACTGGGCAGAATGACAAGACAGAAAAACTCATCTCGGACAAGAGAATAAGAGGTGGTACTGACTGCCAGGGACTTAATCAGTATGGACAAAAGTAAGATGTCTGAACTAGAGTTCAGAATAATAATTATAATGATACTAGCTGGGCTTGAAAAAAGAATAGAAGACACTAGAGAATCCCTTTCTGGAGAAATAAAAGAACTAAAATCTAACCAAGTCGAATGCAGTAAAAATGAAGGCTCTAACTGCTAGGATAAATGAGGCAGAAGGGAGAATTAGTGATACAGAAGATCAAACAATAGAAAATAAAGAAGCTGATAATAAGAGAGATAAACCACTACTGGATCAGGAGGAGAGAACGTGGGAGGTAAGTGATACCATAAAGCAAATCAATATTTGAATAATTGGGATCCCAGAAGAAGAGGAAAGAGAGAGGCGGGGGCAGATGGTATACTGCAGCAAATTACAGCAGAGAACTTCCCCACTCTGGGGAAGAAAACAGGCATCAAAATCTAGGAGGCATGGAAAACCCCCTCAAAATCAATAAAAATAGGTCAACACCCCGACATATAATAGTGAAACCTAAAAATCTCAGAGACAAAGAGAAAATCCTGAAAGCAGCTGAGACAAGAGTTCTGAAACCTAAAAGAATTGTTCTTAATGTTAAGAAACATTAGATTGGCAGCAGACCTATCCACAGAGACCTGGAAGGCCAGAAAGGACTGGCATGGTAACTCACGGTGCTAAATGAGAAAAATATGCAGCCAAGAATATTTTATCCAGCCAGGATGTCATTCAAAAGAAAAGGAGTGGGTGCCTGGGTGGCTCAGTGGGTTGGGCCACTGCCTTCGGCTCGGGTCATGATCTCGGGGTCCTGGGATCGAGTCCCGCATCGGGCTCTCTGCTCGGCGGGGAGCCTGTTTCCTCCTCCTCTCTCTCTCTGACTGCCTCTCTACCTACTTGTGATCTCCCTCTGTCAAATGAATAAAAAAAAAAAAAAAAAAAAAAAAAAAAAAAAAAAAAAAGAAAAGGAGTGATAAAAGGCTTCCAGGACAAACAGAAACTAAAAGAAGTTGTGATCACCAAACCAGCCATACAAGAAACATTAAAAGGGATCCTTTAAGCAAAAGAGAACGAACCCAAAGTAACACAGACCAGAAAGGAACAGAGACAATGTGCAGAAACACTGACTTTACAGGCAATATAATAGTACTATCTTTCAATAGTTATTTTGAATGTAAATGGGCTAAATGCACCAATCAAAAGACACAGGGTAAAAAAGCAACACCCAGACCCATCAATATGGATTATTTCCCCTCATCCTTGTTCAACATCAATCAATGTGATACAAATCAATCAATGTGATACACTACATAAATAAAAGGACAAGAACCATATGATCCTCTCAACAGATGCAGAAAAGGTACTGATAAAGTATAGCATTCTTTCTTGATTAACACTCTTTGCAGTGTAGGGAGAGAAAGAACATACCTCAGTATCATAAAAGTCTTATATGAAAAGCCAACAGTGAATATCATTCTCAATAGGGAAAAACTGAGAACTTTTCCCCTAAGGTCAGGAACATGAAAGGGATGCCCACTATCACAACCACTGTTCAACGTAGTACTAGAAGTTCTAGCCTCAGCACTCAGAAAAAAAAAAAATAAAAGGCATCCAAATCGGCAAAGAAGTCAAACTCTCACTCTTTGCAGAGGACATGATACTCTATGTGGAAAACTCAAAAAACTCCATCCCAAAATTGCTAGAACTCATACAGGAATTCAGCAAAGTGGCAGGGAAACAAAGGCAAAAATAAACTATTGGGATTTCAACAAGATAAAAAACTTTTGCACAACAAAGGAAACAGTCAACAAAACAAAAAGACAACAGACAGAATGGGAGAAGATATTTGCAAATGATGTAACAGATGAAGGGGTAGTATTCAAATATAAAGAACTTATCAAACTTAACACCCCCAAAACAATCCGGTCATGAAATGGGAAGATGACATGAATAGATACTTCTCCAAAGAAGACATATAAACAGCCAAGAGACATAGGAAAAAAATGCACCATATCACTTGGCATCAGGGAAATCCAAATCAAAACCACAATGAGATACCACTTCGCACCAGTCAGAATGGCTAAAATTCACAGGTAAGGAAATGACAGATGTTGACAAGAATGCAGAGAAAGGGGAACCCTCCTACACTGTTGGTGGGAATGTAAGCTCGTGCAGTCACACTGGAAAACAGTATGGATTTCCACTAAAAGTTGAAAATAGCGCTACTCTATAACCCAGCAATTACACTACTTGGTATTTACTCCAAAGATATAAATGTAGTGATTCGATAGGGCACCTGCACTCCAATGTTTATACCAGCAATGTCCACAATAGCTAAATTATGCTAAGAGCCCAGATGTCCACCCACAGATAAATGGATAAAGAAGATGTGGTGTATACGCGCGCGCGCACACACACACACACACACACACACACACACACAGAAACAGGAATATTATGCAGCCATCAAAAATATGAAATCTTGACATTTGCAAAGATGTGAATGGAACTGCAGTGTATTATGCTAAGCATAATAAGCCAGAGAAAGACAATTATATTATCTCATTGATTCTGGAATTTAATAGAATTTAAGAAACAAAACAGGATCATAGTGGAAAAGAAGACAAAAAAACAAGATGAAACCAGAGAGGGAGACAAACCACAAGAGACTCTTAATCATAGGAAACAAATAGAGGTTTGGTGGAGGGGAGATGGGTGGAAAGATGGGGTAACTGGGTGATGGCCATTAAGGAGGGCATACGATGTAATAAGCACTGGGTATTATGTAAGACTGAGGAATCACAGGCCTATACTCTGAAACCAATAATACATTATATATTAACCAAATTTAAATTAAAATGTTCTAAAAAAGAATTAAAAAACCAGATTTGTTACATTAAACAACTAGTAGACTTAATTCAACTAATATTTGGTCTTGATTTATGTAGGTCTTGATTTCTCTTGGATGTTTTTCATCAGGAACACTGGGGCTTCTTTCCCTCTACAGGACAGAGCTATGTGGTGGCTACTGCTTTTTTTTTCAGAGGAGGCATGTGCTGTTCATTTTGAGCCAATTCACACAACTTCCAGATTCCTAAACATTCAGGCCTTATACGTGGTTCGTATAAGCAACTGAGTTTGAATCTTTGCTGGAGGAACCTGTGTATCGTCAACACAACAGTGTTATTACTGTTGTCTTTATTAACTTTATAGCATCATGATTTTTATTCAGGATATCAAGGATACTCAGAAGCCAGTGGGATTAGCAATGACATTTTCACTATTCCTTTTTTTTTTTTTAAAAGATCTTATTTATTTGAGAGAAAGCGAGCAAGCACACATGTGGAGTGTGGTTGGGGGTACGGGGAGGAGAAGCAGGCTCCTCGCTGAGCAGGGAGCCACATACTGGAAGTGATCCAAGGACCCTGAGACCCAGGACCCTGAGCAGAAGGCAGATGCTTAACTGACTGAGCAACCCAGGCACCACTATATTTTCATTATTCCTAAAACCTAGGAGGTTACTAACTCTCCTAGTAAATGAAAGTAGCGGAGATTGAATGGGTAACCAAAAGAGGCACATTCAATTAACATCCTGTAATTAAAAGTCTTACAACAAGGCTTCACAAACCATGGCCAATGAATGGTATTTTGCCTGCCATTTGGTTTTGTATAACTTGAGAGCTATGGATAATTTTATGTGATTTAAATAATATTTTTAATACTAAGCTTATTTTTATTTTTTTTTCTTTTTAAAGATTTTGTTTATTTATTTGACAGAGAGAGATCACAAGTAGGCAGAGAGGCAGGCAGAGAGAGAGAGGAGGAAGCAGGCTCCCTGCTGAGCAGAGAGCCCAATGCGGAACTCGATCCCAGGACCCTGAGATCATGACCTGAGCCGAAGGCAGCAGCTTAACCCACTGAGCCACCCAGGCGCCCCTAAGCTTATTTTTAAATGGTTAATACATTTTAAAAATATTTTGTGTTCTGTAAAAATCACATGGAATTCAAATTTCTGTGTCCAGCCACACTCGTTCATCTATATATCATCTCTGAATAGTTTTCATGCAGCGATAGCAAATGAGTAGTTGTGATAGAAATGTATGGCTCAAACAGCCTAAAATATATACTAACTGTTCTTTTACAAAAAGCATTGCTGACCCCTGACTTAGAAGACCTCTATTTAGTTCTACCCAACACCTCTTAACCACCTTAGTGTTTATCACATTATACTGAAATAAGAAAGCTGTGATTCTAGAGAAAGTATGCAATGAAAGAGATGGATTCCATGCCTAGGCCACAAATAATTTTGGTTCATAATCCAAGTCATCCTATTCTCCATTGTACCTGTCCTCAGAAAATAGTAATAACCCCAGCAAAATTAAAGGACTCTTAACTACATACCACATCTGATAAGTAAAGGTGCTAAGTATTTGCATGGCTATTGGCATATTAAAACAACCAAAAGTAGGGGCCCCTGGGTGGCTCAGTGGGTTAAAGCCTCTGCCTTCCGCTCAGGTCATGATCCCAGGGTCCTGGGAGCCCTGCATCGGGCTCTCTGCTCAGCAGGGAGCCTGCTTCCGCGCGCCTCTGCCTGCCTCTCTGCCTCTCTGTGATCTCTTTCTGTCAAATAAATAAATAAAATCTTAAAAAAAAAAAATCCAAAAAACCAAAAGTAAAGTTTTTGTTTAAAAAGCCCTTTTTTTGTGAAAAGGCTCAGGAAGCAAGTTATTGAACAGCACATGCACTGCCCTGGAAAAAGAAAAAAAAAAATCACAGGTAGTGAGAACCCAGTAATATAAAATTATAGAGAATAAAATGCTAGGGGGCAAGATGCAGTAGAAGTGAACTGTACAAATCAATGTATTAATGACAAGTCACATGACATGAAAGAGATTTTACAGAGAAATATATGCAACTTCAACTTCACCAGATATTATCAAATTGCTTTCCAAAATGGTTTTTATCAACTGATACCCAACCTGCACTGTACAAAATTTCCTAGTGCTCCTTGCATCCTCATAAACAACTGGAATTGTAAGAATTATTAAATTTCTGAAAATATATCATAGTTTGAAATATTAATTTCTCTGATAACTTGTAAGGTTAAATATGTTTATTAAAATAGTAGTTAGTAGGGACCCCTGGGTGGCTCAGTCAGTTAAGCAGCTGCCTTCCACTCAGGTCATGATCCCAGGGTCTTAGAATTGAGTCTCACATCAGGCTCCTTGCTTGGCAGGGAGCCTATTTCTCTCTCTCACTCTGCCTGCTTGTGCCGTCTCTCTGTCAAATAAATAAATAAAATCTTTAAAAAGAAATAGTTACTGGACAAGTATTTGTTAAATCACTGAGTATCTTCCAGTGAATTTGGTTCTTTTCCCTTCTTTTAGAGAAGGCTAAGATTTAGTAGGAAAGCTTAATTCAATTAATTATATAAAATCATAGTTTTGAAATTTTTATGAAAATATTTTTCCTGGGGCACCTGGGTGGCTCAGTGGATTAAGCCTCTGCCTTCGGCCCACGTCATGATCTCAGGGTCCTGGGATTGAGCCCCGCATCAGGCTCTCTGCCTGCTTCTCCCTCTCTCTCTGCCTCTCTGCCTACTTGTGATCTCTGCCTGTCAAATAAATAAATAAAATCTTAAAAAAAAAAAAATTTTCCCTGTGACATACATATTTATATGTTCCTAGAAATATGTGAAAAATTATAAAAATAATTAAACAAATTCATAATTTCCTTGCTTAAATAATTATTGACCAAAATGCACATAATTCTGAAATCCAAAAAAGGTTTAAAAGGAAACTTTAAAATTAAGTTTGGCATAATTTGATTTAGCAGCAAAATGTAACCTCTGCTGACATGAAATTATAAACTTTATGTATCCTACTTAATGTGAATAGTCACGTTTCACTGCAGCAATACATGTTTGATTATAGAGTACTTCTCCAGATGTTATGAAAACATAGATTTATGTTCTAAAATCTAAAAAATTTGGAATTCAGGAATACGTATTGGCCCAATGGTTTCATATATGGGAATATGGACCTGTATTAACATTTTGAATATTTTCCACTAGTCCTTTTCTTTAAGCACGTGTGAAAATTTATATGTGTGTGTGTAGACACAAATTACTGGGATAATACATCATTTTCTTTCTGTCTTTTTTACTAAAGTATAGTTGACATACACTGTTAACACTACTTTTAGGTACACAACATAATGATTCAACACATTTATATTTTATGCTATGCTCAATGTATCATTTTCAGTATTACTGAACATTCTTTGAAAAATACAGCTGTTAATAGTCACAAAGCATTTCACAGTACCAGTATGAGAGTTTAATAAAGTATTACCTTATTGTCCATTTAGGCCATTCACATATTATAAATAATACTGTAACAAACATCTCTACTCATACATTTTATGGATGTGTAATATTTTATTACATAATATTTAAAATATATAGTGTCTGATAAGAAATTAGAGCAAGTCCTCTTCCAATAAGCCAGATATCATTTACTGATGAATATTTCCTTTTTCTACTGATGTGATAAGCCACCACTGCCATTCAATATTATTAGTAATAAACAAAATACAAATATTAACACAATGTATCCTATTATAGCCTATTGTATTTCATTTTAGTCAAAGAAAATGGTAGCCAGATTTTACCATTTATTATAAACATATCAAACTTTAAAGAGATATAAAATTAAAAAGAGAAAAATGTGGAAAATGGCACATGAAGGAAAAAGAGATTTGACAATCAATAGTTGTTGATACTACAGAAAAAAAAAAAGAGGGTAAGAATTTTTTTTTTTAAAGAATATAATTTCCCAGAGCTGGAAAAAAAAACCAATAATCTTAATTTAAAGCGCTTCCTATGTAGTAACTAGAATAAATGAAAAAACCCACTTCTATATACAATGCTGAAAATTTCCAGAGATCCAAAATTTCCAGGAATGAAAGCTTTCCTTTTAAAGATTTTATTAATTCAGTTGAGAGAGAGCACAAATGGGGGAACAGTAGAGGGAGAAGAAAAAGCGGGCTCCCTGGGGGGCTTGATCTCAGGACCCTGGGATCATCACCTGAGTCGAAGGCAGATGCTTTATTGACAAGCCACCCAGGTACCCCTGAAAATGAAAGCTCTGAAAGGGAGAACACGTCATCCATAAAAGGAAAAAGAAAAAAAGAGAGAGACTGATGTTACATTTTGCATTAATAACACTAGATACCAGAAGACAATGGAACAATCCCTTAAAAGTTCTAAGAGAAAATGACTTATAACTTGGATTTGTAATTGTTAATAGTGAGGGAAACATTAACTAACTCATTCAGTGATTATTTACTGAAGGGCTATTACGTGCCAGGCATGATTTTGTATCACAAGGATGTAGCAGTGAACAAAACTACATAAATTTCTGCTGTATAGCATTTTATTAGAAATAAAATAAACAAAATATATAGCATGTTAGCATGTGTTAAGTACATTAAGAGAAAAATCACTGAAGATGGATTGATAATATACAGGATTTGCAATTTAAAATACGACAGTCAAGGAAGGCCTCTTTGAGAAGAGGATATGTGAGTTAAGATCTGAAGGAGACTATTAAGTCATATGGATAACTGATGAAATAAGTCACAGGCCAGGGGAATATTTTTTAGTTCTATAAAAGTTCAAAAATTTCTGCAATTCCCTCTTTCTGAGAAATATACTTAAGAATGTACTCCAGCAAATTGAAGATGAAAATCAAGAAAAAAAAATGGTTAATATAAATACAATGGTCTAATGAAGAAAAAAAAATCCCAGGATTGAAACTGTGCAGTAGGCTTGGCCTAGAATCTTAATGTGGACTCTTACAAGAGTATCTTTAAGAAAAAGAATGGAATAGATTCTAAGGAACAGATACAATGAGTGGAAGATAAATGGATGCTACATCTTTTTCTGCCCCCTCAATTAGGCAAAAAGAAAAAAAAAAAAAAAGGACAACCAGAAACTCCAGGAAAAGCACCCTCCACCTCCAGAGTTACGGTTGTACTATGAAGCAATTAATGAAAAAGAAAATTCATTTAACTTGGTTTTTAAAGAATAATCTCCTTTGGGTAGCCTAGCATCCACTGAAAAAGAAGCATAATCCTATGCTATATACCATATTTAAAATAATATATAATCTATTTATTCATTTTCAACTGTCAGAGAAGAACTATGAGCAAAATACATCTTTCCCAACTTATCTGAAATATTTGTGGTTTTAATGTTTGTTTAAAAGTTAAGGTATGCCTACCTATTTTTTTCTCATAGAAACCATGATATAAGTAAGTGATGGCTAAGTTGACCCCTGGTCAGCCAATGAAATTTTAGCATTTCATTAAAGTTATATCAATACCTACATAATCAATTTCCTGTATTAAGTCCCTGTTTGAAATTCCTAGCATGACTTTATCTTGATTGATATCATTCACCCTTACTGACAAGCTGGTAAAATCTCTTCTGCCTCTGAAGAAACAAACAATACTTCTGAGATGTTCATCATATGAGAGATAAGGAAGAAAAGAAACTTTTATTGAGGGCCTAATATGAACAGACCTTTAAGTACTTTATTGCATTAAATACTTACAGGCCTATTTAAGTATCATTCCCATTTTACAGTCCCTTGTTAACTATCCCTCCTCACAATGTTGTCAGAAGTCTTTATATGTAGGGACACCTGGTTGGCTCAGTTGGTTAAGCATCTGCCTTCAGCTCAGGTCCTGATCCCAGGGTCCTGGGATTGAGTTCTGCATTGGGCTCCCTGTTCAGTGGGGAGCCTGCTTCTCCCTCTGCTTGCTGTTCCCCCTGCTACTGCATGCTCTGAGAAATAAATAAAATCTTAAAAAAAAAAAGTCTTTATATTTAAATAGAACTAAAGCAGCATCAATATTTCAGAAATGAGTATAATGTAAGCTGTATTGCTTCATGAAACTGATCAAAAATGATAATAATAATCAAAATTATGCTGAAAACAGAGAGCAGCACTTATAAAGAAGGTAGGTTGGATGAATGACTTATGATGTTTAAGTGTTTCAACAGCCATCATCAAATTTGCTTCCCCCAAAACCAGACCTATGGTAAAGTTCAACAATTAAAACTCAAGAAGAGATAGTTATAATATTGGCATCCCATAAAACATAATATATAATAGATTTAGGCAAAAGCTTCAATCATTCAAGGTAAGTTAAAATTAAAATATGAAAATAAAAGCAGTTAACACATAGTGAACATTTACTATGGGCCAATTACTAAGTCAAAGCATGCTGCATGCATTATGGCATTTAATCCTCAAAACAACCCTATAAAATATGTACCATTATTATTCCCATTTTAGTAGTAACTGAAATTCATATGCTTGTGTAAGTTCTCATAGCTGCTGAGTGTCAAAGAACTGCTTTATTCCATAGTTATTACTCTTAGCTACTACTGATGTATTTACTTTTAAAAATAATTATTAAACATTTGAACACGTTAAAAAAATAAAGAACAAAATGGGCTCAACTGCAACAGGCATTACTGATTCCTACCCAACAGCCACTTCTTACCTGCTCACAGAATTTTATGATCATCCAAGCAGCCAGGTCCTTCAAAGAAAGAAGCCACCCCTGCCAAGTGGTAGCTTAGGCATGTATAAGTGACCCAACTGTGGCCAAAGCTACAAAACGGCTATTCATTGGGGGGGGGGGGGTAGTTCTGAGAAGGTTGCTATTCTTTGCAAATGCAATATAAGCAGATATAATTCCGTTTTCTCACCTGTGACATCTGCCACTTGTGGCAGGTACCATGGGATCATGAGGATCCAGCCTAAAATGACAGATCATTCTGGGGTATCAGAGAACTTGAGGTTTTGATGATGGTATCAATCTACTCAGTTAACTAACTCTTACCTCTAGACTGTTTATTGTATGAGATGATGAACATCCATACTGTTTAACCCACATACAGCTTGATTTTCTGTTACTCTGAAGTTAAAGCATCTGAAGTGAAAGAGTCATTAAAAGCAAAAGTCTGTTCTGCAATTATGAAATAATGCTTTCTTACTCGTTCATTCTGAACTGCTAAATCACTCAAAGACTGAGATACCTCATCTTTTTCTTCCCATTTACAAATACACATGAAAAACGTAAAGAGGAAGTACCTACATAATACCCAATTTTATGTCTTCTACAGTTTTAACAAATATTCTATATAAATTTTGTGCAAAAGTCTCTATTTCTCACTTAAAACTACACCTCTGTTTGGGATGCCTGGGTGGCTTAGTCGTTAAGCACTGCCTTTGACTCAGATGGTGATCCCAGGGTTCTGGCATTGAGTCCCGCATGGGGCTCCTTGCTCAGCGGGGAACCTACTTCTCCCTGTGTCTGCTACTCCCTCTCTCTTTCTACAAATAAATAAATAAAATCTTTTAAAAAACAAAACAAAACAAAAAACTAAACCTGTGTAAAACTTTAAACATTTGTGCTTGTTTTTAATAGCCATGTTGGTTACAGAGGCTAATATCCATAATAAATAAATCTTCAATTTGTAAATTTCCAATTTACAAATTGCTTCTTTAACTTACAAAATATTGGATGTTAAATATTAAATAGTAAAATATAAATGCCCTTAAACTGTAACTTACAGGAGAGTGGGTATTAGGTAGTTCAACATTAAAAGTCTATAAACTACTCTGGGGTAAGCCATTTAATGGTGCTACCAAGGAAACAATATGGCATCAGGGAAACTGTATGTACTTATAAATTAGGAGCTCAACAAATTTTAAATGGGTTTAAATGGATTTAAAGTTTTTATCTTTCCCACTGAAGAGGGAAAAAAATATTCAAGATTAGAAAAAGTTATATACATTACTTAGCAAATAAAGTAGGTAACAAGTTTTACACCAGGAAAAAGCAGTCACAAAAATCAAAGTAAAAGACTTCAGGCTTTTGAAGACTAAGGGTATAGTAATGAGATACCAGGCACACAGAAGAAATACAGAAGTATATGGGGACAAAAACACCAAAAAAGATGAAGGGAATAAAAATCTACTCATTTGGGGAAAATGCAAGTGGACTGCAAATTAGAGCCTTAGCCCCTGAATTAGGAATTCTCACTAGTGCCTTAGAAAGAAAAAAGTGAAGGCTGACATCAGAATCTGATGATTTAATACTTATGGTCTATACAGTAAAATGTATGTACTAAAAATCTGGTCGAGTTTTAGTGATTCTTTACTAACTCTTTAGCGTTCACTGTGAAGTCCGAAGTCAGATTTCCCCAAATTTCAACTAATAGCTATAGCCAAAATTTGGGGGACTAGCAAAACTGAGGAAGAACATGATACAGTACTGTCTTAAAATAGATAAAACAAAAATGTGCTACACACAAACATACATCAGATGAGATGGAGCTGGAGCTCTTTCTTAGCAAAATACCTTCTCTCATTCCTTATCCTCTTTCCCCACTTCACTTATTCTTCGTAAACTCAACTGTCTTTGTCTTCTGGAAGGACCACACTAACCTCTTCCTTACCACTCCCAAGCTGCTACTGTAAATTCTTCCTACTAATCTTTTTTCTTCTGACTAATCTTCAAAGCATATAGGATTTACCAAAATAGGTCAAAATTTTGTCTAGTTCTGGAGCACCCTGCTCAGTGGGGAGTCTGCTTCTCCCTCCCCCGCAGCTGCTCCCCGCCCCACTGTGCTCTCTCTCAAATAAATAAAATCTTAAAAAAAAATTGGGGGGGGGGTCTAGTTCTACACTTGATAGTTGATGCCCACATGATTGAAAAGGTGTTTCCTCTCAGTACCTATCAGACTGTGTGCCTCACATACCTGAGTGAACTCAATTATCCTGAGAGGTAAGCAGGGCAAATGGGAAACTGATTCAAAGAGGTGAAATGAGTCACCTAATGTCAGTTGGCCAGGCGATGGCTGAAATTAAGATTTGAAATCATGACTTCTAACTTCAAGTGTCAATACTAACACAATCATACTGCCTTCTGTTTGAAGTAAATATAGCAATTTTCAAAATTTAAATATCTTTTATCTGTTCCCAAAGTAAAATCATTCTGTGGTTCAAAATGTGAATAGCACAGAAGAGTACAAAGTGAAAAGGCAACTGGCCACCCACACCCTACCCTCCTCAGTGGCTCAGTTCCCATCACTGGAAGCAACAAGTTATCAAATTCTTGTATATCTAAATGAAAGAAATTAAATGATTAATTTATAGTATTTGTTACCTTATCATCTCCCAGTAACCTTCAATTAATCTCCTAGACTGATGTTTCAAGTTACAGTCACTGTTCAAATATAATGTATGCTTTAATAAATCTGATAAATATGACAGGACATTCCATAAACAGCTAAGATGATACATGACAAATACAAAACCAATATTACTATTTTCTGTGCAATATTATGACTCTCGGTGACTAATAAACTTATCTTAGGAATTAATTAATGAAACAAAATTATAAAATTAATTATTTCAGTAATCCCCTAAACTGTCCCTTAAAGGTTTTGAGATAACCACTGAGACTGAAAAGTATATACTAATGAAAGGGCTAAAGGTACTGCGAACAGCTTCTGCTTGAGTTTGTATGAAAAAGCAACAGACGTCCCACTGCTGCTTCATCTCCATACAAAAACCCTCCGACAGTTTTAATTATCACCTAAAAATCACAAATCTCTCTGTACATTTACTTTTTATCTTCTGTCCAAACCAGATCTCGGTCTTAATAACATCTCCATTTGTTAGACATTCCACCAGCAACTAACTGAACTAGTTTGAAAAGTGAGCTCATCATTATCCCACTCTAAAATGATGCTCTTTTTCCCAACTTGAGTTATCAACATCAGAATCAAACGAATACTAGATAAAGTAGTCCTGGCTTGCAAGCTCGGTATGAGCCAGAGTGTGATACAGCTACAAACCAAACCAAATCAAACCCAACCTAGCCAATTCAATTTTAGATGCATTAGAAGAAGAAAACTGAAAACATGGTAGCTAAACAGTACTATATTGGAAAGATGGCATCTGTACCATTATTATTTATAATTTACTTCTAAATTTGTTATACATAACTTAGATCTAAAAAGGATTTGAGACAGCATCTAAAAGAGGACTCCAAGAGATTACAGTATTCTTTTGTAAGCTTTTATTTATTTATTTGACAGACAGAGATCACAAGTAGGCAGAGAGGCAGGCAGAGAGAGAGAGAGGAGGAAGCAGATCACCTGCAGAGCAGAGAGCCTGACGCGGGACTCGATCCTAGGACCCTGAGATCATGACCCGAGCCGAAGGCAGCGGCCCAACCCACTGAGCCACCCAGGCACCCCAACAAATTATAGTATTAAAAGGAATATCCAACACCATAATTCTGTTCTGTGAAACAGCTCAGTTTGCCTAAAACATTCAGACAGATGATGAAGTATATAGTTAGTTCAAATTAGTATGTTATCAAAACTAAAATGAGCAAGGAAAATATCATTTAATGAAAATGACTTTAGCTGACTCATGACAGTCACTTCTCATAAATAATGGTAACATTAGTTAGAATACTTGAATTTTATAAAATTATAAAATAAGCCCAATTTAATGATATTTTACTACAGAAATTACTCTTGTGAGATTGAGCCCCTCTTTGGGCTCTGTGCTGGGCATGGAGCCTGCTTTTAAGATTCCCCCTCTATCCTTCCCCCTTCCTCTCTAAAATAAATAAATAATAAATAAGTAAATAATGAAATATATTTTTTAAAATGCTGCATTTTCACAACTGGGGGCACCACCTTACGTTAGCTCTTGCCCTATGAGCAATGCATTAGCATGTAACAACATAAAAGTCCTCTAACTTAGCTCACAAAAACAGAATATACAATGAATTTTATGTCATTTTTAAGAGCATCACAACTTTTTGCAAGTTGTTCCATACAATCTTCCTGGATTATTTCAGAGGAGTTATTTGACAGAATCTTTCAGGACCTCGATTCTATGAATAGACTAGCATGATTATATATGGACATACCTGTAATAAACACCTTTCTCCAGTGAACCTAAAAAACCCAGGTAACAGCAGCAGCATTTGGGTTAAAGAAAGACATGGGGTGGGGCACCTGGTCGGCTCAGTCTCTAGAGCATGCAATGCTTGACCTCAGGGTTTAAGTTCAAGTCCCATGTTGGGTGTAGTGATTACTTAAAAATAAAATCTTAAAAAAAATAAAAAGATATGGGAGCTGGCTCAAAATGTTTATATGTAGTGGGCAAATCTACCTTCTAATTCACCACATAAAAATAACTACACTACCAATTTTTCAAATGTGTTAACAATTGTTTTCTCTGATAGAACACAAAGGAATGCTTCTCCAAGAGATGTTAAGAGATGTGGTCAAAAGAAAAAGATTTTTATGAATAAATCTTAGGAAATACTGCATAGTCTATTCCACTCTTAAAAATTCACATAGTGAAAGCTTTTGAATAATCCTACAAGGAAACATGTTAAACTCTACTTCATCCCCTCTCAGATTAAATTGAGCAAGCACTTTTTCAACTTACCTGTCAAGATCATGTTAACCGTATTCTATACAACACCTCCTTGGATCCAAAATGAGAGGCAGGTAATCAAAATTCTTACTATAATGTCTGACATATTTCTAAGTTTCTGAAATATATTTTTACCCTATATAAAATGTAAAATATTATATTCAAAATTTCTAATTATAGAACTTCATAAAATTTTGTTATTAACTAACAACTTAATACAATTAATTTTTAAACTAAATCAATGTGGCAGCAATAATAGCTTAACTAATACTAGTATATATCTATATTTGTGTAATTAATATTAAGGACAATGAACTTTGTTACTATCCTATCTTTTAACATTTTAATTTGCTTATAAATAATCCACATTTTAGTAGAAAAGTAGCTAGTCACATCATCTTGTGATATTACCAAGCAATACATTTAGTTTAAAAAATCATATAGTAACATTATTATAAGTGACAATGTTTTTTAAAAAAATCGAGTCCAACTTTTCCCAATATAAGTTTATTTTTCTACCTGAGATATGGTATCTGAATGGTAATAAAGGCTCAGTGGTCTTTAGCCAAATTCCATAAAGAATGCATTTTTTTTTAAAGGAGAATTTGTTATTTTTAAGATATTATTTATTTATTTGACAGACAGAGATCACAAGTAGGCAGAGAGGCAGGCAGAGAGAGAAGGGGAAGCAGGCTTCCTGCTGAGCAGAGAGCCTCATGTGATGTGGGGCCTGATCCCAGGACCCTGTGATCAAGACCTGAGCCAAAGGCAGAAGCTTTAACCCACTGAGCCACCCAGGCGCCCTTTAAAGGAGAATTTTAAAGACAGCTGCAACAGAAAATATTATCTAAATAATCACTCCAAAATTGATGCCTTAACTAGAGTTTATGAAGAAATCAGTACATAAAATTTTCATCCACAGATCCCTAAACATTAACAAGTAATCACTAATTTAAATTTCTCAAATAGCACAAATCATATGGGCAGCATTTTTATTACAGTAAAAAAAGGTTAAAAATCTAGCTTCAACACTCTGATTAATTAAACTTTTAATTTTCTAACAATATGATTTAACCTATTAGACTATTTTTTCTTCCTAATTCCTATAAAAAGAAAACTGAGAATGGCCTTTAATTAAAACAAAACAAAACAGTCCCTGAAACATGTAGTCTATTTATCCGAAATTTCATTCTTCAGGAACTGCAAGGTCCTTTAGCCATTGTGCTTTGTACAACTTAAACCACTCATTTAATTTTATATAGTAAAGAGGAAATACACTTAAGACAATATAGTAATAAATATTGCATATTTTAAAAAATCTGATGATATGCATGAAATTTAGACAATACTACTTAAGATTACAGAAAATAGTATAATATATGTGTGGGACAATAAACACTTTCAAACAATTTTTAATGTTTCCAAACATTTTAAATAGCAGTTCAAATTTTCCAGTGTTAAAACAGCTGTACATATGATCTGAAAGGCCAGTAATTTCATTTTTAGATTAGGTAAGAAATTTACCAAGGTATAATTTATTTTTCTCAATTTATAAAAACAAATAGAGGGCTTTTTTGTATACAAAAATCAGATCTTTAACAGCAATCATGTAATCAATTAATGAGCCAAATTTACTTTTATTGACGTGTATATAAAGACAGGCATTACTAGAAGTAATTAAGACATTTGGTTTTCAACTTACCACTTTTTCATTAAACTCTATGTTTGTCATATATTCT